>NW_008824283.1:4231888-4244508 GCF_000699105.1 Pygoscelis adeliae | reverse complement strand
GGAAATGTATTCAGAAGAGCTTCCACAGAGGGATGACTTCCTGGAAGGTAAAACATCCCCTGGGAAGTTCATCTTCTGGGGCTGTCTTCCATTTTTGTTGAACTTCAGTGTCACCATAAAGGTTTTATAGTCCTTGAAATAGAACTCATTTCTTAACGTTTTTCACAATTAAGAGAAAGATAATCCCAAGCAAGCTGTGGGCATTAGGGGGACCTCACACCCCATCTTGAATGTGACACTTGTTCTATGAGTATGTTTGGATTTAAGTTCCTATCTTTTTTCTCTCGTCCTTCCCTCCACCTTCTTCTAGCCTAAACAGTCTACAGATACCCCAAAGTGTGGCTAAAGCTCAGGTCAAAAGGGAGTAGCCATTTAATGAAAAGCTGATGTTAGTCAGGTGTTTGGTTTTTCTGAACACCTCCTAACACTGCACAGTTCAAAAGCTTCTCTCTCTGCTTTTCTTAAAACTGAAGGTTTAAATGCTTGTTCCACCTGTGTCCTTGATTTCTTCTCTAAATATTTCTATTTTTGGTCTTGTTTCTTTTGTGCAGATTTGTATCGTTTACCAAATGACTTCACCTTTGTCCATCTGTCAACCAGTATTAGAAGCAACCTTTAGAAAAAAAAAATTGTAGCTATTATATACAAGTAATTTAGAAAATAACTTCTAATGCTGATTAACTGAACTACATGATTCAAAAACTTTATTAGTTTGCCAGTTAACACAAAATTTCAATGAGGGCAAAAGGAATTGCTTTAACTTTTGGGGTAGACTTCACAATTTCTCAACACTTACAGGAAACTTAAAATTTCTTTGTCTTTCCTTGGTATGTAAATGTAAAGTGGATATATTGCATATATGAATGTTTTTGCAGTGGGATGGCTTGCTGGGTTCTCATTTGTTTTCAAATTGATATGCCAGTTGTTTCCGTAATACTGTGTTTTCCTTTTGATTTGTATGACTACTTCATTTATACTCTTTGCATGTATTCCCGAAAGAGCCCTATTATATGATGAGTGGAGCATCAGGAGTATATAGATTAAATGTCATTGGAAAATGAGCATGTGGGATTTTTCTTTCTTTTTTTTTTTTGAGAATAATGATAATTACATTTCAGGCAAAGTTTAATTTTCTGCTCATGCAACATAGCAGTATTAAATGTTCTCATGCTCCATCACTCCTTTTTTTTATTAACTTTCTATTTAGAGTAACTTTTTTGGAAAACATTTTATCTTAATAAGAATAACCTATTGAGCAAGAAAGCCAGCAGATTTCACATTAACACACTCTCTATACAGGAGTTACCTTTTGCTGCCATTACTGCATTCCATGCTGCTCTGATGTTGGAAAATGGATTGTTTTTAATGGTTGCTTTTTGACTGACAAAGGCAGACAGGGCACCAGTGGCCTGTCACAAAAATGACAGGATTAGAACCAACTGAATAGATATACAACAGGTTACAGAGCTTTTGGGAGAAATGTGCTGTACACTGGCACCTCTGATCAGCATTAGCATTCTCTGCCTGTTGCAGAGACTCTTTAAAATGCCACTTACATTGATGATGGTATAATTGACATGGCTCCCCAAGGAGCTGTAGGAATTGTAGGAAGCTCAAATCTCAGGGAAAGTCATCTGTTCGTGGGACTCTTGTATAGTCTGAGGTCTTGTTGGTAGCAGGACTTGCATTGTTGTATGCTATCATTCTAATAATAAAGGGCCATCAGCATTATGACTCTTCTCAAGTTCCCAACAGTATTTTTGTTAAAACTAATTGAACATTAACTTGCTAATTAACCTTAATGCTTCATTCTATTGGGTATTTGACTGCATAGTTTTGTTTTGAATGGCTTTTCTGGAAGATGTAGTGTAATAAACTTTTACAATGAAATTAATAACTTATAGAAGGTTTCACTATTTCTGCAGTAAAACTAGTAGGATGTGCGATAAAAATCCTATATTTGCTTTCTAGAGCTCTGAAGGCTAGGTGGTAAGGCAAATGTACAAATCAATGCCTAATAACTACAGAAATTAGTAACTTAAAATATTAAAAGGGATTCGGGAAGGAATTCATAGAAATAAGACGACTCTTGGGACCTGTGCATACTCAGAAACTATGAGAAGATTCTGCATATCAGACTGTGGTCAGAAGGTATGTTATTGAAACTTTGCTGTTAAGTACAGTAGGAGATAAACCTGATTTGCCTGTAAAAGCTAATACCTGACACTATATCAGTAAGCACTTCTTTTCTGGGCTTGTGTATATGATATGCAGAAGATAGCAACCAACTTTTGCTCCCTCAGCTTACATAGGAACCGAATGCAGGATTTGTATGTCCATATATGTATTTAGTGAAAAGATCATTGTAATGAAAACAGCACCATAAAAAGTAGGGGAGGTGCTGACTTAATAAATTTGTAGAGTGTAAGTGTGATTACTTGTCTTTGGAAACAAAGGTTTTCATTTTACTTCAGTAAAAGATAGTGGATGAAATTTTGATCTGATACTTAAGTGCAAATTTGCAGTAATTTCACTGAAGGCTTAACTTAATCCTACACTGAATCAGCACTAAAGATTAGATTTTGTCAGTCCAGATTTATTCTTTTAACCTACAATTTAGGTGGAGTCCATTGCTTTGAAAGGAGGTACTGTGTGTTAAGTTAAGCTCTTTGAGATGAATATTTGGCATACTGGTAACCTTAAGCACTCAAAAGAGAAATTGCAACAGTGAATGATTTTTGCATACTTATTTTATGCAAAGGTTGAAATATAATTCCTGAGCAGTGAAGTATTACTGTTAAAATTTTCAGCTTTTCTTATTGGTAAAAGAGGTTTGAAAAACAATTAATAATTATGTTGAGAAAGCATTTGTTTTAAGTGTGCTTAAGACAAGCCAACCACATTACACATCAAATTGTGGAAGGGAGAGGGGGGGAAGTTCTTTAGGTGAATTTTTTTTTAATGCAAGTTTTCTTGTGATTTTTGCCTTGAATTCCAAGTATTTTTTGCTAATACTATCAGGTAACGAATTATTGAAGGCTTAGAAGTGGCTGTAGAGGGTAGACAGTAGAGATGGACAGAGGATTTTTTTTTCTTGAAAGTGTAAATGTATGAGGAAGTAAGAAGACAACATTAGAGGAATGTGGAAAGAAAAGCAGCCAAATTTGCACTAACTTGTATTAAGGTGGATGCAGTTTAAGACACAAAGGTCATGACAAATTCACTCTTATAGGCTTCTTAACAATCAAAAGAAAAACATAGTGCCTTTTCACAGTTCTAATACTGATTGATGCACCATTAGAAAAGAAAATTGAGGATAGAGGCATAACATAAACAGTTCAAGCACTTCACAAAGATTGCATCATCACATACATCTGACACAAGGCCAAGTGGACTACAAAGTTAAGCCACCTCACTATTAATTCCCCTTTCTCTTTCATATGTTTGCACTATACCATTATTTGTCTTTAAATTAATTTTGTGTCATTTCCCATCAGATGGAAGACATCTACAGAAACACCAGCATGGTGTATAAAATTATTTAATGTTGGTGCTTCCTATCGAAATAGTTTTTTCTCATTTAAATACTTTTGAACCAATTTATATGCCAGCATAGGTTAAAGGCAATACTTGAGATTGGAAAGCTTGATGCCGCTTGTTTGTACTTAAAAATATACAGATGCTAAAAGGGATGTCTGCCTATAACCTGTAATCTTTGGACTTCTGAATTACACAATAAATGCAGATGGTCACAATAACCCAATGCAATGTGCTCTCTTGCCATTTTTGGTCAAGTAACTGCTGGCATTTGCAATTGTAATTACCTTCTCTCATCTTGCCCTGCATTTTCAAGTTGCTGGTGCTGAAAAGAATGACCCTCAGACCATAATTAATCACATAACATTTACCAACAGTAACATCTTTGTACCTTGATCAAATTCTAGCTCTGGTAATTTCACTCTCCTTGCCTTAGGTATCTATATAATTTCCTGGAATGATATTTTTTGTGTCTCCTCTTGTTGTCTGTTGAACAGTTGCTGTATTTTACCCTAGTTGAAGAATGTATTTCAGTGGGGGATGAAGTCTTCCTGACATTTCTCACAGCAATTTGAAAGGTTATAAGTGCCTCTAGGAATTTTTAGAGTTTATGTTCTGTAAATGTCTAAGAGATTATTATTCAAAGCTCAGCCTTCTTCCAAAGGGGGGGGAGAAATTCAGTCATATAACTGGTACATCTTAAGCATAGAAATTGCTTACCAATTTACATTGTACAAAACATTCCCGTGTTATTGAAGTTATGTCTTCAGTATTCCTGCATGCTAGTATAAAAGAAAAAATAAACCCCTTTTTCCTATCTTTATGCCACATTGGGGAGAAATTCTGTTTTTTTATTGTTTTCTTTGTATGGACAACTGTTTTAAATTATACCTGATCTTCACTAGCCTTGTCATAGGAAGTCATAGGAACTGCTATGAATTTATTTTTATCAAATTGTGTCACAGATCTCAGTTTAAAAAAAAAAAAACAAAACAAAAACAAACAACAAACCACAAAACCAAACACTAAGCACCACACACACAAGCCCCCAAACCCCCACTCAAACCAGCCAACCAAACAAATGCTTTCACTGCTTTCCTTCTATGGCTGTGTGACTAGAACCTGCATGCTGTTGATATCAAAGGATAACCTCTTGTGTCTATGCCACACTGGTTCTTTATTTGTTTTCTCCAGGAAAGAGGGAATTCTGAAAATATTAAACTGAGTATTTTCAGGCTTGGCCTTTGTAACAGTCTGATGACAAAACTGATGCTTTCCAGGCCGAGGATATTTTCTCCAGGATGGGACGTATCTGCAAAGTAGGGATTTGGGATTTCTCAAAGAAAGCTAGGATAAAATGCATTAAAAGTGTGAGAGGTGTTAAATTCAGAACTGGTTGGAGACCCTTCAGAGACTTCACTTTAACTTTATGGGTCCTTTTTGTCTGCAAGTATTTGGGAGAAGCTTGGACTGTTTGCCCTAACCACATGAATTTTGTATGTTTAATGTGGCTTATCTGGTAACTGTGGTTCATGCAATTTTCTCAGACAAAACTAGAGGATATAGCTTATTCTTGTTGCAATAGGAAGAAAAACGAAATCTCATTACTTT
Organism: Pygoscelis adeliae; assembly: GCF_000699105.1. Taxonomy (NCBI): domain Eukaryota; kingdom Metazoa; phylum Chordata; class Aves; order Sphenisciformes; family Spheniscidae; genus Pygoscelis; species Pygoscelis adeliae. The sequence continues at coordinate 4,239,360 of NW_008824283.1, read as the reverse complement.
AAATTAAAAAGAGGGTATAAGCATTCACATCAAGAGTCATAGTTTTCTTTTTCAATCCAAACTCCATGCTCCATGTAAGGAGCAGCAAATATGAACTTTAAAATTCCAGCCTCCCTTTATTACTCGTTATGACAGGAAGTTATAATGTACTTGAGAGAGCAAGGCAATCTTCTCAGTAAATGAGGATCAGGTCGCCTAGCTGAACAGCTTACAGATTTGCTTTAGCTGAAGTAATTTTAAGTTACAGACAAATGTGAGAAAATGTTTGTTGTTCCTTTATTGTGGCTACTGTTCCACATTAGAGAGTTGTTCTTTATTCTTTCCCACTAGGGTCTAATTTCCTTTCCACTCTTCACCCCATCAAGCGCAAGCCTATGCAAGTCACTTTTCAAATGATTTGCAAAGTCCAGCAGAGGAAAAATTCAATCCTTTGGTGTTTTTTCTTTTTTTTTTTTTGTTCATTTAGATTGCTGTAGGCCAGCCCTGATCTAGAAATGGCAAGTTAGTTTGCCTCTGTCCTTATTGCAAAATTAAGAGTAAGGTTTCATTGGCCTTGATGGTCACCATTTTGATAATTCAGGGCCAGTTACTGTTTTCTCCAGATATATACTAGATATTCTGGACTGTGACTGTCAGGTGTGGAACAGCTGCTTTGTTTCACTTGGTGAGTGAGCTGAAAAAAAGTTTTAAATTACTTTTTTTGAGTAGTCTTTATCCTTGAATTTTTCCCTTCAATTAACTTAATTGAATTAATTACTGCCTTGAACAAACAGTAGATATCACTTCTGTTGCACTTGCGCTGGTATGTCTTGTTTACAGAGGAGTTGGAGGGACATATGGGATTAAGTTTTGCCAGATAGTAGCTTTGACACAAAGTATTTCCCTCAGTTTAAAAGGAAATAAGCATATAAGGGCTGTTCATGAGGTGAAAATCAGAGTTGTAAGTTCAGCACCTCAGCTGTTTTCATTCCAGATCTACAGATAGAGACACTTAATGAATGAACTGAATGCAAAACCAGGAGTGTGTGTTTTTCAGCTTTGACATTGACTCAAGGTAGCAGTATGGCTTTGCTTGACTTTGGTTTCTTACTTGACCCTTCTCTCCTTCTGTTCCACCTCATGTCTGTTATCTTCAGTGACAATTCTAGACTTTTCAAAATCTAATTCACAATGTAATGGTGGATGTGTCACAACTGGATTATGTCCAAACAAAGGTCACTTGTGAACAGCTTCTTAAAAAAGAAGGCAGGCAGGACATGGATAACACCTCCCTCCTGTGTATGTACAAAATGGTGATTCTTTGTTGCACCCCCTAACAGATAGTTGTGTACCAGCAATAAGCTGCTGCTATTTCTGGTATCTATGATGGAGCTGATGGATGTCAAATACTGTACTGCTGAACAGCAGTGCAGTCTGTATAGGTGCCATTCAAAGATGCCAAAAGTATGTGGCATGCGCTGAAAGCTGTACCAAGCTGTGGCTTGGTGATGTCTGAGAAGAGTAGCTGCTTTTCATAGAACTGCAGTTGCCTGCATGCTGACCTAAAATCAACAGCAGCTTTTTGAATGCTTTCTATAAACTTAACTTTGGCACCTGGTAGCTGTTTCTGGCTCTGTCTCTGTGTCAGGATTATTATTATACTTGGATGACAGGAATGTTACTTCTCAGGAAGACAAACAAATCTGCTGTACTACGCTGGTAAATGAGCATGGTTAAAACAAAACTGGGCCTGGATTCTTCCTTGAAACTTCACTTTCCTTTTTAGCTTCCAAAAACAGAAATGCAATGAACAGAGTATTACTAAGCCCCTTGGCAGAAATGCAGATGTCTTGACACTGGAATACACATCAATCCAGAGACAGAGCGCATCCTTTGTTGCCAAGTTGCTAATTATTCACAGAAAAGATTAAAGCTGAGCATGGCTTTCCCAAATGAATTCATATTATACTCTGAATTAAAAATACATTAAATAGAAATGCTGATGTGGTAGAAAGAATCTTTGTCAGCACAGGGATACAAGATTGTCATGGTATTTAGATTAATAGAATCTGGGAGAACAGACAATGTTTGCAAGAAAATATACTGCAGCAAAACAAGTGTTCTCATGAGGTCTGTCACCTGTGCTCTGTTGTAGAATGGATGGTTTATTGCTGACCAGCTCCCTTCTCTTGGAAGGTGTAGTGCGCTGTGATCTCTGATACTTGGGACTAATCTGTATGTGTAGCCAGGGTTACTCTGCAGTTCTAGCCACGTAGCTGAGGTCAGTTTGTCTCAGAACTAGTTAATGTAATTTGAATTTCTCAGCCTGGAGTGCCAGAAAAGCATTCATTATGATAAAACCTGAAGTTATGAGCAAAAGTTTTGGTTGAATATCATTTTAGGAAGACATCTGTGCCTTTCGGGCCTTGTTACAAATTATGCAGGTTGTCTAGAAGATGTTGCTATAAGTGTCCTAATAGTATGGATTTTTTCTGAATTTTACATATTATAATTTTCTTCTTTTATATAGTGAAAGCTGATGTATCTTGAAGACAGTATGTTTTTCTGTAAGAAGGCAGAAGTAATGTAGTATTAGTATAACAGAACATATTATTATAATGTGTAGATTGTCCCACTCTACACTACACTGGTGCAGCCTCACCTTGGGTACCGTGTGCAGTTTTGGGTGCCTCAATATAAGAAGGACATCAAACTATTGGAGCGTGTCTGGAGCAGAGTGACCAAGATGGTGAAAGGTCTCAAGGGCAAGACTTAGGAGGAGAAGCTGAGGTCACTTGCCTTGTTCATCTTGGAGAAGAGAAGGCTGAGGGGTGACCTCATTGCAGTCTACAACAGCCTCAAGGTGGGCAGTGGAAGGGGAGGTGCTGGTTTCCTCTTTCTGGTGACCAGCGATAGGACATGTGGAAATAGAATGAAGCTGCATCAGGGAAGTTCAGATTGGACATTAGGAAAAGGCTCTTCACTGAAAGGGTGGTCAGTCACTGGAACAGGCTCCCTGGGGAAGTGGTCTTGGCACCAAGCCTGTCAGAGTTCAAGGGGCATCTGGACGATGCTCTTAGTCATATAGTTTAGTTTTAGGTAGTTCTGCAAGGAGCAGGGAGTTAGACTTGATGATCCTTATGGGTCTCTTACAACTCGAGAGGTTCTGTGGTTCTACAGAAAGACAATTTAAAGAAGTGGTATGACAAAGAACAGTGATACCAATCTGAACAACAAATCAATTAAGTTATACAACTGTGAATACAAGAAGAGGTTCTCATTCCATAACTGCCTCACTCTTCTATATACAGCTTCAGCAAGGTCCTGTGGTGCAGGCTGACCTCTCTACAAGAGGTCATTGTCCCTGCTTAGGCAGATTTTCTCCATCATTTCCTTAAAAAGCTTGTGAAATCAATGTTGGTTTTTTGAGCAAGCTACCCAAAGGGTTCTGCTTTATTCACTGGGTGACTTCAAAGATGTTTGTTATCAGAAGCAGTGCAATGACTGGATCTTCTGGTGGCCTCTCAAAAATATGACTGAAGGGTGTACATTTTAAAGTGGTCTTCCCATCCACCTGCAGGTTAGCAATCTCCATTCATATGCTTTTGATGTGGTCATTCCACAGAAATTTTGGGCTTCTTATTGTTCATTCTGCTGTGACATTTATAGCTATTCTATCACCACCCTTTGAAAACATGCGTAGTCTTCTGTGTCTCTCAAAGATTAAACACCTTTTAAAATCTTTACCTATTAGTTCAGATTTCTCTGTTTAGATGCACACACATTTTTCTGTGAAGGATAGAGTACTTGTTATCAGCTGGTATTAATGCATTCTCTTTGCTTTGTGTTGGGGCTTACTTATGATGCTCATCTAGCACATCCTTTTCCCAAATAAAGGGACAGGATGGCATACTTGCTTGTCTGCTTTTGCTAACTCTGGAAATTGATTGTGGTATGAAGGGAACACATGATACCATTTGATATCTTCTGTACTGATTTGAATGTCAGTCCCTATGGGCCTGCAGCTAACGTTGCTGTGCCGAAGTAATAAGGAGAAAACCCTGCCAGCTTAGCCTGCTTTTTCAAAACAATCCTGTTCTGACTCTTCTTGTGAAGGGTGTGAAAAACAGATCTATCAGTATAATTTCTTATAATTTCTAGTGGGCAAATTCCTGCCTTACTTCCACACTGTAGGGCCAACACATGTCCTTATCTCTTCATATTTTGACCCTGATATTCAGTATCAAGATCAGCTGTATACCACGTTACAAATCTGCCAAATAAAACTTAACATGAAACATACTCTGGGTACTCAGGCATTGCTTGACTATTTCTAAATGTTCTTTCTTTCTCTCCTCAGCTCATCCCTTGCCCTTAAAAACTGAAAAAAAAAAAACCCTACTACTTGGAGTATGGCCTTGAAGGCAGAGTGTTGTCTACATTAACATAAATTATTCACTAGATATTTTAAAATCCAGAATTCTGAACGATTGGTGGGATAGCTGGGGTCTAACTAAAATCCCTCCAAAAAGACCTTGATAGCTACATAGGTAGTTTTAATATACGTTGATTTACATGATCATCAGTGTTGTTAAATCATGTAATAACAGTAGAGATTAGTACTGAGTATTTGGCCTCCTGGAGTATGACAACTCATAGATTGCTCTGTTGTGGTTTAACCCCAGTCAGCAACCAAGCACCGCACAGCTGCTGGTTTGCTCATCCTCCTCCCTTCCCCACCCCCCCAGTGGGATGGGGGAAAGAATTGGAAAAGCAAAAGTAAGAAAACTTGTGGGTTGAGATAAGAACAGTTTAATGGTTGCAATAAAATAATAACAATTAAAAAAGTCTAATGAAAAGGAAAACAACAAAAAAAAGAGAGAAACAAAACCCAGGAAAAAAAAGTGGAGCAATTGCTCACCACCTGCTGACTGATGCCCAGCCAGTTTCTGAGCAGCAATCGCTGACCCCAGCCAACTCCCCCCAGTTTCTATACTGAGCATGACATCACATGGTATGGAATGTCCCTTTGGCCAGTTGGGGTCAGCTGTCCTGGCTGTGCCCCCTCCCGGCTTCTTGTGCACCTCCAGCCTTCGCAGTCGGTAGAGCATGGGAAACTGAAGAGTCCTTGACTAGCGAAAGCACTGCTTAGCAACAACTAAAACATCGGTGTGTTATCAACATTATTCTCATCCTAAATCCAAAACACAGCATTATACCTGCTACTAGGAAGAAAATTAACTCTATCCCAGCCAAGACCAGGACATGCGCTTCATTCAAACCTCTAACATGTGATATAAGTAACACTTAGTGATGGTTTTACTGATGGGATATAGTATTTCCTTAGTCTCTCTTCTGGGTTTTATTAGGAGGTGGGTGTGAAATTCTTTGATGGAAATACTTCTATGGAGTATTTATTCCCTGGAAACTTGAGCTGAGCAGAAAGACCAATACATTTCAAGAAAAATGGTGATCAGAAGCCTTGGATGTGAAGAGGAAGAGGCAGCTGGCTACCTGGGAGGAAGGGTGATTTGATTTCTTGGGGTTTTTCCCCCCTGTATTCTGCAGTCTGAGATATAGGGAGCAGACAGTCATAGGAAGAGAGAGACCAAGCAAGCTAATGTCAAGGGAAAACGAAAGCAATTCTCAAGCAGAGGCAGGTGAAATCTCTTGGGACCACAAAGTTCATAAATCTGTGTCACGCACCCTTTGTGAATAAGGCAACACAGGTCTTTCACAGATTTGGTGTTCATGGAAATGCTTTACCAGCTGTAACTAACTGCTGTAGCCCTTGATCCCTGCCCATTATTTCCAACTGTGGCTAGTGACAAAAGAGCAAAGGTCCTTGATACTGTAAGAGAAAACTAGAAATAGAGCTGTGTGGTGGGGGGAGGATTTTTGCTTCCTTCCTGGCAAAAGGAGAAAAGTAGAAGAAATTAATTTGCTGCTTATGCATTATTACATATGATAGACTTACAGAAAATATTTGTGTACTACTTAGTGTGAAAGGAGTACTGACTGAAGGTGGTGCTTTTGTCAAAGAACTATTATGTAATCTGTGTCTGATCCTATGCTTCTATCATTGCTGGATATTTTACAGACTTTTTCTGATGAACACCAGGAAATAAAAGAATAGTTTAAGTTGCTGTAATTGTTAAACATTAACTACAGATTTCAATGGTTGACTAGAACTTGTTAGCTCTAGTTTATAGGATGAAGCATGAGTGCATGATAGCTGCTAACTAGAGGCTGTGCTAGAAGACTACAGCTGATGTACACATAATTCTGGGCTTTTCTTTTCTGTTAGATATTCACAAACAATCTGGAGAATGTATTCCTTTTGAGCTTAGAATTATCTATTCATGATGAGTACAAGGAAAACCTGGTCCCAGGTAATACTTGGGTATAAGCAGAGGTATTTCAACCCTACCTATTTGCAAACTCTTGCATACTTTGTCCTCTTTATTATAAAACATACTACTAATGTTTGCTTCCCCTCTCCTCAAAAGATAACTTGCTTGCCATTGAAAACTCCTAGCATCTAGAAGAAAGATGAACTTGTTAAAGGCACAGGGATTGTGATTCAGAGATCTTTTCATTATTTTTTCCTTTTCAGTCAAAAAACACCCCAAAAATGTTTCTTGCCTCTTGTAATTTACTCAATCCCTCTGAGCATCCTGTCACTTGCGCAAAAAAAAAAAAAAAGTATTATTTCTCTACTTCGAGAGATCAGACAAAGTATCTTGACATTTCCAGTTTCAGGGCTCTGTGCTGTCACTAGTTTTGTCTATCTGCTATGATGTTTGTAGGATGGATTTTCTGCCCACCACTGCTTCATTCCATTATTTGTGCATATCTGACTCTGATCAGGTTTGTCTCCCAATAATCTGTTCTGTGGTCTCTGTTTACAATTGCTAGTAGCAATCGCTCAGTGCTTCTCTTTTCACCTTATTTCTGCTTGGCGCATTTGATTATAGAATCATAGAATAGTTTGGGTTGGAAGGGATCTTTTAAGGTATGGACTAAATGTCTAAATGCCCTGCAATGAGCAGGGACATCTTCAACTAGATCAGGTTGCTCAAGGTCAGGTTGGACAGGGCTCTGAATGTTTCCAGGGATGGGGCAACTACCACCTCACTAGGCAACCTGTTCCAGTGCTTCACCACCCTCATCGTAAAAAAAATTTCTTCCTTACAGCTAGTCTAAATCTACCTTCTTTTAGTTTAAAACCATTCCCCCCTGTCCTATCGCAACAGACCCTGCTAAAAAGTTTGCCCCATCTTTCTTACAGGCCCCCTTTAAGTACTGAAAGGCTGCAATAATGTCTCCCCAGAGCCTTCTCTTCTCCAGGCTGAACAACCCCAACTCTCTCAGCCTTTCTTCATAGGAGAGGCGTTCCATCCCCCTGATTGTTTTTGTGGCCCTCTTCTGGACCTGCTCCAACAGGTCCATGTCTTTCCTGTGCTGAGGGCTCCAGAGCTGGATGCAGGACT
>NW_008824283.1:4223250-4229458 GCF_000699105.1 Pygoscelis adeliae | reverse complement strand
GGCAAATGGGTGCCTCCGTACCTCTCAGAAGAGAGTCGCCTACTACTATCACCCGTCGCCTTTTCTTTGTTGCGCTGGTTGTTATACGGGGGGCAGATCGGGCTGCATTACTCAGCTCAGAGTCTCTCCTGGTGTGATGGGTCTTTCCTCTTCAGTCTGCAGAGTGGTGAAGTGGTTCTGCAAGGGCACCTCAGGCTTCGAGGGAAGTCTCTTCCTCCTGCTGGTCCCTGCCTTTGCAACAGTCCATTCTTCTGCGTTATTGGCCCTCCTTGCTTCTGTATGTGCCGGTGGGGGAGTTTTTGGCTGTTTTGCCATGGGCTGTGGGTCTGCTGCAGACTGTGCTTGGAACCAGCTATGTAGCTCCTTCTCTGCCTCCCTGATGTTACGCAGCCTTCTCTCTGCCTCCTGCTGCAGGAGGTCCTCCACCTGGGCACACCTTTTGCAGGCAGGTCTGGTGCCCTGCTGCCTCTCCCTGCCCCAGGAGAGAGGTCTAGGCACTCCCTGCAGCCTGAGGTCTGCGCTGCAGCCTCTCCCTTCAGCAGCTCTGCCTGGGTGGAGGTATCAGCCACCACTCGGTAGATGGTGCAGACCCCCCAGCCGGAGCCGTGGCCTTTGTTCTCAGGTGAGTGCCTGCCATTCTGCCTTGAGGGTCGGGTAGGATGAGTGCCCTTGACCTTTGCTGATGGTCACAGAATGGTGGCCGGTGGCTGGGTTATGTGTACTCCAAGTGTCCCACTCGGCCTGTGGAATGTTCCCCCTTCGAAAAGGGGCCCTCCTTGCATGTCCTCTTGCGCTAACTGCTGTGCCATGCCCTGGTCACAGCACTCCCTGGGGCTGCCTTTTGTGGGAATGGCGGACGTTACTCCTGGCCCTGCCCACACCTTGTCAGCTGCTCTTGTGAGAGTTGCTGGCTCCCAGTGCATCCCTTTGCTCCCCTGGGGTTTCCCTGCCTCAGGAAACCCCCTTGTATGCTGCCCCTGTACATTAGGGCTGTAGATGATGGCTGGGGAAGGAAAGGAATAAGTTAGTCTTTCTTCAGCCAGAAATAAACAACAACAATGGCTGGTAGTAATACAGAGCTCGCTTAAGGTAACTTTTTGCAACTTGCTTTCACGTTGGTGATTTCTCTTGATATTGTCACTGCTCAGTTCATAGTTTTCTGATTTAAGAAAGGCTGCTATTCAGCTGGTTAAGACTCCTTTTCCTATTGCTTTCAAAGATAGATCTTCCCTGCATTTATTTCTAGACCAACCATGGGTTTTAAGAGGTGATCTTGAAAAGGGTTCAGCTTCACTATTTATTTCAGCTGATGCTTTGTGTGTTCAGCAAGTTCAAGTTCTTTCTCTCTCTTTCATGTTCTTGTTAGTGTTTGTTTCTCTGTTTGAAAATGAGCAAGGTGTCAGAATAAATGTAACGCAGGATGAGATTCACTGAGTCTTCACTGAGCTTTTCACCACTTTCTCACTAGCCACTAGCAGGCAGGTCAGTGTATCCAGAAAAAAATTGTCCCAGTTTAAGTTCACCAAATTAAACCAATGCAAATTTCCCCCAAAACCTAGATCTGCAGCTCTTTATCCCTCCTTAGAGTGGCTTAATCTAAACTGGTTAAAACATTATGCTGAAATACACCTGAATTTGCACTGATTAATATGATTCTGTTAAAATCATATTGACCATGTTACACTTGGATCACTGGTCTGTGGTACTTGATTGACAGCTGACCAAATCCAGCAGGACGATTTCAGTGTTTCACGTAAGCTACTGAAATCTCTAATGGTTGTTTGGAAGTTTAAAAAAAAAGAGTGAAAAAGTAACTAGAACATAGACCCAGTTCAATGCTGCTTTGTCCCATACTTCTTGACTTCAGAAGAACATGTGTAATGTGCTTGCTGAATTGTTGTTATGTTGTTATGCAGAGGGACCTGGACAGGCTGGATCGATGGGCCAAGGCCCACTGTATGAGATTCAACAAGGCCAAGTGCCAGGTCCTGCACTTCGGCCACAACAACCCCATGCAGCGCTACAGGCTTGGGGAAGAGTGGCTGGAAAGCTGCCTGGCGGAAAAGGACCTGGGGGTGTTGGTCGACAGCCGGCTGAACATGAGCCGGCAGTGTGCCCAGGCGGCCAAGAAGGCCAATGGCATCCTGGCCTGTATCAGAAATAGTGTGGCCAGCAGGAGCAGGGAAGTGATCGTGCCCCTGTACTCGGCACTGGTGAGGCCGCACCTCGAATACTGTGTTCAGTTTTGGGCCCCTCACTACAAGCAGGATGTTGAGATGTTGGAACGTGTCCAGAGAAGGGCAACGAGGCTGGTGAGGGGTCTGGAGCACAAGCCTTATGAGGAGCGGCTGAGGGAGCTGGGGTTGTTTAGCCTGGAGAAAAGGAGGCTGAGGGGAGACCTCATTGCTCTCTACAACTACCTAAAAGGAGGTTGTAGCGAGGTGGGGGTCGGTCTCTTCTCCCAAGTAACTGGCGAAAGGACGAGAGGAAATGGCCTCAAGTTGCGCCAGGGGAGGTTTAGATTGGATGTGAGGAAAAATGTCTTTACTGAAAGAGTGGTTAAACATTGGAACAGGCTGCCCCGGGAAGTGGGTGAGTCACCATCCCTGGAGGTATTTAAAAGACGTGTAGATGAGGCGCTTAGGGACATGGTTTAGTGGGCATGGTGGTGTTGGGTTGATGGTTGGACTCGATGATCTTGGAGGGCTCTTCCAACCTTAATGATTCTGTGATTCTATATGATAGTGGCTATAAATTCTTTTCAGAATGATAAGATGTGTGCACATTTAAAAAAAAAAACTCCGTTTGCTGAAGGCACTTAACACAGCATGTAGATATTCCACTTTGTCTGAATGTACATTCTATGTACAGTGTATGGTTCCTTATGAAGATGCTTTCATTTATTTGCCAAGCTTCTGGATTTTTCATGAGGTAGCTAGGTAAGTTTTTGTGGGTTGATTGACATTTCTTCATAAAGAGGAGGAATACAGAAAATACAGTTCTCCAGAAAGTCACTGTACCATTGTAAGTCTAGAAACACCAGCTGTTGGTTTGGTTTTGTTTCAGACTGGATTTGAAATTGCTTGATGCATTACCAGTGTACTTGCTTACTGTGCTGGTTTTGGCTGGGATAGAGTTAATTTTCTTCACAGCAGCTAGTATGGGGCTATGGTTTGGATTTGTGCTGAAAACAGTGTTGACAACACAGGGATGTTTTCGTTACTGCTGAGCAGTGCTGACACAGAGTCAAGGCCTTTTCTGCTTATCACCCCACCCCACCAGCGAGCAGGCTGGGGGTGCACAAGAAGTTGGGAGGGGAGATAGCCGGGTCAGCTGACCCCAACTGACCAAAGGGATATCCCACACCATATGATGTCATGCTCAGCATATAAGGCTGGGGGAAGAAGAAGGAAGGGGGGGACGTTTGGAGTGATGGCGTTTGTCTTCCCAAGTCAACGTTATGCGTGCTGGAGCCCTGCTTCCCTGGGGATGGCTGAACACCTGCCTGCCCATGGGAAGGAGTGAATGAATTCCTTGTTTTGCTTTGCTTGCGTGCGTGGCTTTCGCTTTACCCGTTAAACTGTCTTTATCTCAACCCATGAGTTTTCTCACTTTTACCGTTCCGATTCTCTCCCCCATCCCACGGAGGGGGGGAGTGAGCAGGTGGCTGTGTGGGGCTTAGTTGCTGGCTGGGGTTAAACCATGACACTTACCTTCATATGGTTGGATCCTGTTAAATAAAGTTAGTTTAGTTTTGAATATTTGACATTTGTGGTGCTTGGTTTGTAGAGGATATCGGTATGCCTGTAATGTTTGTTTTTCTTGAGCCCCAGTATATGCTCTGAGCCGTGACTTAATGTAGCTCTTTGTCTTAAGGATTAGAATTGCCCCTGTCAAGGGCTTTTCCTCCAGCTTGCTTGGTCCCTGAAGCAGAAAAGTGTTCAGCATTTAACTGTTCCTTATGTATGATGCATGTAGAATTGACCATTTTCACTCCTACATGCCTCCTACTAACTTGCATACTGGTCATCTCTGCCAATGTTTTCTACAGTGTCTTACTGAGAAAAGTGTAACAATAAAAAGATTTTTCCAAACTTATGTCCACTTGAAGTAAACAGAGCATATATGAAGTAAATCTCTGGTGCTTTTTCCTCCTTCTGAGTAGTAGTATATAGAATTGGTATTCACTGTGGGTGCACTGGGATATAGGTTTTTGTCTGTAGAGGCAAGCATGCTGATAGTTTTTGTAAAAAGCATTTCAGTGTCAGTCCAAGACAAAAGTAGTAATAAAAAACTGTTTTCCTTCTGAAAATCAGTGTGGACCCAGTCAATTTTATGATAATCTTGTCTGCCGTGTATGAGAGTCCTGGTGGATATGTTCTTAGCTTCTGCTTTATTACAAAAATATGAACAGGGAAAGTAAAACTATAAAAAAAATTAAAAGGCAATATCATATCCCAATCTCCTAGAGCTATAAGAAAATGATAAGAGCTGGGGCATGAATATGTAGAAGAATTCACTGAAAATGTAATAATTTTTATCATGTCTACTGAATCTCTCTGTGCCACAGCACTTAGCCCTTAACTTTTACTCTACTTGTGAACTGTAGATTAATGTTCTGAGTCTAAGTATTGAGACGGGAAAAAAAAAGGTCTGAGTTTGTATGGAGAATACAACCCGTTTCATGCTTATTTTTCTTCAATTTCAGGCTGTTGTCCGAGTGGAGTCGTTCTAGTTCCCGAGGCCTGTAGGTGGCAATCTTGCGCTGTATTGGGGAAGCAATTCCTAACCCTTTCAAACTACAGGTAGGAAGATGTGGGTTAGGGGGAAGGGACAGGGGATGGCAGCAGATGTAACGAGAGTTTTTTTTCTTTTTTCTTTTTTCTTTTTTTTTTCTTCTGTTTTTCAGTTTTTAAGACTTGTTTCCCTCAATAGTTCTCCAAACTTCTTAATCCCCAGGATTTAGTGTACCAATTAGCTTGTGAGGAAGCGAGGCAATAGCTGTGCAGCAGTTAGAGCAACACTTCTTAGTGAGTCCAAGACAGCAAAGCTGCAGCAGTGATGCTCTGTTCCTGCCTAAGCACCCAAACCCTTCCTCCAATAGCTTCTCAGGGCTTGAGTGGGATCACTAAAGGGGTCCTAACTTTTTTTCCGTCATGGAACATGGCCCCAGTGTTCAAGAAGTTTGGAAACTGGTTTGGCACAATACAAATAACTTCCTCTAACAGCTCTGCCAAATACATAAATGGAACCATAGGAGGATGGTTGAGGAGGAAGTGGGCCATCTCGGTTCTTGGGTTTTATAATTATTCATCTTCTGACCTTTATCAGCAGGACCTAAAATAGTAGAGGTCTGGAATTTAGAGTACACTTTGGAAAATGTAATAATTTTCTGGATGAAGCTGAGAAAATAAAAACTTTTGGTGACCAGTTTTTGAAAGAAGCAAGACTGAACTGACATTTTAACACTGTACGCACAAGTTATTTCCTGCCCATATTATTTTATAATAAAACAGACTTTGCTGGCTTTTCTGAACTACTGAAAGTTTTGTAAGTAATTTCCTTTTTTTGATATTAAGGGGTTACACTAGTATTCAAATCTTAGCCACTATGATTGGATCTAAAGACTTCATTGAACCTAAAACTTGATATCTGTGGATAATTTTTCTTTCCTGATTACTTTGGGGGGGGACCCCTCAAGACCCCCAAAATCTGTCTTTTAAATTCATGTTCTGCAAGATGCAGGTTTGCTTCATGCTGCATATTTCAGCAGAACACTCAAATGAAGCAAACACCAGGGAAGGTGCGGAGAGAAAACCCGTGTGTCGTGGTTTAACCTCAGCCAGCAACTGAGCACCACACAGCCACTCGCTCACTACCCCCTCCCCCAGTGGGATGGAGGAGAGAATCAGAAGAGTAAAAGTGAGAAAACTCATGGGTTAAGATAAAAAACATTTTAATAATTGAAATGAAATTAATAATAATAATAAAAAGAACATACAAAGCAAGTGATGCACAATGCAATTGCTCGCCACCCGCCAACCAATGCCCAGCCACTCCCCGAGCAGCAGCCCTCCCGGCCAGCTTTCCCCAGTTTATATACTGAGCATGACGTCCCATGGTATGGAATGTCCCTTTGGCCAGTTTGGGTCAGCTGTCCTGGCTGTGCCCCCTCCCAGCTTCTTGTGCACCCCCAGCCTTCTCAGTC
>NW_008824283.1:4180287-4223163 GCF_000699105.1 Pygoscelis adeliae | reverse complement strand
CTTTCTTCCAGTTTATGTACTGAGCATGACGTCCCATGGTATGGAATGTCCCTTTGGCCAGTTGGGGTCAGCTGTCCTGGCTGTGCCCCCTCCCGGCTTCTTGTGCACCTCCAGCCTTCTCAGTCGGTAGAGCATGGGAAGCTGAAGAGTCCTTGACTAGTGTAAGTACTACTTAGCAACAACTAAAACATTGGTGTGTTATCAACATTATTCTCATCCTAAATCCAAAACACAGCACTGTACCAGCTCCTGGGAAGGAAATTAACTCTATCCCAGCTGAAACCAGGACACCATGACTGGAAACTGCAGAAGAGTAACTCCATTCAGTTCAGTACAGGGAATGCAATTTATGTGACTGCAGGGAAATGAGTGAGTTCAGAGGTCAGATTAAGGAAAGTAATCCTGTCTCGATGTAAATCATACAGTAAAATAACATCAGCCCTGCTCTCGTATCAGTATTTCACTTAAAGGATTTCAAAACCTGAAATGCGTAAGTATGTGACTGACTTCATTTTGAGATAAAATGGAGATGTAATTCTGGAATGAAATCAGCATCTAATAATCTGATCACTTGTACCATTAGTCTTTAGTTGAACTAGGCAAAGCAAAGGGAATCTGACAGTATGGACCCACAGTGGTTTAAACCAGTTTTAATTTTGTGTGGTTGCAGGTCCACTTTCCCTGCCAAGTGTTCTTTTTGGCTTTGATGTGCATATGACCCTAGGGTGAGCTGGCTTAACTGATCGAGATCAAGACTTTCAGTTTTTTCCCTAGTGATCAGTTTTCAGCCGATCAGCTCCCTGAGCTGCTTGTTGCCCCGTCACACAAATGTCACTTCTATTGAGAGAGAAAGAGGGGGAGCAGTTTTCTTAAATTGACTGTTATGGAAATGCACCCTACTCTTTCCTCTCATGCATTAGAGCAACACAAGTGATAACCTATGGTCACTTTGTTTTAAACTTACAGATAACCCCTTGAATGAGAGTATGAAAAGAATTGATGTAATAACAAAGATCTGCAGCGTATTGAACTCTGTGTCAGAAAGGCTGGCTCACTAGAAAGGAGGAAGGAAAGCTGCATGATGCAGCGTTATTATTGTTTAGAATTTCCCTCAGGCTGACATCATTCATTCCTGTGGTTTTTTTTCCTTGACTAGCCTCAGATTCAGATCTAACCCTAATCTAGCCTTTAGTGAAAGTTAGATGGCAGCTCTCCACATGAAGAGAAATCAGACCCAGTTTTAAAGCTCCATGGGAGATGAAGGCAGGAGGCTTTTCTTACCCTAAGGCAGACAGAAGTGCTGCTGACTAAAAGCTTTTTTGGAAGCCATGCAATGAATTATCCCAATGCACAGCTCAATTGAAGGGAAAAAGATCTAACAAGTCCAACTCGGTAATTTTTCATTAAAGTGTTAGTGAAGCTTGATGTTCTTCAGCTCGTTGTTACTTCCACAACAGAACTTCTACTTCTGGCATAAACTACATTCTAGAGGAGGGCTCAAGGGGCAAGTCCAAATAAACCTGTTAAGAAACTTGCTTTTCTAGAAGGCCAAATCTGCAACAATCTCTGTATGAGTTTGGTTTTCCCCTCATAGGAAATGAGCAAAAGAAAATATTGAGACGCGAAGTCAGGCTTTACCTTGTGTGCTACAGCAGCCAATTTGTGCTATGCTAAGCAACTTAAAACTGAAACAGTTCTGAACTTAATTTTTCTTAATAGCTGTTCTTTACTAAATAGCAGATTTTTTTTTTCTTATGGAATGCTTCTGTGTCTTTTTAAAAGATATTCTGTATAAGAATGCTTTCGCCAGAACATATAGATGACTTCTTTCTTCTTTACCTCATTCAGTCAATTCGTTGGCTCTGAATGATGAAAACAGAGTTCTGCCTTGTAATTTAATAAGCAAAGAAAAATGTACTTTTTAGTGTGTGGACTAGTAGTACTCCTGTCATTCTGGGGCTGGAATATCTTGCAAAACATAAGTGGTACAGTCTTCACATAGATCTCGGAGAGGGAAATACTGTCACATTTTTAGTCTGGGGAAACCACAGAGCCCCTCCGTGTTTGTAGTCCAAATACATCCATGCCCAATATTGAAATGGCATTTTATATTTCTTCTGCAGCCATGCAAGGAACTACAGTATATTCAAGCTAAAGGGATATTATGGTCCAGATCAAACAAAGAGCAATGAAATAACTAAATTTCAGGTAGGTGTCCATGAACTGGAAATTAAAACTTGAGTTCTAAGAACTGTTTCAAACTCACTAACTGTTATAGTTAACTCTGATGGTGTCTGTCCAGAAAATAGGATCTTGCACTTCTTAGATGAAGGAAAGAGTTAATTTGAGTTCCGCTTACTGATTGATTGCTCAGACCATGGAGTCATTTAAAAAGAGTTGGGAATCACTACCAGCTGCAGTCACAGTATTTTAATGACAGTGAATTCTGCAGTGTCTTAGTGGGGCATCCAAGGGGTAATCATTGCCTTTTTTCCCCTCAAAGGGTCTTGATGTGGTTGAGCTTCTGAGAGGACTTGGCAGTCTTAACAGTTAACAACTCTTCAGTTTGGGACAGTCTTGGGCATCTGAGGATGATACAGAAACACTACTGAGTTCAGTTGCCCCTGATTGGGATTTGTAAGTCCTTTGTTGGATCTGGTCATAAGTACCTCATGGAAGGTCATACGCAGTATGAAATATGAGAAAATGCAATTCTGTTTCTTAAGAAAGGCAACTGTAAAGCATTGGTGATAACGTGAATTATGGGTTATCTTACATATATTTAACACCTTTTACACTTGAAATCTAAAGACTTGGCAGATAAAGGCTATACTCTTTTCTCTGTAACTATGCTTTGCCTTGTGGAGAGATGCTATGGCACTTTGTTTTCTTACAAAAAAATATTTCTGTGCTTGTGGACCAAAGGGTGGTTTCCTGTGTCTGAATGCTGTTACAGCACTGATATTTTCTCTTACTTATGGTAGGCTAGAAGGCAGAAATTGTTTTTCTGTAATGCAGATTATTGCTTTCAGATGCAAGCTTTCATTTTTGCTCAGTGCCAGGCAGCTGTAAATGAAGCTGCCAACACTACAGGAAAGGAAGGAGTTAAGCTCTGAGGTGAGGACACAATGTACCTGCAAACCTTACTGGCCTGGTGAGACAAGGATCTGCACTCAGCCCTTTTTCTTTTTAATAAATCCAAACTTGTGAGTGAAAGAAGCCAGTACACTTTTTGCTCTACTCATCCTCTCATGGGGAAGAGGTGAACATAACTTCCCTCATCATTGGAAGCATGAGTCTTTCTGCAGCCACATAAAGTGGCTCAGGATTAAAAGGGCAAATGGGCTTCAGACTTGTCTTTCTGATAGAGATCAGAAAACCAAACTGACAGCTGCTGGGGGTAGTCACTGTGACTGCTGAGGAAGTTGGAAGAGGGTGTGCAAACAGGTTGTCTTGCTTCTGTTTGAAGCAACTTTAGAACTACAGCAGCTATGAAAAAATATGCTGGAGCTATATCTTATTTCTGCTTGATGTTATTTGGTGTATTGTTTCTTAAAGCAGGACTTCATGTAATCTGATATCAGAGTTTTCTTTACAATATAAATGGATGTGGCAGGTTTTTAAAAATATTTTCTGATTCTTAGTGATAATGCCTGAGCATGGCAGCTCTCAGGAAGGTATGTCTGGCTTTTAGTTGACTTGTGTTATTTCCAATCTAGTAAGTGATGGAATGTGGCTGTAATGACCAGTTAATGAAAACCATTATGGCTCATTTATGCAATCTGTTAGTTCTTATAAAATACTTCCTAAGGATCTGGGCACTTCAGGTCACAAAAATAAAATGACAGTAGATGAGGTTTTTGGGGTTTTTTTGGTTGTTTTGTTTTTTTTTTTTAATTATCATTATTGGGAAAACAGTGGTTTTACTAAAAACTGCTTGCCGGATTTTTCAGAGATGCTGTAAAGAATAGGACTTAAATATGTCTATAAAAAAACCCATCTCAACTTCCTCCCACGTGTTCTGGATTTTATCTTCTGAAACTATGTTGTCTTAGATGTAGAAAATTGTTCCAGCTGGAGCTGGTAAGCCATAAACAATTTACTAAGGTGATTTACTTCATGAATTATCTGTACAGATGATACTCCTACAGCTGAACTTCTGGAAGAATTTACCTTTGATTTTTTTATAGTTTCTAAATGCTTCAGCTATTACTACTTAAGGACTGTCTAGTTGCATCTTCTGTTTAGCCTGAATTTAAGCTGCATAACACTATCTGCATTTTATGAGAAGTGTGGTTGATCTTTGGATTGGTCACTTTTGATGGAGGTGATTAACACTTGCTAGCATGATAATCTAGTAAGACTATTTGGTTTTGCCTTGTGGACCCATTTGAAGTATCCTCATTGTGTTATCCCTTCTGTCTTGTGAAGATGTTGATTGTTTGCTGGGAGTTAATACCCATTGATCAGCCTTTCAATATCCTTTGCCATCCAAGTTTCTTCTATATTGTTCTTTACAAACAGCTCCTGCAGAATTCTGTAAATCATATTACCCCTATTTCTTCTGTATTTTTATGTGTTCATACAGCATTGAGTAAAATGGATTGAAGTTATGTTGCCAGTTAGACAACTGTGCAAATGTTAGAAATAACTAAGAATCTTTGTGGGAGGCTTTGTTGCAGAAGTTTATTGTAATTTTGCATGGCAAAGACAACCTCGGGTGCTATAGTCGTCTTTCTGTGTTTTAGCTCCTATATCTTCACTCTTCTTTTAGATGGCTCTGTGAAACTGTTTATAATGTCTGTACCTTTTTACTCTGTTCCTCTCCTTCCCCTACCTAGATTTTGGCCATATCTACTAATAAAGCTTTAAGTGAAGTATAACCGTCTGAATGCAGCCTTAACTGCAAGCTTTAAAATACTTAAGGCAAGGAAATGATAAAGTTTGAATGGAAGTTCAGATCATGTCTTGGTGACTAAAAGGAGGAAAAAATAGGAGACTGAAGGAAAGAAGGTTAGGCTTGCGGCAAGGCTATTTATAGGACTTAAAGAACTTTTACCTCATGCGCTCTGTGTGCCCTCGTGTGCTCTGCATGCCCGTGGGCAAGTTTCTGGGCTCAAGTTGTAAGTTCACTCCAAAGTATATGCTGAGGTTAACAAACTGCATTTCTTTTCCATTTTTACATAACTGTAGATGCTTTTTATCTTGCTCTGTGGCATGGGAGGGGACCATTTTGAGAGCTTGCCTACAGAAATTTTGCTGTCTCAAGGCCCTTGAGATATCTCAGCGCCCTTCCTTTAGCTCTCTGCTGTGGGGTGTTATAGTTGCACCTTTTGTCAGATGTCTCAGGTTTATTGTAAGGTGCTGGAAGCCGCACTGAAGCTTTTTATAAATAGAAATGTATGTGGGGTGGTTGATCTGGGGACTCCTTGTAGATAAATCTTATTCCTATTTTGTTATAGAATTTGTCAAAAATAGCATCTTTAACAGCAGATTATTAGAAGGTTCGAATTGTTGCTATTTGTCAGTTGGGAGAAGGAAAGCAACATACGCTACCTCTTATTTCCAAAGGACTAGAGCATTAACTCCCTTGCACGGTCTTTCTTAAACATATCTATTGCATACAGCCAACAAAAAGAAGTCATGGAACATCTGAGCCAAAGAGGGTTATTTTGAGGGAAATAAAATGTGAAATCTTGCATCTTTTGGGAAGCATTGGCAAAATATGGGGAAAGTGAAAAGCATTGCTAATTTGCTGAAAATAATCAACATATTTTTCATGTCCAAAACAATGTAGGTGAAGATGATCAGACTCTTTTTAATTAACTTTAGGTCTATTAATTTTGTTATAAGTTTGATGAAAGCTAAATCTTTATCTTCTAGGGTTTTTCCCCTAATCAGGCTTTTTTTTTTTCCCCCTTGATAATGTATAGGAAATAGTGTTTGGTGTTTTCCAAATAGTGTTGCTTGATAAGTTATCAGGTCTTCATGAATTGTCAAAATGATTTGACAATAGGTAGCAATTAAAGGTGCAGCAGTCTTCTGACCAAGTCACAAACACATCGTGGTATTTGACATGATTGAGCAAATAGCTGGTCTCTTCCCTGGAGGTCATTGGTAGAAGAAAGCAGAGATGCTGCAGGTTCTGGTTAAAGAGTTTTGGCACAGATATACAGACAGAACAACGCAGAAAATTTATTATAAGAAAAAGAAAGTCAATATAAAGTTGTGAAGCAAAACATGGTTCTGAGTGATTCTATGTTTTCAGTAGGGAGCATCTATTTAAAATCACTAGGTCTGCATCAGGTTTGGGCGTGAGTAACTGAAGACTTGAATATGTGCAATTTTCCAATTGTCTAAAAGCAGGCAATGGAAAGTTACTTGCTGACTACTGGCACAAAGAGAATAAACTTCAAGTTTGTTTGTACTTATTTCTGTGACAGCTAAGAGAGGGTAATAATTTGTGTGTGGAATGACCTACTGGAGCTACACTTGTGCCTGGCTTCTATAACACCGTCTTCTTTTTTTAAATTGGCTATTTTATGGATTCGGTCTCACCTTTTGAAAGGTTACAGCCTGGTATTTGATGAAGGATCTATGTGAATTTGGAGAGAGAATTAAAGGGTGATTGTCCTATAATGTACTTTATAATTGTTTTCAAGAATATGTTGATGATGGAAAGATTACTGAAGTCCAACAAGTTGTTTTTTTTCTATTTATATATTTGTAGGTGATAGAAAAATGCTAATTGAGTTTTCAATGACTTTTTCATCCTTGAAGTCTATTGTTTCTGTATAAGTTCAAATTAACAGGAATGTAAACTTAAAATAGGGTTTCCAATAGTCCAACTTGCTTTAATGTTACTCTTTAAAACCCCAGTGTTTGTTCCTGGAACAGACCTAGGGCACAGTGATCTACCTTTTATTACTAATTGGGAGTGGGGTGGGGGCAAGGTAAAAATATTTTTGTGCGTCAGCATTTGCAGTTAAATATGTAAGCCTGTATGGTTACTGCTGCTGCAGTAATGTCATGTTGCATAGCAGCACTAGGTTTGACAAAAGCCTGTTGTATTAGGACACTTCAATATCTAGCACTGATATGCATATGTCAAAAGACCTATTAGATGGAATTGGTTTGTGTAGGTAAATCCAAGAGATCTGCTATGACCAGCCAGTTCTCTGGGTCTTCAGAGAACTTTAGTTAGTGGTTACACTCAATTTTTGTAGGTTTCAAAATGCAGCTGTTAGTGCTCTGCCAGGCTCGGGGGGGAAATCTGCAACCTGAGCTGGTGCAGCGGGACAGGCTCCTGCCCTTTTTCCTCTTACTACATCAGTCTGTCTCCTCAGCATACTCTGTGCTCAAGCTATTTATAGCACAGTCCCACTTCAAGAATCAGATGTACCTGGTGCATATGCTTCCCAGGGTGAAGGTGTCGCTCCTCCAGGGGAGCAGTGCAGAGCAATGTAGAGCATGAGGGATGTCAGTGGGAACAATTGGATGATGTAACATTGTCTGCTTGACTATGTGGACTGAAAACTAATGATGAATGAAGTTACTCTTATCTTGAAAAGGTTAGACAATATTTTTTTCCTGAAGAAAGATGCAAATGGCTGAAGGAACTTGACATGACCAAGTTAAGGTTTTATTTTTGACCTTAATTAACAGAGGCTAAGTATAGTGATTTCAGGCTCCAACAGTTGTTTATGCATAAAGGAAGAATAGTGTCAACTCTTATTTTGGATCAACATAGGACCAGTCTGGTCAATCACTGGGAATCTCTAGAGAAGACAGCAAGTGTATTAACTGATATGTGACTCAGTCTTCAATATTTAGTAGCAACTCTTCCCAAAACCTCCATTCTTAGAATGTGGTGACAGATAAATAATAATTTAAGCTATTGCTTTAAAAAAATTCTTTAAAAATTTATCACTGACAACATTGCTGATAAGGCATCAGAGGCAAGTTGTACTATAAATGATCTGCATAAGAAACTGATATATATATTTTTTTTCCTTGGCAATTTAGCAGAGTACTCTGAGGAAGTCTTCATCTCTGACAGCTGATCTCTGGATGCATTCCAGGATAACCTGCAAAGATGAACTGTATTCACTCTACAAATAGGGAAGACGGACGTTTGAAGACATTGCGTGCCCTTATGCTCTTACTAGGAAGGATGTTGTAGCAGTTGATATATCAAGTTATCAGTTTCAGGACTACTAAGCTGATTATGAACCCTGGATAATACAGACATTTAGATTATGTGAAATCCTGTTCTGAGACTGGTCTAAGGGGGAGGTGGTATTTCTCCACTTCTTATTGACAGAAAGAGTAGAGCTGTGCCATAACGGTGATTTTCAAAAGTACTAATACTACTTCACGTACTAGTGCATTTCTACCACAAAAATAAAAGTGGGGTTTTGTTGTGATTTAAAAAAAAAACCCATATTATAGTACAGGAAGCACCTTTGTTTAATGATAATGGAAATTTAATCTCATTGTCTCTAACAAGAAGTAGGTGGGGAAGGCAGGGAATTGAAATTGGCACAGAGAAGGTACCCAGTTTTGAGGTAGCTAAAAATAATAATGGAATTAAGACTAGATGGAAAATAAAAGCATTTTGAAAAATATCAAACTGAGGTTTGGGTTTCATTCTGTACAAGCTTGGAACCCCCACAGTTTTTGGGGTAGGGAAGAGCAGTGATCCTTTTATTGTTTCCACTTCCTTCCATAGTTTAAATAAGATTTCCAATTGTTCCAAGATAAAATGTGTTTTTCTTTCTCTCTCTTCCCCTCTGCTCTTCTCTCTGAGTATCATTTACATCAAATAAAAGAAGTTCAGTGAAAACTTAAGGAGAGAAAGTCTCTTAGTGTGTGTTATGTGCATGCGTTGTGATAAGGGCTCAACGGGGATGTGGCAGTTTTGCATTCAGTTGCTGGTGGTTCTGGGATGAATGGGCCATAGTGATTTTACTTAAATTCTTCAAATCTCTTTCTCTTCAAATCTTTTTTTTTTTTTTTTCCCCCCTTCCCTCTTCTTTCCCCAATCAAAACATAACTTATAAGGTGTTCATTTGAGTTTCAGCTAACTTTCTATCAGAAAATTCCTGACTAGCTCTCATCAAAACTGGGATTAGGACTCAAAAATGGCATACACTTGGCCTTACACTTGTTCATTTAAAGCAATGTGTTTGTTCTCGGTGATAGGAATTGTTCACCTCATGCATTGAGGCAGATATATGTTGATTTAGGTCCAAGTCTCTCGCACCCTGTAGCACTGCACAGTTTTCTTATTTGTTATGCTGGTCCCCCACTGGCAGCATCATCAGGAGTTGTATGTCTGAACTAGGTATAGATTACAGACCTTCTAAGAAATTGTTTTGTGATGCAGAATGAAATAATATTATATGAGGGACACTGTATGCATGGGGAATATTTGAGTATGTATGGTTAGAAAGTGGCATATGAGAAAGAGTAGAAAAAAGCTGTGCATAACATTCAGGTTACAGTATTATTGTTACATTTAAAAAAAAACGAGAAAGCATGGGCAGCATGGATACAATAGGACAGTGCAATACTTTCTTTAAGTTTTCCTGCTTTCAGTGGTTCAGCTACCATAGCAAAGCATCTCTAGATAATTTTGTTAGGGAAAATACTTAATTTTGTTTTAATGTAGCTGTAATTAAGGTTAGTTAGACATGAAAACACTGATCTATTAAATGATGGCAAAATGTGTAAATCAATTCAGTTTGCGAAGTGGGGGATTATTCTTTGGTGTCCAAATTCTGGTCATAACCTCCTCGATCTCCAAAAATCTCTATTAATATGATGCTTATATTGGAGTTTCTATCAATTAATATTTTTTTAAATGTAAGCGAAATCCTTCTCTTATGTGTGTGCATAGTCATGTGTACTCATCTGAATCAGCCCATAGTAGTCTGTTTGAGGAGCTTCAGGATATGCTGCAGAATTTTATTCCCACAAATGCCTTTGAAATTGGAGACTGAAGGAGCTCTAAAAGAAAAAACAGTTATGTGAGCTGTATTTGGGATCAATGAGGGAGAGAGAAGTATGTTGGTAATAATATGTCTTGTAATGATCTAGCAGAATTATTCTCATCTTGAATTGATTAATTTTAAGTGATGTGGGAATTATTTCTATAAATATAACACATACAGTATTTGTATAAAGCTAATAAGAGAGAATGTTGCAACTTCAAAATAATCTAGTATTTTGATCAAATTGTAAATTAGTACTGTAAGTTGAGTGACTTGTATAAGAATCAAATGCAACAACTAGCTCAGTTAAAAGTAGGGAGAACTTTATAGGTATCACTGCTTCCTTTCTACTGATACATCTGATCTTGTTTGGAAATCTCTCCATTTGGAAGAGAGGGTGCTGAAAGTTCTAGGAAGCATCAAAGATGTGGGTTTTTGGTTTGGGGTTTGGTGGGTTTTTTTTAAATTCCAAGAAAATTTTTTGCAGAAAGTAACTTGTCTCCCTTTTCATTCATATTAAACTGGGAAAACAAGCCTTTGCTGTGAATTGCAACAGTGGTACATCTAGATGATCAAGGTCCTTGATCTTTACAGCGAGAAAAGACTGACCATTTTGAATCCTATTTCTTGTGATTCTTTAAATAAAATGTTAAGTCTGTATATTTTTTTCCACTGGAGTATGTTGTTTCTTAACTCATCTGATTGACATAGATTATTGCTCTGTTTGATTTTTTTTTTTTTTTTTTTTTGTGTGTGTGTGAAGGCAGGTTTTCTTAAAGGCCAAGTATCTTTTTGGTCTTCCTTTTAGTTGATGGATGTCTGAGTTTGGAAATTAAATTATCTTATAAAGCTAAGTAGAAGTGGGTGGAACAGCTAATTTTGGATGCCATGTTGTTTTTTCCTTTAACATGAGCTACAATAAATTGGAATGATTGAGATTGATAGATCAGTTCATGGCCATTTGAAATGCATTTTTCCTTTAAAATTTAGGGAACAAGAATAACTCTTTACTTTATCATTCTGAGAGATTAAAAGCTTCTTTAATGAGGCTGTGTAGCTTTGATTTTTTTTTTTTTTTAAATGTAGCTTTTCTCATTTTGCTGGGGGAAAAAAACCCCAGAAGTGAAGATGCAATCAATTTGAAAACATTGTTTTTTACTCCTATATTGAATTATTTCATATTATCTGGTGCTTTACCTACCATCTTGAAAAATGTTAATTTCAACAATGTGGACATGATGTTGGCAGTTTAGCTACTCAGTGATTGACTGTTGCTGAAACATCCTTTGTTTTTCTTGTCAGAAGAGGGTCTGGTAAAAAGATGCAAAGGTAAAATGAATTATGAAGAAAATAATTTTCAGACATCACTGACTGGAGGTAAATTTTGCTTTCAGGAGGCAAGGAAAATAAATGTAAAAGGCACCTCTTGTCTTGTGGCAATGAATCATGATAGAAAATGCCACTGTAAATTTTCAGGGTTTATATCCCGTGGTACTTTGTGAAAAACAAACTCAGGAAGATCTCTGGAAAACTAGCTTGAACTATTTACAAAATATCATACTTTAAAATAGCATTCTATATCTGCTTTCCTTATTCCCCAGACAGTACACTTAATTTGGGAGTCTAATAGCTCTCTCAGTTAGGTGTCACACCTGAAAATGTATGATTTCACCTTTCAGGTAAGCTTTTTGCTGTAGATAATGTTGGCTGCTATATCATTCTGGGATTTGAGATATAGTAATCTGATGACCTGACTTTATGATTTTGGGTGGCATATACTGAATGGCTTTCTTCTGACTAGGTTTGCAGTAAATGACAAAATGTTTTTCGCTCTGGTTTCATAAAGCTTTATATATTTGTAACCTGGCTATGAAAATACCTTCATAGCTAGCAAAGAGAGATTGGTTGACCTCAAGGTTTCCATTTACATACCAAGAGAATCTATCATTGACCACAGAAATCAAATGGAGAAATAATCAGAAGATAAACGGGCTGTTGTAATTACACATCCATCTACTCTACAGGTATAGTTCCAGAAATAGGATTAAGGTCTTGATTCAGCAATAGTTTAACTTTGTATAACCATTCAAAGTAGGAAAACTGTGATATCCAAACAGAATATGAATAGGATGCTTGTGTGACTATGGGCATTATTAAGGGTCTTAATTTCAAAGTTCTTTAGGCAAGAATCTTACAAAGATGTCAATGGAGTACCCTGCTGTGTGATACTACGTAAATAGTAATGATACGGATATTACATAGGCTTGGAGTCAGAGCAGAGATTTTTTTGTCCAATGACTATGAGCTGATGATAGCCAGGAATTGTTAGAGGATGTTGAAGAGAAAAGGCGAGTGAAAATGGTAATTTCCTCCTGCAGATAATCCATGTTAGAGGGGAACTTAATCAAAGCATCATTACTTTAATGAAATTCTCATATAAAATGCAGGGCACTTGATATAATTTATCTAAATTAATTACTCTCTACTGCTAAAAGGAAGTTGTATGACAAATTATTTGTTCTGCCTATTCATCCATTCTTTATCAGACCTTTTCCTACTCTGATGCAACATAAGGAACAGAAGCAGCCTTTTCATGGTGCTGAGTGGATTAATTTGCATTGATCCCAGACTAATAGATATTATTCACCCAAGACAGCACTCAGTAGTTTTAATAACATAATATTTTTCTGTGCCTAAATTAACAATCATTTTACAAGTAAGCAAAACACAAAATAAATGTTTTTTTCTTTTTTAAATTGTAGAAATTAAAATCAAACAGATTTTATTGGTGTGCATAATAAAAGCACATAAATCTCAGGTAGCGCTTTGCATTCATGTTACAAATAAGAAAACTAACATATTTCAGATTATAAATTGTATTTACACTACAAATTTATCTGTAAAAATAAGATGCATCAGTTGAACAGTTTCTGCATCCAGTTAGAGTAAATGAAAGCAAATGTCACAGAAGCGAGATGAATCAGCTTTAAAAATATTAAATTATTGCCATGTTGGGCAAGATGTATGAATCCTGAGTAGAAGCTCTCTCTTAAACTTTGTTACACATAAACCTGTTGTTTTAAAAAGTTATGGATGATCAACAGAAATAAGCAAAAGCTGAATAGCTTATTTCTGATCTAACTTTAAAGGCTTTAATGTTGAGCTTTATTCATGGCAACAGTAGAAGACTTTAACACAGTACCTTTCTGGATTTGAGTAGTATCCAGTTAGGGGATTCTTTACTCCTGAATTTGCATTCCTACTCCATTCTTGTCCAGAGATAAGGTGAACACAGGCAGTACTTATGATTTGAAACTGTGAAGTATCAAAGTCCTCAAATTGTCGGGAGAATGCCTACTGTGTTGTGCAGCACGCACACTAGTGGTGTGTACTACAGAGCAGCGCCTCAAATGAGTGCCTCTGTGTGATGCTGGCTCAGCACGGTGTGCTTGCTTCTGCCCCAACTGCCTGGACTAGCTGGTTGTGAGGGACAGCAATGCTGTATATCCAGTGTGTCTTGATCCAGAGCTGGGATCAGCTGCCTGTATGTTCCCTTTCACTTTTGTGGTTCTCTCATGAAGATACTGAAGATCATCTAGTTGCAAAGCTATAAGGGTATGTAATATTAAAACCAGATTGTCATTGAAATAGGCGTGTGGGTTTTAAATGCCATTGTCTGTTGAAAGCTTGCTCACAAACCAGGCAGGATGGATTGTGTGAATGCTCTTCATCTTGCCTGGGCAAAAAGTCTTCATTTTCTTAGCGGGAAGTGACTAATTTTTAAAAAGATTACTTACTTTAATATGTACTGAGGAGCATCCACACAATCTCTTCTGCTGGTTCTTCTTTAGCTGTTTCAGAGGTATGATAGGCATTATAGCTCTCTCACAGCTGTTACCTAAAGCTGGCGGTGTCTGGCAATGCAAGCTTGATCATAAACCTGTATTCAAGTATATATCGCACAGTGCACTGCTGCACAGAGAGAAAACTTACTTTTCAGCAGAGTTTATCTAATCCAAGTGGGGTGCTGTCCTAGTATAAATAGTATATTACAGATCCAAAATCACTTAGAGCTAGTGTAAATGTCTTGAACTGTGTCCTTATGTACATACAACTCCGCAATGCAAGAAACAGGTGGAGGGTTCAGCATGATTTTTAAATAGGCCAGAGGTATCCATTAAAACAGTCTTCATTTCTTCAGTAATGTGGGGTTTTAAAAACAAGTAATGGAAGTGTTTCTAGTGTTATCTCCTGAGCTGTTCTAATACTTATATGTACTTATAATCTTACTTATTATCCTGGTTATTTTTTCCAACATTTTCACTTTATCTGGGAACCTTTAAGCAAACTAGAAGATAGCTTATTTGTTCATCTCACTAGCTTTGAATATTTCAGTTGTTCTTATCAGAATGTTATATTCTTATTCAGCCTATGTTGTGAACCTGCCAAACTTTGCTTTGCTCAGGTTTCATGAACTCTTGATTCAGAAAATGGAAAATGAATTTTTCTCTGTGTGTGTCTAGAATGCCCAAAGGTGTGCTCCCAGAAACAAGTCATATCTGCTGAGGAATGTTTTGTGGGACACGTCAAGTCAGCCTGGTGGCTACTATATTGCTTTGTTAGTGGGCAAGCCAGTGAAAACAGAATAGTCTTTGGGGTCTTCTGAATGAATGTATCTTTACATGCACAAGTGCTGTAAAGGAAATGTTTAACAGCAACTTGTGTTTCTCGTGTTTTGTGGATAGCGTCTGTAGAGTCCACAGCTAAATCCAGTGGATTTTCTCTCTGATTTAGTGAACAGAGAGGTAGAGAACAGTGAGTTGGAATAGATAAACTTCAAAAAAAGTCAGCCTAATTACTGTTCCAGATTTAAATTTCAGGATATCTGGAAGACTCTAGATAAGCATCTGAACTTTACAGTGCTGTTTTGAACTGTTTAAAGTTAGCTTGCTGGTAGCTGGAAGTCCCTATCTTATTTTTTCCTTTATCTGCGAGACTCAGTTTTTTTCCCCGTAATTGACTTTGCTTGCCATTTAATCTTGGCAGTAGTAGCTTGCTCACTGGCTAATCCAAACGTGCTCTAAATAAGGTGGGGAAGGCCATTTTAAGCATACAAGTAAAAACAAAGGTCGAACTGACATCATTGTATATGCTGGAAAAATACGACAAGCACAAATTATACCAGCTTTGTATAATCAAAGCTTCTAGGCAGACATGGTTAGCAGCTTCCAACCTCCCTAGTTTATATTGGTCACTTTTTTGTTTTGGTTTTTTGCAAACATAAATTAAAATGGACGCTGCAGCATCCTGAAATCACCCTTTGGCTTACTTCTGAGACTTGACTGGAGCCGAAGATATGCAGGTGGTTCTGACAGCTGCTCTCGGCAATGGATTCTAGCCTTGTGCCCGCAGAAACTAGGTTAATCCACTGCTTCTGGCCTCGTGGGTTGCAAGAAACTGAAAATACAACTGTGCACTGCAATGCTCTGTTTCACTTCCCACTGTTAAAATATGTTTAGTAAGATTTTCTTCTCCTTTCATAGCAATTATTAACGCTAACACTTACCTGTATTTTTGCAGTGCTCTTTACTTCAAAACCTGAATTTGCTGAAATAAATAATTATGTTTGAATAAGTGGTTTTTTGGCAAATGGAATCAAAGTACATTTGCAACTATTTGTAATCATTAGATCTATGTGGGAACTTTTATAATTTATTTCTATTAAGAAAAATACAATCACTTCAATAAAATCACCCTTTTAATTGTTTCATTTCAGACTGTTTTGTTTCCTTTATTAGTATTTGTAAATGGGTAGTACAACTACTGGGCAATCTAGACTTCTAGGCAAAGATCTCTTTAGTATTTTTCAAATGTAGATTACAAACAAATATGCAGCTGAATTGAAATGGAAAAATCTTTTGATCATTGCTTTGTCATTAACTTTCAATAACATGTTCAGTGTGTCCCTGTGAAGCCAAAAACATATGCAGTGTATAACACAGACTATAAACTTCCCGTATAATGGGTGGGCTTGTATTGCCTGTTGTCTTGTATGAATGACAGATGGCTATGATTTCAGATGAGATGTGCTTCGTTTTGTATATGTACTAGAGATTTATCAGTTGACAGTGGGCAAAATCCACATTGAACACAGTAAATTAAACATTTATGATCTTTATACTTAGGTGCAAAACTGTTAAGGTTACAACCTGAAAACATCAGAGAGGTCAGCAGCCTTGAAACCAGAAGGTTTTTCCATTCCATGGGGCTTGAATTGTTAAAATAAACTAGAACATCACCATGCTTCATATGGCTTCAACTCACTGCCTATCTGGCTTGAAAAATTTTTTGCTAACATCTCATGTTTTCTGGAAGGTAGACTTTTCTGTACACTAGAAATGAAGGTTTCACCTGCTGGTACTGCAGGTTGCATTTTTAAATGTGTTCATGTGACTTCTACAGCAAAGTGGTCAAAACTTTTTTTATTAATGTATTCCTTGGTCAAACAAAAGAATTTGTATGTATGTGTAACTTATGGCCTGAATCTTTTGTCACTTGCACCAGTTTCATGCCATGGTAGGGCCACTCTTATACTGAAGTAAATCTCTTCCATTGAGTTTTTTCTTGATTTATAGTGGTAGATGAGGACAATGAAATTCTTGAACACTATCAATGTACGTGAAAGAGCTTAGAACTCCTTTTACTGTTTTCTTATTTTGATGGAAGCATTGGTTTGTACTTCCAAAAAGAAAAAGTGGAATTTCCTCACTTCTAAAAGTGACGAAAGTGTTTGGGCAAGTTAGGTATCTATTTCGAGGTCTGATGAATTGGGTAAGTTTGTTTCCACTCAATGTAAATGTAGTTTCAGATTAGAACGCATGAATAACAAAAAGGCAAAAATAACAGGCACAATTATGGGCACTGATTAAACTCAGTAAGAGACACATGCATTATTCCTAAGTTATTAACTTTCTGACACAGTTTAATTTGCCATAAATTAAATCTGCATGAATGGTTTAGACCCCCTATAGAATAAAATGTTTGGTAATGATAACAGAGTAGAAGGAAATTTAAGTCGAAGGTGAAATCTTAACTGGTGAGAGTTGATGAAATTCCTTACCTGTGTTGACAGTGCAAATTCCTTGTGTACTTCAGGTCACCCTAATGGGACTAAGCATCATCACAGTAATTAAATCACTCTCCAACACCTCTGTTTCTGAACTTGAGGCTACAGTCTGTTCGGGTTATACTTTTCTTTCTGTCTGTATGGGCCCCAGAGGAAAAAATCCACTGGAAGGTGAACAAGGGGATGGAAAAGTGGTGGAGGCAGAAAGACTTCTACATACTTTTTTTTTTTTTAAATACATACATGCACATATTGCTCGTTTCTATGAACTAGACTTTCTCCACAAATGAGATTTGAGTATTACAGTGGAGTTTTAGCTAATGGGATGTTCGAGTCCTCTGTGCAAGTGGAGGAAAAATTTAATAGCTATATATGACCTTATGAGATGGAGGACTCAAGCAACTGTTATTTAATCCAAAACAATGTTGAAAATGTATGGGTTAGGAGTTTTTTGGGGGATGGATTAGCTCAATGAAGAGTGCATAATTTGTTTATTGGAATTTGTGAGCTCTCGTATAGGATGGGTATAGATATTATTTCTTAATACAAATATGCCTCTTATTAAAATGTTATACACATGGAAAGCAAGTGAGCTGATTCAGCAGAAACAAACCAAACTGAAAACTATAGGGAGGCAAGTGTTTACTTTAAAGTGTGTTCTGCATTGAGAACTTACCTGGTGTGGAGGCTTGAATGTTGGTCCTCTTGCCTCTGCATAGTCTTTTCTTCTCTAGTAGAAAAGTCTGTCCCTTCTTTCTTTCCTGTCCCTGTGCAAAGAAAGAGGAAGTTGATTTCCAACTAGTATTTTGTTTCTTGTTCATCCAGGTGATTATTCCATCAGGATGAATTTATTTGAAATAGTTGGAGATATGGAACCTCTGGCACTGCTTGTTGATTTACTTGTAAATTCTCATTAAGTTTTTCACTTTGCTTTTTTGCCAACCTAGCCTCTTTCTGGCAATGGAGTATTCCTGTACGGCTAGAAGGTACAGCTTTACTTTCACTTTATGGGAAGATTTGGTCTTCTGTTTCTTACTAAGTGCGAATGAGACCTGACATTTGCATTTCTTCTATATTCATGTAAATTTAATCAAAGGAATGAAATTTGGTTGTCAACATCAAGCTGCTATTATCTATTTGTTTGAGGTGGCTCTTGTGTTTACTAGGATGGGAAGGTGCTGTTGTCTTTGAAATGAGTAGTTATGAAGTCTGTACTCAAGAAGTCACCTTTTGATACTGATGATGATAATTCCATTAATGCAGTGGGCTGAAGTTCCTCACATGGCGGATATTTGCATCTCAAAGATGCAGGAAACCTGCTGTGTGCTCTTATAGCAAACCATTTCCCATTGTGAGCTTCTACACTTCTTTTTTTTTCTTGTTTACTTGATGTCAATTATTTCATGATGTGCTGTGTATGAAGATTGTTTAACTCTAAACTCATCTGGTGTCTTATTTATTCCAGTCAATTAAAAAAAAACTTGCTCCATTTTTAATCCGTATTACAGGAAGATCACTGGGGAAACTGTGGAAGAAACTAGGTAAATGTTCAAAACTTGCATCCTCTTTTAAAATATTTGTATTGACTATTGCATAATTAATTTTACTTGTAATAACATCTTACTAGTGGCAAAATTTTCTAATTGCCAAAGAAAAACATGGCAAGTTAATGTTCTGGAAGCTAAGGAAAAACTTTCTGATGGATTGGATAAATGTTTATGATCCGGGGAGAGGAACCATGACTATTAATGTGGGCAGCAAGAACAAGTGAAAGCAGAGACTGAATTATTCATGTGGTCTGTTTCAACACACACTTGTTCTTTTGCTTTCTCACGCATTTATCTTTGTGACTCACAGTTAATGTGTTTGGAGGAGAAAGGTGTGGAGAGAACAACTGTCTAAAAAGGCTACCAAGAGAACATTTGCCTGCTCAGTTGTAATTGGGCAAAAAATACATGCGGAACTCCTGAAGATATTAACTTATATTGTAACATCATGCCGAGCTGGATCTGTTCATGACCATTGTTCATATCATCAGAAAATGATGATATGACAGTGCATCAGAAAAAGATGATCAAGGTTTTGAAAAGACAGTTATGTATTTCGGACACTTAGACTTGATATTTCCAACCCAAAGCACATTAAAGAGAGAAAGCGCACAGCACTAAGAGTCAGGGTTTGTGCAAGTGTGTCACACCTCTCACTTTTATTGCTTCTGCTGTGAGAACTGTGGTGGCCCTCTTATTTAAAAGCTCTTGTTGCAGTCTGCAGAGACATCAGATTTTCTTAGTCTGTGAAACTCAGTTACCAATTTTGGATCTCGCTGACTTTAGAGACTACGAATAAAAATGATCAGAATAGCCTATGTGGCTTACAATATTAAGAAGAAATTTTTATGCTGTATGAGTCTGAAATTAGTGATGAGAGTTGTTGATTCTTGAGCAAAGACGTTAGTTAAAGCATTTCCAGTAAAATTATCACTGAAATTATTTACAGCAAGCACCATCTATTTCAATGTTTAGGTATGCTTGTTACAGCAAGGCTGCAATCGCAGAATCATAGATTCCTTTCTGTTGAAAGACACCTTCTGCCAAAACAGGGTTAGTGTTGAATGTAGACCTGATGGTTCAGTCTTATGCAAGTATTGAATGGCTTTGTATTTTTACTGCTTTGGTCAAATATATTGATTTAAGGCACATTGCAAAGGTTATTAAAGGTTATTTAAGGTTGTTATTACGGTTATTTAAGGTACATTGAAAAGCCTACCGGTTCTTCTGGCCTTCCAGAATGCCTAAGACACGTTGAATGAGTTTGGAGCTGGAGCATCAATAGCAGTATACTAGCTATTGCTGTATGGTTTTGTTTAACAAGTTAATTGAATATTGTCTTGAAAACCATATATATGTTCTTCCTTAAAAACATATGTTTTTGAATAATAAGGAGGGGGGTGTCTATTCTTTTCTTTTGCACTGATTGGGAGCTCTAAGAGTTGAAAGTGAAGGAAGGTAGCTTAAATCCTGCTTTAACACTGTTGCTGTTTTGAAGCTCTAGTCTGTACACATGCAAAGCATCAGACCGAGATGCAGGAGATGTGGGTGGAACAGAAACTGTGCAGGCCTTTCCCTTCTGTGCCATTACAGAAGCAGATGGATGGATGAGGTAATTTACCTAGCTGGACTCCAGTAACAGCCACCTCGCTGGTCTGGGCTTCAAAAAGAAACTTGCTGCTATGACAACAGGATACTGATTTGGTGATTTGAAGGAAAGTATGTGTATAGAGTGTTTATAGAATCTCTATAGTAACTAGAAATATTTAGAATATGTATTATGAAATAAATTATGAAAATGGTAATGTAGATGTTATAATCAATATAAACAGTTATTACACATCTAGTGCTGCTTTCTAATATATGGAGAGAGTGTTCTAAATAATGTAAGGAATTAACAATTCATGAAAAGAAGCCACTGTGGGCTTCAAAGAAGTCATTAAACACAATCTTTCAGATTTTTTGGCATTGTGAAGTTTCAGTATTCAAATCAAATAGCTTCAGATGTATGTATGCATAACATTCATGTAGTAGTACTGCTTTTTGCAGCTCAATCAACGGATGAAACATAAGTGAAAGTTTATTTTTTCTATGCAAAAACCTCACATTTTCTTCAGATCAGTCTTCTCAACACTTCATATGGTGAGAAGAACTTGTTATATATTAACTGTTAGAAGAACATACCTACTGGGACTAATAGGTTTATTTTTGTTTTGACTGTGTTCCATCTGTTTTAAGCTTTTTTTTTATCTTGAATATATTATAGCTTTCTTTGAAGGAGGTGTATCCAGTTCCTATGTTCTACTAGCTGACTTTTAGAATAATTAAAAATGGATCAAATATATTTGGCCTAAGTTAGTATTTTTCTCTGTCAGTTCAGACATAGTTCATCTCCATGGTTAGTCTTAGGAGGAATGTTCTTTCTCTGTAGATTTCAAACCCGCTAAAATTCAGCAAAATTTTTGTCTTGTGTGTGTATGTATATGGTGTTTAGCATCTAAGACCTCTGGATGCTACTGCACAGTTATACTAATCAGAGATTTCTGTAAAGTGACGGGGTATGAAAGTGCTGTTCTGAAGATCTTGAGGATGCCATGCTGTGTTACAAGGCCGCCTTTATTGGCTTTACGTAGATTGTGCGTTCATACCTTCTCCAAGTTCTCTCCTTCACCACTTCATAGTTGAAAATCCTCCCTAGTACTTTTTCTATTTTGGGCAAAATTGATAACTTTTATTATCTGAGACTTAGTATTGCTAGATTGGCAGTGTACTTGTCTGCTTGCAACACCTGTCTTGCTGTTGGCTTTTGAAGTTGCATGGTACGTTTGGGGTTTTTTGACTCTGTAGAATATTAGTTATAAATTGCTGGGGAAACAAGGGTCTAATATATGAGGACATAGGGAGCTGATCCAGGTAACTATATTTCTAAACACTGAAGTAGCAAACTCTAAGCTTCCTGAGATCTTAAGAGATTCAATATCTCACTGAAATCTTAAACTTTTTTTAATGGATCGTTGGCCCATGTGGTGCAAGTCTGTGGAGATGAGAGATCCCCATCTTACAAAGGGGAGCTCTCCACTGTAAAATGCAATGTTACTTATGCTTTTATATGTTAGAGTTTTTATGATTTAGGTGTATTTTAATATTAATGTTATGGCAGCTATTAAGGACCTATATCAAGTGATTTACTGATATGGAGCCATTTTGATAGAAACTCTAGCAAAAAAGTTGTTTGTGCATTTTTTTTCAGTGTGGTTTGTTTGTTTGTTTTTACTGATTCTGTCTTCCAGTTTCTTGCAAAGTGAGCTAGTCTGTGACAGAGTAATAGGGAAGATGGGATGTAAGAGGGTACTGCTGCGTAATAGCTCTGCTGAAACTCTTGTTCTGAGAGGAAGTTATGCTTTCTTCTAGTTTGTCTTGTCCCATATTCCTTGAACTGCCTTTTCCATACAAGTCACTTGAAGGACTACACAGAAAATTCAGAAGCTTCTGCTTCCTTAACCATTGTAATGCAAATAAAAAGTAGTATTAGCAAAGATTTCATAAGTCAGTCAGGCTGATGCTCTTCATTTGAATGCTTTCTCTTTCAGTATTATCCTGCTAGAAAATATTGATTTAGAGCAAAAGAATACCTATCTAAGAAAAGGAAACTTTGACCAGGTCTGCTCTGGGCTCGTTCCAGATTCTGTTGTGAAGCAGTTCTTGCAGCAGAAGAGCAGGTGATTGATGCAGGTTCTTCTTTACACACAATTCTATGTTTCTATTTTTTTGTTGTATCTCTATCTTTTCCTCCTCCTTCTTCCCACTCAGACAAATGTGTGTGTGTATGTGTGCACATCACATCTACCTGATACAGAACATTTCCTTATTTTAAGACAAGAAGATGTGCAAAGAACAAGGAAGATTCTGCCCTCGCTGTCTTCTTAGTTCACAATCTAGCAAACTGCTATATTTTGCAGTTACAAGTAAGATTTGCAAACTGAATTTTAAAAATAGCTTTAATAAAGTATAAAGACCAGCATGGTCTAATCAGATTGATGGGTGGTTGGTTTATTTCTCTATAATGCTCTGTTATTCTAGATTATATGCTCAAAATAGGTATGACAATATTTCTAAAAATGGAAAAGAAAAAAAAAATCCAGTCCTTGCGTTTGTTGCTTAAAGATCACTTACAATGTAAAACTGAGATAGGTTAGCTTCACTGACAATGACAGGTCTATACTAGCATTCAGAATTTCCAGTCTGACTCAGTGGGTTGTAACTAATGGCACGTTAACTATACTTCCCCTGGAGAACATGTGCAGTAATTACATTCAAGTGCTTCTATTTTTAGAATGTGATGGGGTGCCTTTAGTGCCTTGTGTTTAGACCAGCTGTTGCATTTTTTTGCAACTCTGATTTGCTTTTTTTCCCCTGGAATTCTAGCAATTTGTCAAATGAATGAAAGCATTGGAGTAAGTGTGATATGTCTTACAAGGCACCATAAAGACCAAGAGCTTTTTTTTTTCTCCGAGATCTGCTTCTGTAGCAGAGTGCTTGAAAGGGATAAATGTGAGGGATTAATCTGAAAGAAAAGGTGCAGGAGAGTGTGTGAAATGCTGTGGTTTATTTTTAAAAAAATATTTTTGGATAACAAGGCTTGAACACATTGTGTATAGTTGCCCAATATTTAGACAGTTGAAAGATTGTTCGTTTGCTTGTATCTAGAATATGTTAGTCTGTGAAAATTTTGAGGTATTCCCTCTTCCCTCAGCCAGCTTTTTAAAGGAAGACCTGAATGTCTGTAAGATGTGTACCAGGTTCTTAGTTGTATGTGTATTGTATACGTTTCTTCACATACTGAATTGTTGCAGAATGAGAGTATTTTTGTTACAGTTCCTCTTGTTTCATACTTGTAGGTGTTGGTAGCGATAGATGCGTTGAAGTACTACATGCAAGAGCTAGAAGAAAGGACAAAGCAGAACTCGGATGTTAGAGGTGGGATTTAAGTGAAATATAAGTGGCTTTTATGCTTCTGGGTGCAGAATGTACTTTACTGCTGCTTAAATGGGATTTTCACTTTTGATCATTTCAGCAAAGATATACAGTCTGTGTAAAGCCACTAATCAGAGTTAACTTGAGGGAATCCTGGATGAACCTGCTTAGTTTTAATTAGGATTATTTAATAACCAATTACCACTGCTGTCTACATACAGAACCAAGAAGGGGGAGTGGTATTTTAGAGTTTCTCCTGACGAATGAACCAATTCACATCATGACACTGTGACTCAACTTCCTGCTACATTGCCATGTAAAGAAATAAGAAAATTTTGCCAAATTTGTTGACATATGTTGAAAATGTAACAAATATGAACAGTGAGAGGGTGTTATCTTATGGCTTGGTGGCATTTTGTTGGTTGATTTACAATTGAGAGAAAGTAACATTCTCTTTTTTTTAGCTCTTAAAGTTAGATGACTGACCTAGGGTAAAAGTGTAACATCAGCAGATTTTCTTTTGTTTTCATGGAAAAATGAAGGGGGGGGGTGGGGGGGAGGGAATGCACGGACAGGATATCACACCTTTTATGTCCCTCAACTTTATTTCACTTTGCAAAGAAGTTATACATTCTTTGATGGGATAATCCCCCAAGTTACTATATTTGTATCTTCTGTAGAGCTGGTAAACCTAATGTGACGTTGAGGGCTTTCTGCACTTATTCTATGTTTTGTTGGATGTGTCAGTGCAATTTAAACATTCCAGCTGATATCGTGAAGCTATTTATGTAAATATCTTTATCATGAATGTATCTATCAATACCCCCATCAACACTACTTGAAGGCTAAGGGCCAACTGTTAAATCTTAATGTAGGGGGTTTAAGGTTAAAAGGTTTTAACTGAGCTATAGCATTTTAACCAGGTTCATCTCCTAGAGGAAAGAGTTTGAGGCAGTGGGATGTTATCAAAAGCCGGACAAAGAAGCAAATTTGACAAAGAAGTGTTAACAGAAGTCTCTCTAGGAAAAGAATACTAATATACTTAGAGGCCTGTGGGTTGGAGAGAAATAGTTGGGTTCTCTTTTGCAATAAGATCATCTGGTTTGGATGCAAGAGTGTTCAAAGTTAGAAAAAGCAAAGAAACAACCTCTTTGTTTTATCATAGATGGAGCCTTATGGATTTCCAAGAAAAGAGTGAGATTTATTGAAACACTGTTATGGAATTCTTATTTAGGATTGCTGTGCTTTTTCTAACACATCATAAACTGCTGTGTTTTACCTGGTTAGAAGTGTATACCTCCTCAAGTCTTGAGCTAAAAGTATCTTTGGTGACAGTATAGGGGGAAAAAAAAAAGAGGGACTGGACCAAACCCAGGCATGGTTTTGGAGGTCTGCTACAGACACGTGCCCTCTGCATACTCTATGTATGTACGCAGGATGCCGAGCACAAGGCAACACGGGACACACAGGCAGAAGTGCATGTCCTGTTACCGTTAAGGATAGCTATTCTCTTTTCCTATCCCTTCTAGAACATCTTCTAACTAGGTTTTATGAACTCTAAAGTAATTTTGTTGTAGGTTATGAAAAGCTTGCAGAATCTACAGAAAGAACTAACAACTTCATGTGTAAAAACTTTACATTTCTTGTATTTGGAAAGCCATTTTGATGACTGAAACCGCAGAGTTAAAATACACAAATGTCCTGTCAGTTTGATCATCTTTCAGATAATCCCTGCTACAGTTTCCCAAAGTCTGGGAGCCTAGCTTTGAGAGCTCTTCCTTCTTCTCTAGATGACTATTTAAGTGATTTCAGAACAAAATTATCTGTCTGGTGTCTGTTTCTAGGACTGGCTACCTGCTCTCTGGGAGTCCAAAGAACAAAGCTGGGCTTCTGTTCCTCAGACTTATTGTTATTGACTTGTTCTTAAATTTAAAAAAACTTCCTCTTTCTCCTTACTCATGAACCTGCTAAATCTGCTCAAGGGCTTTGTGTCTGATTGTTTGGACAGAAAAATCTCTAGGACAGTTCAATTTATGAAATTATTTATCTTCGTGGAAATTAAATATATTGATTTACATTGTGTTGATCCAAATGCAAGTGGTTTTCACTTGTCAAATGAATTTAAGTATTTTGTTATGGGCTGGTTTAATGTTAAATTGTACACATAGGAGCTGTCATATCTTACAAAAGATGCGGCTGTGGTGTGCTAGGCTTGGTCTCCAGTGTGAGTTGGGCTCGCCACATGCACTGCACTCTCAGGATGGACTTTAGGTAGTTAACATTGATGCACTGTCGGGAATGAATGTACTCTGCTTAGGTCACGGCAGCAAGTCAGTGGTTCAAAGGAAGCATGGCCCTCTTTGAGACTTGCATAAATGATTCAGATCAGTAACTCATGTTCTTATTGAAAACCTGAAGGTATTTCAGGTATCAGTTTTGAGTTCTTATACTTTCTGAAGTCTATCGGGGAAGTTCACTGTGTTTTCATTGGTTATGCAGATGGTTCAAGATTTTAACAAAAAAATTGTTACTTGTTATAACAAAGCTGAAACACTAGATATTATTGCCTACATTGAAGCAAAGATTAAATTCAGATTTGATATTGTATTGTAGTGTAACTTTAAATTGAAGGTATTTTATGTGGGGGAAAATTTCCTTTTTGGCCTCCCTGATACCTCACTAAGGGAAAGAAAAGGCAATGTGTTGAGTAAAAAAAGGGGGGGGGTGGGAGAAACAGCATTATATCAACTCATTGTCTCAGGCTTGATCTTGCAATGGGGTGGAAAAGGCAGTCTTGTCTTCTGTGGGCTTTTGTAGAAATACACAGAAATGCAGTTACTACCATTAATATGCAACGTACTAAAGTTATGCTGGGTGCAAGAATTTGCCTACAGGCTTGCATTAAGGGTTTAGTACTTTATTGTTTGATACAAAATTGTGATGCTGAAGTTTCAGAAAAGTGGAAAAAATGTAAGGAAATAAGAATTACTTTTCCCCTGCTGGGATATTTAAGATCAATTATTAACTAACTCAGTAAAAAATTCACACTTGCTTCAAGGTACTCTAATTGGATTTACTGTAATGTACTGTCCTATCTCACTGGAAGAGAAATCGGAGATTTTTTTGACAGTTTGAGTTTGACTATAATAATAAAATCATCTAAGTGATATACAGTTAAGCAATGTGCACATAACAGAAATGAACAACCAACTAGTTTCATGTTGTGAGAAATACAGCTGCAAAATGGCACCTTCACTATTTACTTTTTTATTTCAGGTTTCTTTGGCTACTACTCTTGATTGGAGATATTTCTATAACCTCATTCTGCTTGTAGCTTGGACTTAGTTTAATTTCCAGACTGAATTTACTCAAAGCCAGTTCTTGTGATAATCGTGCCATATTTTGTATGCTAACATGGTCTTAAACAGTTTTATTGCTGTTTTTTTCTTTTCCCTTATGAAGAATTGTATTTCCCATCACTTCTCAGAGCTTTGGAGGGTGCAATAATACCAAGTCCTAAGAGATACTGGATTTTTTTTTTTTTTTTTACAAATATATGACTAGTAATATTTTAAACTTCAGTCTGTACCTAGCAGACATAGAAGGGTCTTTGGGTCTTTTTAGTATATGTTAAGAGGTGAGCCATCTGGTAAACACTAGCTCACAGCTTCATAGTGTCATGTGATACTTTTAAAAGATGTTTCATTAACACCAATGACATTTTTAATCACCACTGTACAGAAAGGTAAATCATTTACATTTTATTAATGTTGAGAGAACTGATTGTGTTATGTACAGGCTGTTATTTCTTTGTTCAGAAAATATTCAGGTGGAACTTTGAAAGGTTTCTTGTTTTTTCTCTACTGCGTTATGTTTATGTAGAATATTTGTAGAAGGAGACTGCAAAATTTTGGCACACTGCTAGTTTCTAAGAGCTGTGATCCCATTTAACATACACTTTTTACTGGCTTTAAAGTACTATAAAATAGTGATTGGCTGTTCTGTGCCATCAGTTGTTGTGTTGCCATCAGCTGCATTTCTTGAGGATTCGATGAAAAGGCATTGAAAACCCTGTAGTCCTGTTGCGTGTGTCCTATATAAAGTACAAAGTGATGGAGATCACTCTTAAAACTTGTAACTTTACTGCTGATCACAGAAAAGAAAGCTAGCTTCTGTCATATGTTTTTCTTCAGGTCACTGATTTTTAGTAACAGTCTTACCTTAAAGGAGTCTCACCTTTAAAGCTCAACATGTTAGTCTTAACACTTCTCTTACTGGCCATAATGACTTTTTAGACTAAAATAAAATCTTTTTTTAATTTTGCAAGTCAGCCCTTTTATTAATACCTAGGATGAGTCTCTGTTGCACAAGTAAAGATATCTTACCTCAAGCAATCCCTGCTGTGCATCTGTAAGAAAACATTATTACTTTGAAGTCCTGAAAACTGTGTATCCAGCTTTTTTCTTGTTATTCCTCTTTTAAAGTATTTTGTGTAGTTCTTTCTCATAGTTGAAGCTGATTAATTATGCAAGTTAAACACTACAAAGTAAGAAGGTGAACATGCTTGAAATGAGGAAGAGCTGAAGTTTGTATTCTGCAAATAAAATAAAAATTAATCAGTATACCATTTCAATTTTCAGTCATGTGTCCTGCCCTTGGCAGTGCTTTCAGACCTCAATGTTCATCAGTGATGAACATCTTCCACTTCAGGAAGAGAATCTTGTTTTTTCAGAAGAGGTTGATAATGCATAGTAACTTTAGGGAGTTCATGGTGTGGAGAGAAAACATGCTCAGTTCAGGAAGGTTCTTTGTATCGGTAAAATTATTATTCCAAGTCATTATTCTCTCATTGTGTTAGTTCTCCTAACAGTAAAATATGTTAAGAATATGAAGTAGGACTTGGCACATGGAGTCTTAAAAGCTAAGGGGGAAGGAGGAGTATGGTATTTGATTTTTTTCAGAAGTTAGGGTCTTCACATTTACTGCTTGCTTTCCCTTTTCTAGGACACAGACTCCCACTCAATGGTTGCTCGTGTTCTTATCTGCTCAAATGCATTTTCTTTTTATTCGTTGCCCAGCTGAATTCAGGCATACACATAGAAGCTGCTCTCTGAAAGGCTAGGATGTGTTTAAATGTTCAAAGGTTTGCAAAGTCAGGGTGGGGGGGTTACAATTTTTCTGACTGCCTTTATAGACAGCTGGCATAAGCTTTATGTTTCTTTTTTTATTTATAGTCCTGCTTTTTTCTATTTCAGAAATGACATGATTAGCCTCATTAAAAACAAAAACTATCTTTTCTAAGATGTCTTAGTTGCCAAAGGAAAGCTGAATGTTTATTTGTATAACTTTTTATCAAAATCTGAGTGCATGTCATAAGTACAAGTACAGTGGAGAAGACAAAGGGGGAAAGATAAAGGAACAGAACTTTAAGACAGTTTGATTCCAAGGAGGGAATTGAACTGCGAGGAAATCTG
The DNA here is from genome assembly GCF_000699105.1 of Pygoscelis adeliae. Lineage (NCBI taxonomy): Eukaryota > Metazoa > Chordata > Aves > Sphenisciformes > Spheniscidae > Pygoscelis > Pygoscelis adeliae. Next base: position 4,194,047 of record NW_008824283.1, on the reverse strand, counting down.
GAAAAGAAAATGTTAACTTATATGAAATTATTATTATTGTTATTATTGTTGTTGTTGTTATTTAAATGAAAAAGTAGTTTGGAAGCACTAAAACACAAATTACAGCATTGTTTTTGATGATTTCGTATTAGCCTGTCCTTTAAAGAAAATTAACAAGTCAATTTGGTCCATCATGCAAAGTATGTGGTGCAGCAGGGGAGAATCAGGAAAGAAGGAGCTCAAGTCAACCTGTGAACTTGTTGACAGCCTTCGTTTTCTTATCTACAGGGAACATAGAATTACACCGACACATCTTTTGTTACAATAATTATTTTTCTAATTAAGAAAACTAAAGAACTTCATTTCTATCCCATCATATGCTTTGCTAGCACTTCTGTGAGTTAGTTCTTGTATTAGGGGAATGCATTTGGGGTCCCAATTAAGACGTACATGAGTGCTGGGCTTTACAAAGCTATGCAGTCTTTTCTGGAGTAGGGAAGAATTTTCAACCAAAACCTTTCTGGCAGAAAATGTAGTTGATGATTCTTGATGTTTCATAATTCATTTAGGTTTTGCTGAAACTTCCTTTAAAGAAAATGAAAGAGAAGTGATCTGTGAAGTTCAGATGTTTCTTTAAAAAAATAATTCAAATGCAATAGTTCAAAATTATTTTATTTCAGAAATCTCAGTTTTATTTTGTGGGGAAAAAAACTCCACAAAACCCCAAAACAACAACCTAGAACAATGTTTGAAATGGAAATAGAATACCTTCTTTATGTTAGTTTTTCCATATTCACTGGACTAGTTATTCAGAGTGCCAGCACAGTTCAAATACCCACTCAAACAACAAAATTGTTCTCCCACAGATATTTCCTAGATATCTTTGCATCAAAAAATCACTTAGAAAAAAAATAAAATTATTTTTTTGTCCAGCTTATAATCAGGTAACATGAAAAAAGGCATCCATCTTCCATTGCGAAGAAAATATCTGAATTAGTATCTGCAAATATGGTATGGAATGTAATGCATCAATTTTAATATTGCAGGCATTATTTGACCTGATCCTTCTCTTTTTGTCCTCTTTTCTACTCCTGTTTTGTCCTGTTTTCTACTCTTTCACCAGATGCCTAATAAAAACTTATTGCTACTGTTATGAAATTAACACAAAGATCCATATCTCTTTCAACATCTGCCCTGACAACGTGTTTCTAAGCCTTGATAGCAACTGTTTAAAACTCTGAAGTCCTCCAATTCCTTAACTTGTCACTGCTATCTCCGCTCCAAGGTAAATGCTGAAGTCCTTTTGGTGTTCCCCTGGGTTCATGCCATCTTTGTGTCCTTTTGGTTTGGCCAAACACAGAAAATAGTAAAAATGATATGAGATAATAAATGGTAGGGTGTGCCTTTGAAATAAGAAGTTGCAGGGCAGGAAGGACCTTCATTAGTGCACTCAGAGCACTTGACTCACTGCTTTGTTGTTTTTTAGCTCTTTGACTTTTTTTTTTTTTCTGGCACTGCCCTTGGAATTGTCTCTAGCTACTGCTCAGGTGTCCAGCTCTTTTCCCGATGCATTCCTTAGCAGCTGTACCTGTTTCTACTCCAGGTCTCCTCTGTGATACGAATCCAAACTATGTGTCTGGAATGCATGATTGTTATGTGCAGTGGTTTGAGCTTTTGGAAAGAAGATAGAAGTTTTTTCTTTTCATATAGAATTTTGGACTGGTGGTGAGATCAGGGAGGGTGCTAGTGCCAAAGTGAATAGCGCTATGATAAGTAGCATGGGAATAATACCTGCCAGTAAGATAGGATGTTTCTTGATTTTTAGTTTGTATTTTGCAGCAATATGTAAATGTTTCTTTACAAGAACCTAAGCCAAGGGAATTTTTGGGGTTTGGTTAGAAACAGAAAATCTGGGTTAGGCTTTTTCAAAGGTTTAAAACCTGAGTGAACTCGGAACTGTTTTGCAATACAGCCTCATCTACTACTGCTAGTTGAGTGAAACTATTCAGAGAGAAATAGCATAATTTTAGAATTATTTTTGTTTTTATATATCCCAAAATAACTCTTTCCTAGCAAAACGAAAAAACCCCAAGCAAGAGAAACTTTGACTTGTAACTGCCTCACCATATAATAAGCTTCATGTAAATTATCTTGAGAGAAGATGATGTTTGCCGTAAAACATCTAAGCTTATTTTGAACCTTCTGACTGAAATTTTGAGCAGCTGGTTGTTGCTATGTACAATGAATAATTTTTTGAGCATTTTGTGCCATGTTCTGTTAGTAGAAGACAAACCTTTAGCATATTTGGACACGCAATGTCATGTTGTTTTCTTTAAAAGTAGTCTTATGTTCAACTACTTTGTTTCGCCATTAGTGCTCTTCAGATTGGTTTTTGAAGTGGCACATTTTGTGACCTGAGACTAATTGAACCAAGATCCTCTGTAGTAAAATACACACTCGAGACAGGAGAGTTCAGCTTGAACTAACCATACAAAGGGTAACAATCAAATACTAAAGCCTGTTTCTTCACTCAATTAATCAAAAAAGGTACATATGTGTGGTGATGACTTTGTCTCTTTCAACCTTTTTGCCTAAGTAGATAGTCTGTTCTGAAATATGGTTTCAGGAACATCACTGTCAGGTTCTCTGTTTGCAGTATGCTCTTTCATGCCTTTGGGAAACTAGTGGAAATCTTTCCAGTATTTTCACTTATGTTTTATTTTATTAATTTTTTAATTTTAATTAAATGTGAGTGAAAGTTTCAACCTTGTTAACTCAGTAAATTTCAGTATATATAGAAGGTTGTCTTGTACATATGATCATCTTTAGTATCTCTATGAAAATTGTAACAGAAAGGAAGATCCACATCTTTAATAAGTTTATGTCATTTTCTTAATTTTTTTCATGCAGACTTGCTATACAAGTCTTGCTGGCAAGAGTGTTTGTTACTCTGTAATATATTTTTACTGAAGGCAGAAGAGGAGAGATAGGGAGCAAAGGATTAGCCTCCATTAAAAAACTGAAATTAAAGAAGGAAGCTTTTACAATTTGCTCTGAGATGACTGTGCTTCAGTCATTTCAGATTTGTATTTTGTAATGTGTTTTAGCAGGAGGGTGCAACTGAATTAAAAAAGTGGTTAAAATTTAGAAAGAAAATCTTCTGATTGAAAAGGGAACACCTCTAGAGCATATTGACCCTCCTAGTGCAATGAAAAGCAAGAAAATCAGCAATGCTAAAGTATTTTTGTTTGGATCTTGTTGCAGTGTGGAAAATAAATGGACTTGGATACCGGAACTCTTTGATCACAGATATATGAAGTGTTATGAATTGCATGACCTCCCTGTTCTGTGGAAGAGAGGACGTGGTCCAGAGAAAAGCCAAGTGGGACAGTGTAGTGGTTCCAGCTGGGCTAGCAGGGCCTGGGGGTGTGTCTCTCACTTTCCTGCCCCCGGAGTCTCTTGGGTTCTCTCTCTCCACATATGGCCCTGGAGAGCATGAGGCATAGTACTGGGTAGAAAATAGCTAATTCTGATTCATCTTGTTCAAATTCACTTGGCACCTAAGACCTTGCTATTACAGGCATCTCAATGCCTTCATAACTTTCACAGTGGGTAACAGGTTGCTTATTATAAAGTTATTTCTCTATTCTTATAACTAAGCAATTACTTTATGCTATAGTGTTGTCAGCTAGACCCAATCTATTCCAACCCCTACAGATCATTTGGGGATGTTCAAGTTGCAAAGAATGTAAAATAAACAGAAAAAAATGGTATAGTTTTACTAACATTTATATAATCTGAATACAGGATACGGTGTTAAAACATGGTGCTTAACGGTAACAAGCTGTTTGAAAATTTTGGGTTTTTTTTCTCATTTCTAATTCTGCCCAGCAATTGACCTGTGTCCAAATCACTGCTATCTATAATGTCAATTAAGAATATCAGTTGAAGAGAGAATTTTATTGTATTCCTTGAGGACTTAATATTTCTTTGCAAGGGAAAAATTGTTTAATCTGAAAGAGTAATCAATATTTAATACAGAATTTTCAATATACTGACTCTTAATGACTAACATGGCATCAGAATTCAAGGGGAAAAGTAAAAGTAAAACCCTTTTATGAAAGTGAAATGTTCTTTGCTCCTAAGACAGATGGTATTACTCAACACTTTTGCCTATGTAGCATAATAGGCAAACAAGTCAAAGTAATACCATGATGAAGGATGGTTACCATTTCTGGTATCTAATGTACCTTGTACCTTCAGGAATCCACCTGAATGTAGACATTTACTGGGAGAGTGAGGATGCTGCTGCTGCTGAGCCAGCTAAAGCAGATTAGCTCTTTGTGGTAGTAAGGTAATGAAGGACTAAGGAATTTGGTGAACGTTTCCAGCATGTCAGCTCAGTTATACAGGACCTTTAAATGTCAAAATGGCATACTAATGCAGCTGGTGCATTAGCTTAAATATGGAGTCAGAAAAAAAAAACCTCATCTCATCTTTCTAGACTTCATGTATGCTATAGCAGAGCTGGCAAGAAGAATAGTCTGTCTTTTAACCAATTCAAAAACAGTGGCTCAGAAGCTTAAATGGAATTGTCCCAAGGATCTGTTCGTATGTGCTTTCATGGCTATGTCACTGGCTAGGGTTCAGGAGACTGATATTAATTTTTCTGCCACAGATATCCTGTGTGTCCTTGGGCAAACTGCCATATCTATCTGGTCTGTTTTTCACCTAAACTAAATTCTGGGGACAGGCACTGGTTGCTTTATCTGTAAAATACGTGGCACAATGAACCACTAATTTCAGTTGGGCCCTACAATGATTTGGATAGATATTGGATAAACTGTACTAGAAAATGAGCTGTGTGATGGCAAGATTTACAGTTAGGAAGATAATGATTTATGGTTGTAGGCATGAGAGGTACAGTTGGGTCCAGAAACCAGTATAATTCATCAAATCAAGCTATACACAATTTTGTATTTGAAGTGTATACGAACCATATTTGGCTACAACTTAGTCTGCCTGTCTAGAAGTAGCACACACATTTTGGGAAAAGGAACTGCAGATAAACATCTGAAAACTGTTGGCACAATATGCCTGAGTATTTACACAGGAAAATATATTTAATACCATGGAACTGGAGAGGAGAATGTGTAACAATTGATTTCATACCTTTGGGTATAAGGAAAACTTGTGTAACAAATGCAGGTCAGGGCTGTCTAAAATCAACATCAGCCTTCAATATTATGACTTTACCAACCATATTGCAACCTTAAATATTTATGAATTTTGAGCTTGAAAACAAGCAATTAGGAATTCTCACTTAAATTTGGTGCATTTTAGGTTGATCAATATATACCCTGGATATATACTGGATATAACCTTGTACAGTCCAGGTTTCTGTGTCTGGTAAAAATTTGTTTGCACTCTGAGCCAATAATTTTAGACAAGGTATTGTGCCTGTGGCATAGCTGGGCCTTGAACCAGAAACGTCTTTCTTTTTAGCTACAAAGCTGCTATCCTCCTAGCTCATTATGTTTACCCAGGAGAAAAAAAATCCTGCATCCTGTATTTTAAGGATTGCTTTCAGTAGAAGCTATTTCTCTAGTTTTAAATACGTTTTTACTCCCAGTAGGTTTTTTTTAATATTCTTTTTGAAGCTTGAGTATATTTTCTTCTCTTCTAATTTTTCCCTTATCCATCTGACAGCTCTGGCTTTTTGTGCATCTTTTTTCTGCAGCTGAAATAATTGTGAAGCGTTTTCTTAACAATTTTTGATAATATTTTATTGTTTTGTTTCTGTATGCTAAATCAATGCTGTTAGATGAGCTATGAATACAGGACCTGTTACCTAACTACTTCAGAAATAGCAATGTCCATTCGGTCCTATATAACACAAATAATAGCTGTTAAATTTAAGGGCTAGAGGCTTTCCAGTTACTTTCAGAGAAAAAAATTGCTGATTTCTGAGAGTGTGAAGATGCAATATAAATGGAGAACTCCCACTATATCCCGCCCCGCCCTGCCATGTGAGCCCTATATGCTTTTCAACTATGAGGTCCCAAGTTAGATTTGGCTTAGATAAAGCTCTCGGAGAAGTTGAGCACAAGGAACTAGAGATGAGTGAGAAACCACTACTGTCTGGGAACAGCCTAAAACTCAATTCTGTTCACGTATCTGGTCTCTGAGAGGATAAGACCCTGATCCTGCAGTGACACAGAGGTAGTAGTCTGTAGAGCTTTCTTGGCTTCACCGTCAATGAGACTGTAAGACTGGGGCCTGGCTGTTTGCTTTTACTTTTGCACATGGCTGCTTAGCTGAAGTAAGCACAAGCTATTACTGTTTTTATACACATGCGTGCGCACATACATGTGTAATGTATATTTAGCATGCTTTAATAAAACATTGAATACAACAAACAGTGCCAATGAAAATTACATGCTCTTATAAACATTTTTATTTTCAACTAGGTTTTGTGCTGTGGTGCTGCGGAGGCATCTACAACATAATCAGCTTGGTAATAGAAGAAAGTCATTTCTTACAATGATCCTAGAGCCCTTTGTTAATGTCAAGGATAATTTGGGCTGACTGATTTGATTGCTGCTCTTTTCCGGCAAGAGGTCTCAATAAATGAAACTGCTTGCCTGGATAATTTAGGCTTATATGATTGCCAGCAAGCTAATGATGCAAACACAGCTGAAATAAAATTTCCGCTTTATATTGGAGGTTAAAAAAAAAGAAAGGGGGGAAAAAATCCACTTAAACACCTGCAGTATGGACTCTGTCAAAACAGGGAAGAACTGTGCCAATCTCACGATGGAAAGTGACTTGTGTGTATTATGAGACATGTTTCAGACAACTGGCATTTATAGATCACTAGGACACTATTTTATGTTGTCGCTGATAAGTTATCTATTCCCTTTTACTTCCTGCCCTCGTCAAAATAGGCTGTTAAAGTTTAAAGGTTTTAAGGTAGGGATTTTTCTTTAAAAAAAGAGGAGGAAGGTGAAGCTCCACAGATATTTACACTAAACTTGGTATTCTGCAGTGATTTATTGGGGATTGAAGCTACAGCTTCTTCATTTAGAAGATTTATGTATGAATTGCAGAACATTTGCTCAAACCATTTTTTTTCTGGCATGACTAGTTTGGAGAAAGACTGGTTCTGGTGCATGTATTGATTCTGTATGTTAAATGCAGTTCTGCCTGGGAGTAACTAGAAAAAAAAGTATATCAAGAAACAGAGAACTAAGTCTGTTCCTCAGCTGCACTACTTAATCAAAAAGTATTACAGGCCTTGAGGGGTGGGGGAAAAGAAACCCAAACCTTGTTATTATACTTGGCTCTTAAAATGCTTTAGAGGCCTATTCATCATTTAATTCTAGGTCAGCCTGTTCCTTACTATTTGTCATTTTTTTGATTTCCTGTTGTTCTGTTTACGTTCTTTCATGAGTCCATCAGGATTTACCAACCGTAAGCAAGTTTTCAAATTACCTAGGTTTAAAGCAGAATCATTTATAGCGAATTGTCTTTGCACAGATTATTTCAAAGCTGTCTGTGATTAGTTTTCTTCAATTCTTCAGGTGCTTTGATTGAAGACTTGCAATTCTGGGGAAAAAAGGTGCACCTCATTATGAACAGAAATCTTACATCATTAGGAGTTAGGCAAGTCGGAGGTATATCAGCTAGTGGTTACATTAATCAATGAATAAAGTAGTTGTATCTGTACCTAATTAAGTGGATATACAATGATAAACTTTGGAGATGATCAAGCTGTGTTATATATACTCTTCACTGTAGTTTATTTTAATCTTTTTGTAATGCTTCCAGTTATTGTCAAATCCTACTGCCTTACATATTGTAAAAGACTAGATTCTTTTTTGCTGTAGCATCACTAGAATAAGCTGGGTTTTATCAAGGTCTAGTTCAGTTCTTCATGGGATTTAAGGGGATGGCTTTAAAGGAAACAGAGTAAAATGTGTATGTGTGATATATGCACGTTCATAGACTAGAAACTGTTTAGGTTAAAACAAGGTGTCTCTGTGTGTGTACATAATGAATATCAGATTGTTTATGAATAGCTTTCCAAAAAGTAGAACACATCTGTTTTGTAGCTTGCTTATTGTTATGGTATATGAAGGATCGAGGAGTCATGATTTTCTTGCAGAAAAGGAAAATCATAATTTCTTTTATGTTCTTATGAATTCTTAGTGTTCTTAGTTGTCTTATCTTTGACTTTTAAATTAGAAAGTTTGAAATAAAAGTATATACATGTAACTGAAAGCCCAATATCACAGAAACAGAATTGTAATGAGAAGAACCGTAGCAAATAATAGATTTAGTAGATACATGGTAAAATGATATGGTGAGTAAGTCAACATTAATCATTTGAAGTTCACAAGCAAGTGGATGAAGGTGATCTGGTTGATGTGAATAACCGTTCTATTACTAAATAAAATGGCCAGGAATAATTGCCAGTTGAAGGGACTCGGTTGGCAGTTCAGTTTGTTTCCTTGGAGCTAAACCTTCTTAGCTCTCATAGAGAAGGCTCTCTGCCTACAAATGTGTTATGAAACCATCTTTCTGTTGTGTGTGGGCATTGTCTGTGAAACTGCTAGCTATGCTGGGGCAAAACTGTCTGTCACAGGCTGCACTAATGATTTACCGGCGTAGGCAACGCTTAGGCCTGTTCTGTGCCCCTGACTGGTTTACTGGCTTGCTGTAAAGAGATGCAGCAACAGGTTATGAAGATTCCCAAAATGCTTTTGAAAGGATCCTTCACCGAAGGCTGGTAAAGAATGAAGCTGTCAAGCAAGAGAGGAAGTTTTTCTGGATTATTAACTGACTAAATATTGGGGAGAATTTGCCCGACAAGGCAAATGTGGTTTGCACTGACAGAAAGAATGGGCAGAGTATATTGATTCCCCCGAACCAATATTTTAGACATGGATTTTGTTGTTGTGATAGTCATGGAATTGTAAACACTGTGGTGAAATAATACAAAGACAACAAACTTCAGATAAGGGTGGCAGTATCTTTTATTACTGATTTGAGCTATAGATAAGTTTTCAGCCACAAGCATATCTTCAGGCCTGAACCTAAAATATGTTGATCAACTCTCCACCATCAGATTGGGAATCTGAACTCTAGTCTGGATTTTCTCTACAAATTTAATAGCTGCCTTTCCAGCTAAGTATGGCTGGAGTAATCCTACACAGATTTTATTTCCTATTTGCAGGCTGTAATATACAGCTAGGTTCTCAGGTGCCACTACCTTTGTTCAGGAGAGGTAATACCATCTCAAAAATCTAGAATACCTGTAGGCAATAAGGATATACCCTCTAGTGTTACAGCAATACTTTTGAATGAACAATTTGGATGAGAGCCTCAATGTAGTAACAAAATTGACCCAGCTCCTCCACCACTTTCTTTTCCTTAGAGATTCCAGGTTAAGATAGGATGTGAAAACATTACAATCTGTACTTTAGAATGAATGAACTTGATGGGTTTGTATTCTCAGAAGCATGAATGTTTTTTAATTGCATCAACTGATTTAATAGGAATTACAATATTTCCTTAGAAACCTCACCTTGTTTGACATACACAATTAATCAGCAGACAGCTCTAGGACAAAATGCAAAAATTTAATGAGGCCAAATCCCGATTGTGCTGATTAGTAACTAGAATTGCTCAAAACTAGGATATCTGAACAGCAGAGTTGAATTAGAGTGTCTGTTTGCATGCACAAGTGCATGTGTACCCGTGGGGAGAGCGGGGAGAAAACCCAACTTTTTCCAAATGCCTTGTTGACTAGGAAGTGTAGAAGATTATTACCCTGCAAGCCCCAAGCATGCTTTGCAAACACTGAGTCATTTTGAATGGAGAATGTTTCCTAAACTTTCGAGCTGGTTAGTAAAGGAGACAATCTTGTGCATACAATGACATTTCAGCTTTACTGAAGATGTTTCTTAGACCTCAAGTCCTCCAATTGTTGCAAAAACTGGGGATCTCCCAACTTCAGACTCCTTTCTCCAAAGCAGACACTGCATCACATCTGATGGACTTGGAGGCCTGAGATTGACATTGATAATTTCCTAGCTCTAAGGCAATCTGGCTGATGGATCTGACATGAAGTCCTTTTCCTTTGTCTTGGCTGGCAAGGTAACAGGCAGAGATTTTAAGAAAGCCTGCAGAACCTGAGAAAAAATGTAGATGACTGCTTTGAGATCAGCAAAACACATGAATGTGTATTATTTATTTATTTATTTATTTATTTTCTCCCCATGAAACTTGGCCAAAGCAGAAAACCTTGCATCAGCTGTCTAGGATCAGGATCAGAATTTATTTAACTGTTCACACAGTGTTTTAGGACAGGTGGTGAAAATGAATAACTGTAAGGGAAATTGAGGTAAGAAAACATAATTACCCAACTGGATTTTGGCCAGGACATTAGAGCTAACAGTTCCATTTCTGTGGAAAATGCTGTGGGATTTTTAAAGGCAATTTGGTTTTATCTCTTATTACAAATATTGCCTGTTTTTATGACTGTATGATTTGAAGCTTGTATTTTAGCCTAAGGAATATTTTTCAGTGGATTCAAGACTGGGGAATAGCATATAAAACCCATGATACTTGTGTAATCAAATTTTATAAATAAAACTGTTAAATTTTGTTTGAGCCTCAACTGCTATACGGTAACTTAAAATTCTTAGGACGTGTGCTTTGTGGCTTGTTCACTGTAGATCTAACCCTTTTGTGCTGACAATTATCTTTTTTGTTCTTGTAGCAAGGTGTGTGAGTAATGACTAATACGTAAGCATAATAAAGAATCTTGACATGGGTGTGGCTGTCAAGTAACAGTGGTGTAGAAGAAATTCAATCATCGGCTTAGAATAAAGGGAACCAGGCTATCTAAATACCAGTCTATACTACACAATGAAGTGTAGTGGGGCTTCCTTTCAGGGACTTCTTACCAGCAGGAGGAAATGAAAGACAAAAGAATAAGAATGACATCTAGCTGGTGGGCGAGAGCTATATTATAATGAAGACTGTCCTCTCCTGTAGTCTGTGGTCTGTTTGTCTTATTTTAAATTAGTAGCGATATCGTAGTCAGTAGGTCTTCTTTTTTAAGAGCTGAATCGAGCCCTTTGTTGGTTTCAGGATTGATTAAATTAAACAGAGGCCCTAAGGTTTCAACTGAGAACCTATGGAGGGAAGGCTGCAATGGGTGACACTGTATGCAGGGAGTTCCTAAAGTTCTTTCCATGTTTCTGGCAACTTTCTCTGGAATCTTAACTGTCATGTCAAATATGATGATAGCCTGAAAAAGTGTGAGAAGACACAAAAGCATCAGAATGGTGTCAGATGGAAACATAAAAGCAAATACTGTGGCATTAAGGCCCAGTATAGGGCACAGAATTTTTGAGAATGCGAATATATAGCAATTTTGTTAAACAAGTTTGCTAAACTACTCGTGCATCCAACAACGTTTCCCAAAATCTGATTTTTATAGCACTTTTTATTGCTATAAACCACCCTCCAAATAAATCCATTTGGTTTTGTCAAGTCCCTAACACTGGAATGTTTAATAATACATTTAATGTTTTAAAATATTTTGGAGCAGTTGGTATTTGCTTAGTCTCGGTTTGGAGCATAACATGTTGATGAACAAATGATGCTTGAAAGGTCACAAACAAAACAAATAATTCAAGCTTTTGTGATTTATTCTCCTTATTAAACATTTTGTTGAACATTTTTTCTGAATGCAACGTTTGCTGTGTGGTGTGACAGATTATTTGTGTTCTTCCACCTAATGATATGAAAATACTCTATTCATTTCTGAATATGGACAGTATTTAACCTCTTACAATAATCCTATCAACAAACATACCAGTGAGCATTTTATAATCGTTAGTTAACTAAGCTTCTGAGTTCTTCTGTTTTGTGAAAGTATTATTTAAACTTGCTCTTACAGCCAGGTACGACGCCATACAGATGAGTCTGTTTCATCTCTTAAAACAAAGCCCTGAAGCTTTTATGCACAGTTGTGCCAGGCATATTCTAGGCCTATAAGGCAGCAGAACATCCAATTACATTTATTCTCTGAAGATGATTGTGGCAGATCTAAGGTCAAGGAGAGTCCATAGGGAAGAATGGTAGTCTGTATTGACTGTATTGACAATTTTTTTTTTTGTTCAAATCAGGATGATTTCTTTTTCTATTAAATATTAGAAGTTTTATATTTTGGGGAGGAAGGAAGATGGTCTTCCCCTTCAGAAGTTCTCAATTTATTAATGGCTAAAATAGAGATATCAACTGAAATGCTAATTCAAAATCAAATTTGGCAACTTTGAAATATTAATTTTTGACATTTTGGGAGAGAAACATTAATTTCTTTTGAAAAGTTGTTATTTACGATGATTTAAGACTGTAAGATTACATATTTGTAACCTGCATAAATACCAACACCGAATGGAAAGATTTGTCTTTTTATAAAGAACACCTAACTGAAATGTAACTCTTGCTCTGAAAATTTTTAAATTTCCCAATCTGTCCAGGATAGAGAGTTTCTTCAGAGAGAAGGTGAGGTAAAAGAACTTCAGAATCTTATAAGTTGATTTTTATTCAATGACTAAGCAACTCTTGTTCATTTATTGATCAATTGCAATAAGACACCAAACTTCATTATGATTTTTTAGGAAGTTTTTTGAGGTTTTTAATAGCACAGCAGCATACTTCACTCTTGTTGCCATGAGACAAAGTCTGATACTGAACAGGTGGTACAAAGGTAAGTCTGGTTCATTCTGCGAGTACCCAGTTAAGGGTCAAACCTCTAGCAATGATATGTCCATTGGGCGCCCCTCAGAAATGTGTTTAAATTTGACTGAAGGAGAGAAAAGCTTGGTCTGGTTCAGCTTGTCACCTCTCTTCTCATGCAGATTAGATGCGGTTTGGATTAGCGCTCTATATACAGAACATCAGCAAAACTTCAGTAATACATAGCCTCAGTCTTTCCATATCTCTATACAACCCATTTTTCATTAGTTTGGCTATTTATTTTTTAGACTTGTCAGATGTTACAGCTGCTTTCTTTTTCAAGAATGTGGTATAAAATCATGTGATATAATTATTGTTCACATTGTACTGAAAATTACTTGTCTTCTCCTTGTTTTTGGCTTAGCTGCTATCAAATCTTTTGGAGATCCATTGTTGAATTTTGGAGGAGCTGAGTTAGCATGGAGTACTCTTCAAAATTGGATTGTTTTGTTTAAGCTAGACTTATTTTTATATTAAATTTTAGGAATTCATAGCATATATCAGTGAAATAGTGCCCTCATATCTAAGATGGAAAAAAAATCAATTCTTAATTCATTTGGTTTGACCTCAAAGAACTTAGACTTTAAAATAAAGACGTGGTTGAAGCTACAACTAAGTTAGTTTGCAAATTTAGAACTTAATACAGTAAATGTAACAGGGAATTAGATTGGTCCCATATGTTTCTATGTAACGTGTTTCTACTATTATGCCATAAAAACTATACCTTTATTAAAATGTGTTGTGATCTTTTACCTTAAAGCAGATCTTTTCACTAAGAGTGAGTGGGGTACTTCACAGCTGGCCATTTTTGTTACATCTGGGAAGGATGTAATTTTCTTATTTGAGGAATATAGTTAATATTTTAATGAGTAAATAATTTCCATCCCAAATTGGCAAGAGAATCTGAAGCCATCTGGGGGGGAATAAATGTTTGAGTTGGGCAGTGTGTTTCACTTATAAATCTT
>NW_008824283.1:4152151-4180255 GCF_000699105.1 Pygoscelis adeliae | reverse complement strand
GGGGGGGGGCGTAGGGGTGGGTGTATGGTTTTGTTTGGTTTGTTTCATTTTGGTTTTATCATTTTATTGATAAATATCTGGACTGTCCAGGCAAAACCCACTCATTTTCCTAAAGATTTTTGTTTTATATAAATCACCTGTCTTGCTTTGATTGACAGTATAAATCAGAAAAATCCAGGAGTCTTTCAAGCAGAGCAAATTGGTGAAAACCAGTCCTTTACCTATGTTTGTAGTTGTTTCAATGACATAGTTTTGAAGAAAAGGTTTTGGTTTGGTTTTTTTATGGCAGTTTAACTTTTCTCTATGTATTGATCCATATACTCAACCATGCCTGATATCTTAGTGGTGTGTTGCAGAAATATTTTAATTATTTAAATGTATTTTCAGTATACACTGAGCTGAATTAAAAGTGATTCTAAACCTATGTTGCAGAGCTTTCAGTCTGCGTTTGACCTTTGGCTGTGAGCTGTGCTGCCAGAGAAAATATGCATAGATCGCTTTTGGTGTCAAAGTGAAATTAGCAGTGGTAGCAGCACTGAAACTTTAATTGAAGATTTCGCACAGAGGGGAAGGGTACAGGAAGGAGAAAGGAATGTGAAGTGTTAACTTTTTCTAAGGCTCTGTTTCTGCTTTGGGAAGAGGTTGATTAAAAGGAGGGGCCTAAAAGTGCTTTGGCATTAGGGAGTTTAACACTGAGTTTTTAATTCTAAATAGAAGTCACTGAGGAGCAAACCACTCTGGTTCAGTTCTCTGACTGTATTTATTCCACAAAGGCTTTGTGGCCACATGTCTACATAAATTATTGATGTCTTTCCCTTCTGAGGCATCCTCTTACTAATTTAAAATCAAATAGGTCAGTTAAGCTGAGGTTTGACAAGTGTCAAAGTCTTGATTTTTTTGCAAGCAAGCTGACAACACACAAAAATCAGTTGGAATCAGGGGTGTCCAAGGTTTTTGGGAGTATTGTCCTTGTAGGATATCAGCACTGTGTGGTATTGTGTCCTAGATCTGGCTTTTATTTCTCTGTAAGGTAAGTTATAAATGCTAAATATAGTAACATAATGAAGTGTTATAAGTGCAGGTCAGTCATTTTGTCCTGTAACATTTCCTACAAAGGGCTGCCAACCCTGTGGTACAGGAGAATTTACCATAAAACAGAGGAAACGAAATTGTGAAGATAACTTGCCGTCATGCTTGAAAGCACTTTGACACAGTAAGCTATTCTGATGGGGATGAACCCCTGTAGTCGTCTTCCTCTATACATCCTCCAGTACATTTAAAGGGAAAGTTGGAAATGATAGAATTCCTTTCCTGGGAGAAAAGAAACATATGGGAAAAATTAAAAAGAAAAAAAGCCAAAGACAACCCCCCTCAAATTCCATTATTTCAACATCACGGGGAGTTTTAAAATTTTAGACTTCAAAAGTGAACCAATGATACGAAACAAAATGCAGAGGAACCACATCAGCAAGTATCTTCAGATAAAATGTGGTGTAGAGAGAGATTAATTCCTGCCTTTTAATTATTGAGCAATAACTGCCAGACGGTGAAAAAGACCTCAGTACAATATCCAAATCCAAAAGCTTCTCATTAAGCTGTCTGCTTTAGCATTGTGAGCAACGTACACATACGCCTTGGAGGTGGAACGCATAAAAGCATTCTGCTGATCACTGAATTTTACAGCAGAGTTGCTGAAAACTGTATTAATTAGAAATTGCAGCACTGAGTGCTGAACCCCTCTACACTTTAGTTATAAACATTTTTTTTCTGCTCTTGATTTTGGGTGACATTGAAAGAGCTACCATCAGATTGTATAATGGTCTTGGAAGCTATTTTTTAGCTGTAAAACAAGCTTAAAAATACTTCGTGTTTGACCTAACTCTACAAATGTAAATGATAAACTTCTGTTGGTTATAAAAATGTAGTAGGGGGTTTCAGAAAACTTGATATAGTCCAGTCCTTGGGCCTGTAGGATCTTCATAAATTCTAGATACTATGAGAACTAAGAATGACCTGAGGGGATAGAGAGAAAAGAGGGAGCTTTTTGTTTCAAAGAGCTTTTTCCATTGAAAAGCTGATTTGTGTTACAACTTGTCTGGTGGTGAGACTGAGCTGCGAGGTTTCTGTCATTGCGCAGAGGGCTGACCCCATGTCTGCTGCACTTTACAGCCTCTCAGTAGTAATGCACTGTATGTTTATTTGACTCTGCTCCAAGTTAAATCAGTGTAATGGTCTTTTTAAAATTTTTTTTTCCCAACATTCAAACCTGCCATAAAACTGTAGCTATATTCATATTGTTATTCATTAAAAAGTAATTTATAAGTAGATATACAAGCTGCAGATGCTTCTGTAGGCGTGCAATAGATATTCAAGGACAGTGGCAGTTTTAAAAACTTGTTGGTCTTTCGGGCATGGGTATGCATGGAATCACACCTGATTTTAATTTAACACCTGCATTGTCACACTGCAAGATACTGTGACTACTTGAACCTGGACATCCATAAAAATAAAAAAAAACTGGTTTCTCAGTTCATACTTTAGTTTTAAGGCTATGCTCAAGTTAGAAAGTAAACTAGACATATAATGTGCATCTAATTGCAAACAGTATGGAAAAGTATCCAAACAGGCACAAAAATGACAGAACACACTGGTAAGCCTAAAAGTGAGAAGATTTGGCTGAAGGGAAGAGGGACAGAAAACTTCCTTCGTGCTCAAGCTAATGTTTGAAAGAAGAGAACTGCAGCTAGTGCTTTAAATAGTTCTTAACAGAAAGAACAACAAAATTTATACTAAGGTTATGGGCTGCAATTTAATAAAAATACATTAGATTCCAGCATTCACTTTCATCTTGCAATTCTTCACTCTTAACTCTAATGATATTGCATGCTTAAATTGCAGTATAGTTGTTAAAAAATGTGTTAGTTGATTTCTCTTATAGTTAATAATAATTATCAATAAGTATTAGTTACCATAATTTTCTGTTACAGAGATAGTTTCTTAAGACTTCAGTTCTGCAATTAAAATGACATTTCTTTCTATTAAATGCTCATTTAAAGTTTTAATTGAAAAAGCACAGTTTCATTATTCAGAATTACCATTTGTGAAAGGATGGAATGTCAAAGATGAAGGCTTGTATGGAAAACTACATAGCACTCTAAAGATTCCATGAGTATAGGAACTTCAAAGACTAATCAAGTTCAAACAAGCCGCAACCAAGCACCTCTCTCCTCCCCCCCCATCACTGACTATCTGTCAGTAATTGAAAAGGAGTAGAGAAACATTCCTAATCAACTTTCCCAATCAAACCTTGAGAATAATTATTAACAAAGGTCTTAACATCTGAAATTTTAATATGAACAATGGATTTTTAACTGCTTTAACAAGAAATATTTCATTTCCTTTCTATGGACCAAATAACAGCTGATAAACTAACAGTATTCTGGATCACTTTCTGTTCTGCCTTGATGCACTGCTAAGCAGGTCCTGGTAATTTCCTGCGATTTAGAAGTGTTAAAAGGAGACTGTGATTAAGCTTTAGTTGTTTGTATAGTACCTTAAGCTCTGCTTGTAATTGACCTTGAACCACTTAAAGCAAAAAGGGACTATTGTACTTGAGTCATTTAATACTAAGAATGATATAATATGCTGTAGCATAGAGGAATCTGGATGTAACGGTCATTCCATTTTTCAGATTTTTCATTTCTCAAATCTAATACACTATTTACAATGCTTTGACTGTAGTGCTTCACTGGGGCTGTGTAGCAAGACCTGGTAACTGGTCCTTCAAGACTAGTCAAGCTTTGTGCAAGATGAATGAGGATGCTGTAAATTAATTTTGATTACCATCAAATCCTTCTTTCTATTCCACTTCTGTGGTTGGGAAGCTTCAGTATTTTCCTGGTTTTAAGATGGTTTCTTTTAAATGATATTTTAATCAGTGGCTTGTTTTCTTCTAGTTTTGCAAATATTTTTCTTTCTCCTTTTCAAAAATTATACAAGGAATACATAACTTACTCCATTATTGGATAGCAACTTTTAAAATGAGTGATTTAATGGTTTCTGATTTTTTTTTGCCATTTCTCATTGTAGTTCTTGCATAAAAACACAACTATTTTGATGCTAAGCAAGGACTGAAAGGAAAATGGGCACTGTTTACCCTAGTTTCATAGCTTCAACTGGCTCATTCTTCTTTTTATGCCTTTTTCCTTCCTGCTGTTTTGGTAAAGCTAAGCTAATTTGTGAAAATATTACTTAAAAACTTTTTCCCTAAGGTATCTCAAGTCCACAGTGATTTTATTCTTTATCAAAATGCCGAGAAAATGAACGAACATTCTCATAGTGAGTGTATTTGTGTTGCGGAAAAGTGTTTCACTTGGGATTAGTAGAGATTTAAATGCTATTCTGGAGTTAGCAGTTGCCAATCTATGCTTGGGGTGGGGCTTTCAGTCCCATAGCTTTCCTCCGAAAAATGTTTAAAGACCTAGTCTGCATCCAGATGTGGAGCAAGGCCATTGTTGAACTCCTTGTTCTTATGCAAAGATACTTGTCTCTTGTCAGCATCTTACAGCTAAGTGTAATCATCATCCTTCAGACTATAGCTCAGTTGCTTTGACTGCACTGGTTTGTTTTTTGGTTTTGTTTTGTTTTGGTTTTTTTTTTCCCTGTTAAGTTGCTACTGTAGAGGCTACACAAGTTATAGTTATTTAGGAAGTATATATGTATAGGGTACTTGAGGTAGCCATAGAATGCTGTCTTTGATCCAGCCTACTGGTAGTGTTGTACATAGGTCAGTGATATATTCAGATGGTTACTGTTGTTCCATTATGTTAGGGTCTTAGATTAAAATTATTCACATCATGTACATTTCTTTGTGATACTGATATCAATTCTTATCATGAATTTCTTATCTAGAGTGTGAGTTGGTATTTTCAGTCTGAACTATGTTCTTCTGGGACCTAGTTTATGCATAAATACTGTAAAGGTTCTGCAAGAAGCCTATAATCTATGTGCTTTTGAGAAGCATCCAGAAACGTAGGTTTTGAATGTTGCTTTGCAAAAGAATCCAAAATTTGATCTTTGTTATAATATGGAATGAACTCACAAAATGGAATTTCTTTATGGATAGATAATTCATTCTGTGGACTGCGTAAATTTCCTCATACTTGCTTATTGGACAAAATAGTGGACAAAAGAGTATTTCTCCAAGAATTTGAGGAATGTAGAATTTTCAGCAAAATGTCTGACAGTTTTTCATTTCATCAAACAAAACTTGGAATTAGCTGTGAAATAGATATTAAGGGTTACCGTGGTTCATACCAAGGATACCCTCTATGAATGATGGCGGGGCAAATCTTTCAATTAATGTATTTCTCTGTAGCTCCTGTAAAGTCTGGAAACTAACTAGCTACTGCAAATTTCTTCTGCAATTTATGAAGCTTCAAGTAGACCTCAGAATAGGGATTCTTCTGTTGCATTGCTTTCAGCTTTTAATTAACTGATCTAGTTTGCATCTGTTTCGCAATAAATGCATATCTTTTTAAGGTGAGTTTGTGAAAATGTGAATCTTCTTTCTTGGTTGGCTTGAAAAGTTGCACATAAATGAAAATTTGCATCCAGGAAGATCAACTTAATAGCATAGTTTTTAATATCAATATTATAACTGAAATAGATCTGGTTAGCATTTGAGGTGAAGTAGAACTGCCTCTAAAATACAATTAAATGTTTTCAGTACTGAAAAATAAATGTGAGAATGGCCTAAAGGGGAAATCTAACAAACAGTAGATATAATCTTCAGATATTTTTCTCCTTCAAACAGATTTATAGCTTTTTCTGATCAAGAACATAAAATTGTCAAGGCCTATAGAAAAAAGTCTTATTTTTCATGAAGAAAACCAGACAAGCTTTCAGATGCACAGCTCTTCTCTTTGTAATGGAATCCACAAATGAGTTTAGAGAACAATTACTTTGGATTTATTTTAGTTATGTAGGTGACATGAGTGAAAAAAGGGTCATTCATACAGATTAGAGGGGATGCTAGTAGGAGAAGATGTGATAGGTCATTTGTATGGATTTAAATGATGTGAGATAGACTAATAACCTCTCGTTGTTCTGTAGGTGATAATTTTCTGGACATCATTTTTGGGAAAAATTGTAATATGCCATAAACACAGTATCTCTATTATGGCCTTGATTTTAATATCTAGCAGAGCTACGCAATTTAATTCTCAGGCTTATATTTCGAAGTAGACTTACAGATCTTCCTTAAGAATCTGGAGAAAAGGTTAAAGTTGCTGTTGTGTTGGTTTTTTTTTTTCTTTTGGCGGGGGGAATATTTTGTGTTTGATTTTTTGTGAGTTTATGTGTGTGTTCTCCCACTGTTGTCTTGAAGTTTCTTGTTTTTATTGAATATTTCTAAGTTCATTCTGGTGTATGCTTCTTGTTCTCAAAATATTGACATGACTAGTAGGTACTCTGAGTGAAATATGTCATATTCTGGGAGGCTGGGAAGGATGTTTGCTATTATGGTTTGAAGAATCATTAGCAAGTTTTGAATGTATTGCTATGAAATTGCATGGTGGCATTTGAATATGTACTGGTCTGTGAGAAGCTTGCCTCCTGTGATGATTTTGGAAAATTTAGATTTTTTTGAAACCCAAGAAGCTAATTAAATAGTATGTTGAGCCAGAAATAATAAAAAAACCAACAACCAACCAAAAAAACCCCCTGCCATTAGAAAAATTATTTACAGGATATTCTCTGACTTAGAAAACACATCAACATGTTTCATTTTAATTATTTAATTAGTTATTAGGAGGCAGATGATATGTTTTTCAGATTTAGGATGACTATCATACTGTTACACAGGTAACACCTCACTGAAGCCAGGTAGACTCTCTGTATGTCAAGATAACATAGTGAAATGTTTTGGATTGTTGGAACCTAGTTCTGTAAACCAGATTAAAACATAAGTAACAGTTTTATGGTCTTCAGTATATAAAAGGTAAAACACCTCTTGTCTGTAAGGAAAAATAAAAAGATGTCTACTCTCTGTGTCAGCAGGTAATTACTATCATGGTGAAACTGTAAGATCAACATTTCCAAGTAAATATGGAAATATGTATTATTATAAAACCTCTTTTTTTGGCTTTCCCAGCCATTATCCACCAGGCAGACTTACATGAGATTTTCTTCTCTGCCAGAAAAGATGAGCACTAGCTGACTGCCTTATTTTTCTTGGATGCATTACTAAGCTGCTGTGCCTTTTATGCAAACTAGTTGATGGTAGGGCTAAGAAGTGTTTCAGATTAGCAGTAATTCAAATTGTCATTTTGTAATGCTGTGCCTCTGTATCTACATTCATTTTGTATCGTGTCTTTAAATCAGATTTAGGAGAGAAAAGTGCTGGGGTATATAATGGGAAATGTTACCCATTATAGAAATCCCCTATTAAGAAGTGCTGTGAAAATGAAATCCACATTGAAAAAAAAATGCAAATGGGGGTGGGGGTAAATGGGTTCAAAATTAAATTATTTCTTATTTCTGATACACATTTTTTAAATGTTTAAGGACTTAGAAGCTTTTTACTGAAAAATAAACTTCACATTCTCCTTTAGAGAAACTAATGAATTAATGCAGATGGGTAATATTTCAGCCAGTTTTGTTAAGGTTACATGCAGCAGTAAATATTAAATTGAAAATATTTTAAAATTTCTTATTTACCTGTTAAAGACTTTACTGAACAGACAGAAACATACAGTCTGGACTGCCTTTTTCAAACTCTCTTCTGATATAGTTGGGTTGTGCTCTTCAGAGGATTGCTAGTATTTCAATTCTTGTTGGTCTTAAGGTCTGCTTTCTCTGAAGTCTCAAGCAGTAATTTGGGTGCCTGCTCACTGGATTTTGCAACTTACTTTGACCTCCTATGTTGAAGGAACTTTGTCATTAAAAAGAATTGGTATAATTTACACTCCTCTAAGGAGTGTGGTGTGATAACTAACTCTGGAATTGTGGCATTGATTTCAGGACATGCAAGTTCATGCTGTAAATTAAAAATAGCTGTATGTTAAGAAAAGTACAACAGCATGAAACAAATGTGGTACAAGAGGATCATTGGCCCCACAAGTCTAAATAAGAATTAATGTCATTGAAGTCAATTAAAATCAACATAGATGAGATAGGTATCATACCCAGAATCTCTAAGACAGCATTGTAAGGAAACGTGCTGGGCCGTTATTGGTGTAGTCTGTTCTGGGATGAATAATCTTTGCTTACATGACATGTCCTACCAACTCTCAGGCTGCAGCTTTAGTAAAACGTAATACATATACGGGCTAGAAAGCATCAGGTTTTCATGAGCTGACTTTAAACTCTTGAGAGCTAGGCTGGATGGTGTGCCATGATCCTTATGTACAAGGTGAGCTATCACAGGATGAAGTGGTGTTGAGTGATGTTAACCCTCCTCCTCATGCCTAGTCACTCTTTTTTTGACCCTGCAACAGCATCTGCCATGTGGTAGCCCTGACACTTGTGTGGCTGCAAGGAAAAACATTTAACGCATATATCAGTTCATGGTTTGCATGGTCACAAAAAATCACGTGCTGGTGAGAGCTGGGGTGGGGGTGAATGGGACTGTTTCTTTCAGGAAAGAACGAAGGAAGAAAGAGCAACACCAGTTACACAAACATCTGTTTTCCTTCTTGTGGACCAGGGAATGGTAGGTGCCAGCTGGGTAGCACCCAGTGTTTTGCATACTAGAAGCATAACCTGTCTGGTATCTGATACTACTAATGAATACTTTTGTCTCACTACTACCTCTGTGCCGATAGCTTCAGTGATTTCTTTTTCCAAACTAAGCCCCCAAATCCTTTTTCTAATCACTGTGCTGAATAATTGTCCCATTTAGTACGCTTTCCTCGGCTTGCTTGCTTGCTTCCAGGCAAATTATTTTGCGATTGTGTGCACCGAAGTGCTTTTGCCATCTGTTGGAGCAATTGCTTAAATGATTGAAGTTCTTTTAGAGCTGCTTGTGTTGTCATTCATTATTTTATCTTTCTTAAATTTTGGTATCATCTACAGGCCTTGGAAACTTACTCTTAATACTGCCACTACATATAATCTGTTGTGAGAGCATCCCTAAAAAATGAATGAGAAATTTCAATGGTTAATTGTTGAGGGGTTTCAGCATGTTATAAAAACTTAAATCACAACATTTCAGCTAAAAAAAAAAAAAGATTAAAACCAGAAGTTTGTTTGAATTGTGACTTACAATTACAATGGAAATTATATGAGTAGTCTACAGTGGTAAAGATTTTCTGAGGAGTTTTCAGTCTGAGACAGAGGTGGATGAAAATAAATAGTCTTTGTCTCGTTTTTCAAATTACTTTTCTATTTTTTCAAGCTACTTTTCTTTGTATTTACATTGATAAGTCTTATAGTTAAGCAAAATGATAATAAAGGTAAGTGGTAATAATGTCTGTAATATGATGACTGGCACAGGGTTTATGAATACTTTTCAAAAGAAGAAAGAGAGCTCCAAACCCTGTGGATTTACTTCTACAATGTTTTATTGTATTAATGGCTGCTGAAGTCAAGTTAGTTAACAAGAGACAGGGCATCGACTCATCAGTGTATATCTGAGGCTGTATTCAGCAGTGTAATAGCTGGCCCGATGCTTTACACACATTCTAAGAGGTAAAGCTGAAGGAAAGTTCCTTATTTAGCTGTCATGGAGGCAAAGTTATCTGATGGATCTTCCATGCACCAAAGTTCAGTGGGGATTTACAGTACAATACATTATTCTGAAGCAACATCTGGTTACTTATAGCTAATTGCAAATGCAAAGTAATATGAAGCTGTTAACTCACAATAAATGTGAGGTAGATTACCACACTTTGACTGGAAAGTAAGGAACACTGTGTAAATTGAGACCAAAAAAATCATCTGGTAACTTGCGGTCATGGCCTAAGAGTCTGAATTGCCCATCCAGAAGAATACAGGGATGTGTCTATGGAATGATTTAGAATGATTTACTCTTCTACCTTGGTCTGGCCCGAGAGAAGCTTTGTGGTATGTTTAACTGGCCTTTAAACATGGTGTGCTTGGTTGGTTGGGTTGGTTTTCTTGCTGAGAAGCAAAAGTGTTTACACTTTAATATGTCCTGTGAAGTATTTTACAGGAAGAGATGTATCTGATCAGTGTTCTGATCATTAGGAAAGTCTCCCCAATCTTGACTCAGGTGTGATCAATGAAGCCTCAATTTGAGGCTTCATTAAATACAATGTCTGTTCACTTTGTAAAGAGCAAACTACTTATTATAAACTTTAAACTCAACAAAAGTCAGAATTCTTGACAGTATGTCTAAGATTAATTAATGAGATAAAGATTTTTAAAAAATCTAATGGACACAGCAATTTGTTATTTAAACCACTTATGAATATTAAGGAATGGCCCTATTGCTAATGATTGACTTCCATGTTTACAGAGCACAGCTATGTGTACTGGTAAGAGTGTTTATATTAGCATACCAACTGCAGTTTTGTACAAATGTAAATTTGGCACTTATCAGATGACTAAGACTCAGGGCTGGAATGATATCCAGTGCTATTTTATGTAGCTGGTAATGGAACCCTGTTCAGTGAGTCTGTTCTCAAAACGAACTTACCCAAAAGTATCTTTTAGAAGTCATAGATTTCTCCTAGTTCTTAATAGTCATTTCATCACATAGAATGGAGGAAATTCACATTGAAATGTCCTTCTTGCCTAATTTGTGAAGGGGAATTGAGCCCAGGTTTCCTAAGCAAGCTCTCTAGTTATTTTGTTACAGGTGGTCTGTAGTAAAGGTGTTTCAGCCTGCCCAGAGGGTTGGGACAGTTTGCTCAAGGCTTTTGTTCTAGTTCCTTTCTGCCCAAGTTCTCAGAGTAGTGAGAAATTAATTGAGCAGTGTGTTGGTTAGGACATAGTCTACTATATATACACCTAACAACTCTATTATCTAAAACATAATAGAAATATGTACTTCTAAATAGATGAAATCTTAATAGATGTGCACAAACAACCTAAAATGAAGGAATTGAATGATTGACTGGCTATAAAATCTCATAGCCATGCCTTCCACAGATGGTAGAACATTTGGGTTTGCCTGATGCAGCAGACCTCACCTTGAAGGACATGTTTTTATTTTGTACTTGAACTTGTGTGCAGAGTAACTATTATAACATTTCAAGATATGAAACCCAAAGAATACATTAATGAAAAAAATAATTAATATTAGTCAGATTTTCTAATTGCTTTTGCAGAAGCTAAAGTAGATGAGTAGAAGCAGATCTTTTAATCTTTGCTGTAGGATTCAACCCTTTAAAGGTCTGTGGAATATAACGACCCTGGAATGGTCTAGAAGAGACTGTGACTTGTCTGTGGTTACATGTGTCTGAGTCAGCCCAGAGAGTGACCCCTAATTGCCGTGCAAGTAATAGTAGACTAAACTTTATTCATATTAATATAGGATATTGACATAGAGGCAAGGATTACATTTCTGCTTCTCTCCAGTCTGTGCTAAGGTTTTCCCATGAAGAAGCTTCTTAATTTCCTAAATAACAGAACCCAGTAAAACCTGTGTGGGGCGCAGAGGGTCAGATATATAACTTGCCAGGATGTAACCATGGACACTCCAGCACATCTGTACAGATCTGTGCTAGCTCATGAGCAGCCTGAAAAATGCTCTGAGTGTGCCCCTGCTCTCAGAGCCTACTCCTGTCTCCCTCTGGCATTGCAATTTCTGCTCTGTTCAGGATTCATTAATATTATGAGTTCCTGATTGGGAGTCAGGAGCTCCTTAGCCACTGCTAAGATCATGCTGATCTGAAGCCTCTCTGAAGCTGGAGGAATTACCAGCACAGATTACAGAATTAGAGATGGAGTTAAAAAATTATCTGACTAAAAAAACCCTTGTCTTCCTAATTAAACCCAATAGTTACTCTATGTTTTTGTTATCTGAAGTACTCTTCTATATGCATATTATGTATTTGTAAGCTAGGTAACAATTCTTAAGAAGAGGTGCAAGGTAATCTTAATGTGGTATTGGAGCAATGCAAGGAATTGTGATGGGATGCACATTCAAATAAGCTCAACAAAGCTTACTTGCTCTTGTGAAAAAATTATTGTTTGAGAACAGCCTTCCCATATGGCTACACTTGATAAAGATTCCGAATGCTCTTTTTGTTAAATGTACAAGCCTCTGAAGCTGCAGGAAAGCCTGTGGTAATTAAATAGAAGGTGACCAAACCTTGCTGTATCTTTCTTCCGGTAGTCCTCACCTGAACTTTATAAATACTCATGCATACATGTGTATATGTATCACTTGTAAGTATACGATATAGTTCTTTGGAAAAATGTGATTCTTCTAGTTTGTCATCTTTAAAAACAAGAAGAAAATTCAAACGAATCACAAATCCATTTATTTTTCTACAGTGCAAAGAAAAAGAACATCTTGTTTCAGGAGAAGAGACGTTGTAAAATATTTAGGTTTATAATAAAAGAAGAATATTTTTCCATTCCTTGTTTTTTTTTTTACAAGAAAAATATCTGATGCCCACTATGTGCCTGCACCTGGTGTGATAGTACAGTAAGATATTTTAAGATACTGCAGGATTAAGAGAATTACATAATAGTCTGTTTCAGTAGATCTAAATTCCTGTAACTAACATTTATAAGGGAAGAAAAGAGTTTCCAAGGTTTAACTTTGTTCAGCTTAGCCTAGGAAACTTTCTTTCATTTGAGGTCAGCCACAGCAGTGTATATTTTTACATACATAAGCCTCTTTTTTTTAAGTACCGATCAAGCATGTGCTTATCATGAAGCATATAAATAGTTCTGAAGAGGTCAGCTGTGACAATATGTGAATACAAGAAAAATCTCAAATAATATCACCTGCTAATGACAACTGGATAGCGTCCCGGAGGGGGAATGGCTGTTGTCAGGTAAATTGCAGGCTTCACTCCGCGTGTGAGTGGGAGGGAGACGTGGGGCATGGGAGAATTGGGCTAAACTGAAAATCATCCATTTTATCACCAAAATAACAGAAACTTGCAGAGAGTCATCAAGGAGGAAGTCATGTTATGAGACAGTGTTTCTAATAGCAAAGAGGTTTTGTTGTTAGTGGTTTTTTTTTGTTAGGAGTGTAACAACTGAATTATGGGAAAATATGAAATATTGGTGGGGTCTGTGATAGTGAGATGGCTACGACTCAGCTATCAGGGATTAAAGTTATGGAAACAGACTGGGGAAGTCTGAGCTATGGTTAAGGGCCAGTTCACAGACTGAATAATTTACAAAAGAATTAGGGTGACCGTGAACCTTAAAAGAGCAATGCCACTTGTAAAACCATTATTTAAAGATGCCCCCCCCATGAATGCAAGTCCATAGTCATGCAGCTGACAATAAGTATACCTTACTTGGGAATTGTGGTCTGTATAAATAAACTTGAAGCCTTTCCTTTTAACTGTATGTTATCTTCTGTGACAGAGGAATGGATGTAAGCTTAGGCCTATGCTTAAGTGCCCAGATGAATTGGGGCCCTATTTTTTTTAGCTGTTAGTACTTCAGTTATGTGAGTACCCCACGGACAGAGCTGGGCAGGGATGCTTATTGGAGTTGTGAGAAAATGCCATCTGAGCTGGTGTTTTGTGTTGAATATTCAAAGTTTAAAGGGGAAGATTTGTCTCAGCTGTTCTGTCAAGGACAGGAGCAAAAAGATGCACCTTCCCCTCTCACCTACACCTATGGTGAAAGCATGAAAACAAATGCAGACTGTGAGGGTGGAGGCAGTGCTTATAAGTCTGTAGATTGTTGAAGAAGGTAACTCTACCATATGTAGCCTTGGATGTTTGTTTCCATCACTCCTGTTGTGTTGAAACAAGAGCCTGTGGGATATAGAGTGAGATTTTGAAAATGAGTAGGTTTTTTCTTCTGTATTTTGGCTTCGCTTATTTTGGCTGCTTAAGATCCCTGGCCTCGTGAATGTGAGGGCTGGCACAATGCAGGGGAGACAGGCTGGCCGAGGACTGGGGGATGACTGTCCCTTTCAATTCAGCACAGACCTTAAACTGAGAATATTATTGCAGCTTGTGGGTGCCATTTGAGGAAATTTAGCTTGGGTACGATGCTCACTGAAGAAATTGTTTCCTTGTCTAGACCACTTGTCCTCATTCACATGCTACAGTCTGCTGACTGTTAGTTGTGCCAATACAACTATCCTGGGGCTGTGCTCTAAAAATAACTCCTCTGCACAGTCAGTCTTGCTGGCTCCCTCAGCAGGAGTGTCTGCTGGGTCACGCCAGAGCAGGTGAAAGCCTTTGGCTGGAGTTGGATGCTTCAGCAGCTAGTCCTTGTCTCGTGTCAGTAGGAAACAGAAGAACACATAGAAGTGTTTTGTAGGACAAATCCAGCCTGCATGCTTCCAGATCTGACCTCACTGGACCGGTCACGAGAAGACCACTGTGTGTCATAGTGCTGTATGCTTGTGCATCACACACAAATGTGCTGCTGACTGAGGAGGTGTCAATTAAATGCAGAAGTGTGAGCCAGGCTGCAGGATTTCTGTTTAGGAAGGGGAAAATCCACAGTTAAGGTATGAAGATAGTGTAGGTTTCTCTGACTGTTCAGTTATCTTGTCTACTCATAGTAGCTAAATGTAAACACTTGGAAGCCAAGAGCAAAATAAATATTGCTTTAAATTTTTTTTAAACTTAAATTTATTTAAATTTAAATATTGGTAATACCTCACAAGGACTACTAGTGTAATCATTTAACACATAATCCAGAAAACAAGGTCTTCCAATTATTGATAACATTTAAAAAAAAAAAAAGAAATCAGTGTTAGGTAGGTTTTAGATTATCTTTTTTTTTATTTTTTCCAGAAAGCCTTGTAGGGCTGCGTTTAAAAAAACCCAACAAAACAAAAAAAAACCCAAACCACCAAACCCCCAAAACTGAATACCCCCCAAAACCCCTTTTTTGCTTTCTGCAAGTAACTTGTGTCCAAAACATCTGGATTGTTATTTTTGAAAATTTTCTTTGGTTTTGATGGTCCATCCAAACAAGTGTCTTCCCTCACCCAAATGTAAGCCTTTGGAACTGCCTTAGATGTGTAGAAGTTTAGCAGCTGGGAAGTGTTTTATTCTGATGTGACTTCAAGCAGCTGCAGAGTCTGACATCTCTTTTCTTGCTGTGTTAACTGGTCTCCTACCAGTTGGGCCAGGAGTACCTGTGGTGTAAAAAAAACCTGTCTGCAGCATCTTAGCATTCATAGCATGTAGAAAGAGCAAAAATATAGACTGTCCTTTCATGCAGAATTCTGGTCGCCTAAACCAGAAGTATATAGTATATAATAGGCCTGCCTGGGAATCTCTGCCATCAGTATGGCTCGCTTGCTTTTCCTTCTAAAATGTTTCTCCCCACCCCAAGAATGGTACTTCGCTCTGGGTTGCCTTTGAGGCAAGCCAAACACAGCTGACAGGACAGTCTGCTGCAGCCAGGTAGCAAAAATATTGACTTATAATGGTTGGCTTCCTCTGCATAGAATAGTATTTTATTCCAGCTGAAGTCTTCATACTCTGAACACCTTATGCTGTGCTGTGCCAGGCACATAGCACGCCCTTTCATGTCACGCCATGAACACACCTTTCTGGCAAGCTTGACCAAACAGCCATTTCATTATCTTAGATCTGTTGACCTGAAAAAAATACACAGGGAAGTGTCCCTGGACTACAGGTTTCATATGGAGCCTGCATGAAATCAGGAAGAAGGGCTGTGCATAATGCACGTGGCCACGGTGCTCACGGGGAGGATGCCAACTCAGGGCAATGCCACCATTGCTGGCAGGCCAGGGCTCTTCCCCTGCTGTGGCCCTGGCTGTCATGCCAGGTTTCTGCTGGAAAGTTTTTTGTGTGATCCTAGGAAAGCATTTAGTCTCTCTTGCCTTCTAAAAGGTGGGAAACTAAAAGGTGCTGAGGTTAGCAATCATAAGGACTAATGAGGGACCGAAATGCATAAATGGTGAGAACTGTGCACTTACCTAAGCACCATTTAAAAATTACAGACGGGCTTAAGCAGGCTGTAGCTACTAACAGCAGAGAACTACTAAGTGAATTTTAGTACCTGTTAGCATTGTCATATGCAGTTAATGGGAATTTTGTTGTTATTGAGATCCCTTGGAGAGTAGCAGATAGGCTTTGCATTGCACGTGGAATGAGCAGAACAGGGTGAATTTCCTCAAGTAGATCTTGAATGAAAACCTCCCTGGACAGGAACCTGAAGGTTTGTCCCTTGTTTCAGCAGCTTTGAACAAGGCAATGAGTTATTTAGAGTAAAGTAGGAAGTGCAGGTCTCCGAAGAGCACTCAGCTAATGCTACTAGTCTGAGATTCAGATGCGTCATTTGAGAAGAGGCAATACCAAAGTATCTTGCTTGATCTGTTCTTGATTAATGTTTAATTTTGGATTTAGAATAATTTTGTAAAAAAAAAAAAAAAAAAAAAGTCTTCATGGATCTTTGTTTTTGTATAGTGACTTTGCCTGAAGTAGGTATTCCTGAACAATTTTGTGTATTATTTACCACTTAACTACAGGAGAGAAAATAAGGACTAGGTACAGACTTCACTGTATGCGCATAACTGCATCAAAAGCTGCAACTTCGGAAGTGCATCTATTTGCATTAAGGTGTATATTTTGTACGAAATCTCCCATGTATAATACAGTTTCAAGCTGTTTAAATGCTCTCGCATGCCCCATGAATGTGGTTGGATAGGGACACTGGAGGGCACATTTTGCGCTTTTTCTGAAATAATTAAGTTGAAATTGTTGGAGGAGCAATGGGAGAGCAAGCTGTCCAAGTAGGACTTGAAAAGACCAGTTTTGTGTTTGATGATATGCCAGAGGGAGGGGGGCAACTGAGGTATATGCTGCATAATTGGCCTGACTTTAAAAGCTCTGTAACTTGGCTTTCCAGGAAAATCTGTCCTCACCAATAGCATTTCCCATGAGAATGAGTGGGAAAAGTGACTGTGACAGATCTGTGCGTTTGAGAGAAGTGTTTTAGGTTTGACTTGCAGATATTTTTCTTCCTTCTTTCTTGCTACTTGTAGTGTTCTGTTACAGTAAAGGCATACTCTCCCCTACAGCCTGTCTGTCCTTACAGCTGCTCTCTGTGGTAAAGACTATTAGTTCCATTTCATATTGACCAAAGAAATGAAGAGACTGAGAGAAGATGGAAGGGTTTTACCAGCAGAGAAATGTGCAGTGGTTGATGTCTTGCCCAATGCAGAAGGGTCTACACAGGTCCAGATGGCCGTGTCACAGCTGTATTTGGGAGCAACCCTCTTGCACGTAAATGACTCTAGGTAAAGCTTAGGAGCTGGAGCCATTTAAGCAGTTAGATGAGGATTTTGTGGATCCCCAAAGATGCTTAGGAAAATTGCACGAGTGCTTTAGCCTATTTCTTGGTGAGGCATCTGAAGTTACACAGGAAATCTGTAGCAGAGGAGAGCTCTAACCCCAAGTTCTGGATAGGCCTCTATTGCTTAGGGAGACCTGTGAACTCTGAAGACAAAATACAGCATTGCTATGCTTAGCGCAAGCTCTTGTGCTACAGGTGAGTTCTCCAAATGATGTTAAAATTTCAATCTTGAATGTATGACAATTTTTTTATAATAATGAGAAAATAAAGCATTCACTTGAATTGCCAATACGCTAGTAGCTGGACAGGTTTATTTTTTCCATCTTCAGGGGTTGGTGGTGGCTCATTCACTTTTCTTTAAATAGAAGTTTTTCCAAGTTTTTGATCTATGTCTTCTATAGTCAGCACCAGAATTAAAGTTGTATCATGACAAATTTGATTCCCAGGTTTATCACTTTCATGTCGTGACAGACTCTGCATTAGGTGGATAAAGAATTGGGTATTATGCTGCTTTTTATTTAGTCTGAAATCGGCTTATACTGATATTAAGTGTGTTTGTCTTCTCCTCAGTAGGGGAGAAGGAAAAGTGTGATGTGCCAGAATTTAATTATTGTGCTATTTTTCATTTGCAGTATCATCAACAATTGTAGCAAGTAATTCTGAGACATATTACAGGAGAGATGTGTTGGGAAAGCAAAAAGGGATAGGAAATAAAGTGGAAAAATAGGTTGAGTGTACCTCTGACACTGAAAAAGCTTCTGTTCTTTTTTCCTCTTTATTCTTTTAAATGTTGGCCTTGGCATTTACTTTTAGGGGCATTTGAAGAAATCAATTAGCCCTTCCAGTTCCTGATATTTACTCTTTCTTCATTAGCAATGCTATCCAGTTAAAAATTGTCATGCTAATTTGCTTATAAAAATTACCAGGAATGACTAATTTAAGCAAAGCATAGAGCTGAGGGCAAAAGCCTGCTCCATATCCTATTGACTTATGAGGATGAAGAATTATGTACTGAAAGATTTAATCATACATGTTTTCAGTTCAAATATGCAAAAATATAGTGCAGTCGTTAAGCCAAAGACTCGCTCTTTTCATCAAGGAGAAAAATAAGAGGATTACCAGAGAAAATGAGAAGATGATCAGGAGACACAAGTGAATCTGCAGGAAATTACAGTCCATTGAGAGGTTTCTGCCTGTCTTGGAGGAGGTAGCAAGTGGCTGCTATTAGGAAAAATATTTTCCTTTGTAACAGTTGAGTACCTTAGAAAAGACCAGATCTGCACAGTTTAAAATTATTATTCCTGTATATTAGTATGGTGACTAAGAGTTCCAACATGTATTTCTTTCTGCTGGGCATTTTATAAACACATGGAAATTGTTCCTGATGTAGACTTATAATTTTTTATTGGTTTCATATAAGGAAATGTTAAAAGTAAAGGTTTTCAAAGGCCTTTTTGTAATTATGGGTGAATGATTTCCCAGACTGTGCTTTCTTCTTCTCCCGCACACTATCTATCTTCATAGATTTGCCAGTTTCTTCATAGTCATCCTTGCAAGATGAGGATTTCTGAGGCCAGTTCTCAGCATGTCTCTTTTCCTAATTCAACTTTCTCTGAATATGGTTTGTTTAGTAGTTTAATTTGAACAGAAGGCCTCAAATCCAATCCCAGTCATATTCCACAAAGTAAATTTACTGTCAAGGCTGGAATGTAAAGAAGAAATCAGAAGTAAAATCAACTTTACATAAAATATAAATACAGCTGGACTAATCACTGCAGTGATTGTAAGATTGTTGCAGGTGCAGAGCTTAATTACATAAAATACTAGTCTAACAAGATGAAAAATGCAGATAATGAAGCCCTTTCTGACTCAGCTGTGAAGGTCTTACTTAGACATCCACCATGAATTCCTTCCTTTGTTTTGGAAATGAAATGTTTCCTCCAATTAAACCCCCTATTGTTTAGAAATCCAACTGTTTTGAGTCAAAGCCCAGTTTGTTATTTCTTTGGTGCTTATTCTGGAGATGGCACAGGTGTTTTTCTTACAAAGATTCTTCATTTCTTTTCCTGATATTGTGTTTATAAGTAGATTGAGTTGCGTGGAATCAAAGATGTGCTTGTTCTGTTCCACCAGCTAGAGTTTGACTCTCAGGTACACACAGGAAAATTCAATAACTTCTTTTCTACATCTCGTGGAAAGAGCATCTCAGTACATACATGCGGAAATAAATTGTTCCTTAGGAGACTAACTGTTGCTTAGCCTGAGTTTTGAGAATCACAGCAGAACCTGAAATAATAATTTCATTGTTTTCGTTCTCAGTGGGCATTGCATCAACTGCTCAAAGTAGAAATATGTCCCTTTAAAATATTTTAGGGGCATGGGCTAGAGGATCTCTGTAAAGTACCACAAGAGGGCATCTGTTTCATCTCTTTGACCTACAGCTTTGCTGGTGATACGGCTTTGAAATTTTCCCCATAAGGAAAATGGGAACTACATGGGAATGTGAAGTTCACAGTGTTGAACTAGCAAGTAAAAAGCCTGAAAGAGGATAACAGACCTTGGTGTGTTTTTCAGATTCATCTAGACTCTCCTGTAAATATAACAAAACTGTGAGCTTGTGACCCTTTATTAACATTAGACTTGAGTGGGGTTTATTTTTCCTGAATTTTTAACTTGCTAAAGTGCAATTTTGGTTAACAGAAAATATTAGTAGGTCTGGGTAAACCTAAATGAACAATTTAAACTATAATTTTAAAGATGGAGAGGTGTGACTGGTAACTCCCTTTCCTTTGCTGTTTTGCCAAGTACCGATGTACAAGACTTGGACTTACGTCTCTACTCTTCTTGATGAGAGAAACATTGAACTCTTAGAAGAAAGAAGTATGTTCTGTCCACTGTGCTACAGAATATCCTGCAGTGGATAACCTTGAGAAAGACGACTTTCCTTGTAGCTGCTGACTTCTGCAGGTCTCATGAAGTGTTTCACCGGCCTGAGAGGAACCACCCCTTTAGTGGTTATATGGGATGCACCATACACACTGTGAACAGAGTAGTGACCCAATTAGTTTATCGTTAAGTCACGACTTGATCAGCTTTGGATTCATTGTGTGAAGCACTTGGTGCTGTTCAAGAGTGCAGCTGTGGATAAGGAGTTCAGTGTCATCTCTTTTGAAGCACAGCAGCATTCTGGATGCCAAGTTGAGATTTTTAGCCTGCTACAGCTACAAATCTTTGTTTTCCCCTTTGCTTGATTCTGGGTAGATCAAAAATTAAGAGTTGAAGACAAACAAACAAGCAGAAGAGCCAATTATTCAGAATTACAAAATCATATCTCTATGGTATAAAAGGCATGACCAGAACAAATATAGGTAAGAAAACTAACCCATACTGATACAAAATTTGTCTTTATTGTAAAACTGCTCAGGAAGAGGATGGATGTGTAAAAATATATTTATGAAGAATGTGAAGAATTTATACACATACACACCCCTATATAAATATAAAAATATTAAAAAAAAGAAAAAGCCTGCATAATCGGTACTTTCTGTCAAGACACAATAAAAAATCTCCACATAACAGACATGTAAATGAAAAACTAATCAGTTTAAAATCATACTATAATTTAAGTTTCAATCCTACAATTGTAAGTAATTTTACTTACGAGTAGTCCACTGAAAGCTGGCTTATGCAGTTATTTCAATTAGCTGTGTTCGTAAGAGATTGTAGAATAAAGTCATATATTTCAACAGTCATAAACACTGCAGTTTTTGCTTGCTGAAGAGTTTTGTTCTTATATTAAGTTTTCTCTTCATGAATTCACTTTTATTTATGCTATAAAGTAGTCAAGCCGCTTCTAGTACACTTTGGCATACCTGTGCTGAAGTGATAATGGCATAGCTGTGCTGAAGTGATAATTACCATAAAGAAACAAACTCTGTCAATTGTTACATTTCTCTTCTATCCAGGGAGCGGGGTGGAGGGGGACTATTAAATATCTGTTAGAACCTGAGATCATATCGCTTTAAATATATGCTGTTTATAATCTGGGTCATGATTCGGAATCTTAGCAAGAGCAAAAAAAATATCAGCAGAAACAAGCCCAGAGTGAAGCCCGTTTGGCAATGTGGCTCACACCCACAGGAGGCCAGCCTGCCAGGACGAAGTGGTCAGCACTATGACCCACTAATTTTGATAAGATTGGTTAACTATAGGTGGCTTTCTGTACAAGTTGGGCACTAGCTCTTCTAGTTACACAAAAACTGTTTAATAGCTTTTTTAAACCATTTTTTAATGACAACTCCAACGAAAGAATGTGGGTTAATTATTTGGGGGAGGGGGGAGGGAAGGGGGAAACTTGCCTAGAAAATAACTTTCTGAAATAAGAGGAATTAAATGAGGGTGGTTGTGTCGTGTTAGATTTTTTCATGGAGTTTTAGCCATCTTTAAAAACTACAGCATAGCTGTTGCTTAATTTAAAATGTAGAGCAATTTTAAACAACATTATCTAATCTGCATTGATTAGTTCCTTGATTTCTCTGAAAGTTTGCTACAATACTGAGTGATGCTTTGAAATGTGTGAGGAATGAGTGATCTGTGGTAAAAGCAAGGAGTAAAAAATAGGTGCAAACTCAACAAATCACTGTTAGCTGGGCAACGTGAAGTAGTGCATACGATTTTAATATTTAGAAAAGTGAAATAAAGCCTGTTTCTCTCTTCACAAAATCCAGCAGAGCATTTAGATTATTTTATTGTATTTCATTAGTGTTTTAGTTCTATGCTAGTCCCAAGCATCGTTAGTCAGGGTGTTAGATGCTGTATAAAGATGGAATTAGGAGTTTATGTCTTTTTTTATATACACACACACACATATATATATATATATAAAGTGTTTGCTGTACGGTGTGGAATCCCCTCAGTTATAAGTCAGTTTAACTTTATTAAGTTCAAGGGAGCTATGCTTATTTATACTGGCTGGAGATCTGGCTTTGTGTGCTTTTATCTAGGTGAAGATGCTATAAAGATAAATAAACAATCTCTTAGTGGCCTGGTGAAGATATAATATTCTCATGTGTTTCATAGTGGTATCTGAGATGATGGGATAATTTCTGCTTAGACTTTGCCTTTCTGACCCTTTCGGATAAGTGACTTGGAGTATTCTTCACTGACTGAGAATTGTACATGCATCGTTATGGCTA
Source organism: Pygoscelis adeliae (assembly GCF_000699105.1). Classification (NCBI taxonomy): domain Eukaryota; kingdom Metazoa; phylum Chordata; class Aves; order Sphenisciformes; family Spheniscidae; genus Pygoscelis; species Pygoscelis adeliae. The sequence goes on along the minus strand of NW_008824283.1, from coordinate 4,157,612 downwards.
ACTGATTTTTAAAAAAATAGATAAATTTACTTATAAGTATGCATATACTTATTTCTTTATTTTAAAAAGGAAAAAATAAAGAATAACATTAAGTAGAAAATAGAGAGGTATCATTATTGCTTGGAATGTACATCTATATTGCCTTATTATGTAGGCACTTGAAGTCTGTACATTTTTTCTTTGTTCCTGCAGGTTTAGTGCTGTCTGTTTTCAAGAGTGTTTTTGTGCACATGCCAAGTAATATATAGCATTGCTTATGTTTTTTTGAGTTCAGCTTTCAAATACCACCTGCACACAATTTGGATATGTCAGATAACATTACTGTCCAACAGAACTACTTGGCATAATGTGGTTGGGTTCCTGGTGATCTGTCTGAGGATGGCTTGAGAATAATCCAAAAAATATCCTGGAAATCTGCCCATCGAAGTCCTTAAAATGAGAAATGTACCTGACAACATACCTGCAATTCAGTGAAGTAGAAACTGTTCTCTCCCTCTTTTGTGGTATACCCCTGCCTATTGAGAGACAAAAGATACAGCTGTTTCGTATACAACATACTGAGTCATAATATACATACGTATACATAATATACAGTATCTGCTTGTTATTAAGGCAGCAGACAGGTGATGTAGCCTGGGGACAGCTCCCAAGGAGAAACACTGACTATGAGTTTGCCAACACTGCAGTCTGCCAGGTCTTGATTCGGTCCCCTCTGCTTACTGTCCTCTTTGCCCCATTTATATTCTCGCTCTTCTAGCTGGTAACTTCCACTGCTCTTTACTTACTGTACATGTTCTACTTCATTTCTTTGTCTCAAATTTAGACAGGCAGAAGAGAGTGTTACTGTTCAAGATCAGCAGGATGAGTCATAGCAGATCCCTCAGGTTGCCTGTGATACACCCTGTTGGGGGAGGTCCTGGAGAAGCTGCAGGATGGGCAGGCAGACTCAGTAGAAGCTGGGGAAGCATGCAAGGGAGAGTCAGTCTTACTAACCCTGATGTGTTAGCTGAAGTTTAGTGCATAATTGACAGTTGTGTGGAAGACATCTGGTTGAGAGAACATGATTTATTTAAAAGCTTTTTATGAATGAAATCATCTGACTTGGTAAATCTGTGTGCCCGCACTACAGTTTTGAAATGTTGTGGTTTTTAATTTGAATTTTTAAATTCAATTTAGAAGTTACAGATTGCATGACAGTCTGGAAGGGAGGAAAGTCCTGTGTACCATAAAGAACTTGAATTCTTGAATCCCGTTTTATCTCTAAATGTAACCTTAGTGTTGTCATGCTTAGCTGTATAGCCCAGGAGTGTATTACAGCCTCAGAGTTCATTATAAGGAGTTTGTGAACAGCAGCACCCTTCGGTTCCTCTTGAACTATGTTACCTTACTGACCACAGCAAAAACTGTAGTGCTTCAGTTTCGACAGCTCTGAATTGTAATCTCAGTTTGAAATGTTCCCCTTTCTGTGATCTATCAGTCTCAGAATTCTTTGTAAACTACTTGTCTCTCCCTTAGTCTATCCGGTCTTTGCAGGATGAAAATGCTATAGTGGGGCTGAGACAGAAAGCAGGTATTGGGTTTTTCTTCTGTAAGTAGTGTTTAGTGTACTGTATTTAAGAAGATGATTAGGACAGTAAGGGGGAAGGGTAGCATGGACTTAATGACTCGATTCGTAACTGGATCCTGCAAGTCTGTAAAGCAAGGATGAGTGGTCCCACCAGAGTACAATGGGCTAACGTTAGTTTGGCATTGGGTATATGCTGGCAGTTGGTTATGACAAAAATTAAGGTGAAAGTTTGGGGTTAGGGTTAAAATTTAGAAAAGTACAATTGGAGGCTCATGCCTACAAAGGATCTTGTTAAAGATTAAAGTTTTTTTGATTACTAGATTATTCTAAGGTTGCAGATCTAGGATGAGGTCAGCTGAAGATTGGGTTTATGGCAAATTATGACATGGGTAAAATCACTTTGGGGTAATTGGGTGGCAAAGTTCGTGTTCCTGTTGAGGGTTGGGGCCACCTTTGTAAATCAGGTTTCTTTGCTGGCCTCTCCCAACTTTACAGGACTTGCAACAGGATTGGAACTAACAAGGAGGAATGACTTATAATGAGATCTGAAGTGTGTGAATTGACTGATTATGATTGGTTCAGGGTTAAAGTTTGGAGTTGCAGGGCTGAAAAGCTGGTTTTATTTCATGATTCTACTAGAGTCACAGGGTGCATGTTAATAAAAACAACACAGGATATCTGACTGGTCATTTCTCTTAATTATCTGTGCCACAGAGTGAACTTTATTTCCTTTACTTTGCATCTATGTTCAAATTTTGTGCCCACTGTAGAGAGGTGGCTGCATTCATGCTGCACTCTGGATGAAGCCTACCTTGGCAATAGGTATTTTGCAACCTTTGCAGAGGCCTTTCTGGCAAACATAACAAACTTTAATCTCCCTCACCTACCATACAACCAGGGCAGTATGCTATATAAAAGAGGTGGTGCTCTCTATGAAGTTTCCTAGTCACTGTTCAATGGTGAAATGGAAAAGCATGCTACTGCTGCCGCCTCTGCTTAAGAGGAGGAAAGTAGGATGGTCATAAACCAGGCTCATTAGAGGAGGTTTGGATCTGGCTCTCTTAATAAAGTAGCCTGTTTTCCTAAGTCTGCTGGGTATCAAGGCCATCCTTCAAAGGCTGTTTTCCATCACTCCTGCTGCTCTGGTAGCATCTTGAACTCATATCTCCTAGTAAAAAGGAAGCTTTGTCAAAGACAACAGGCCAGGCTGACCAAGGAGTGTTATGGAATGGCATGGGAAACAAATTGGTGCTGGGGCCTTTGCTAGGAAGGGCCACCTGTCCTTGAGCTGGGACTTTCTGGCACTTGGCAGAAGTACAAACAATCAAAATGCTGACCGGTTTTGAGCAGGCAAGTTCACTGCAGGAATCACTGGAATCACAATCTGCAGTCATGGTGTCCCTGAGGAGTCTGTGTGTGCTTGAGAAGAGGAGGAACTGGTATAATGTACATGTGCTTATGGTGACCTTCAGGGCACAGACTAAAAGAGGGGAGTGAATGTGGAATTTCAGAGATTGAGGCGCTGGCTTCATATAGGTTTATGTGAGTCTTGATGCTAATGGGGACAAATGTCCTCTTACAGATCTTGGGATCATTAGCTCCTTAGACATCACTGGTCTAAAAATAATGCGTGTTGGCAGTGTGATGCCTAAATAATGAGGACAAAGGAAGGGGGGCTGCTGCTTCTGTCTGTTGAAAACATGCTTAAAGGATATAGATCCTTAAGATACCACAGAGAAATGAGCATGTTAATGTGTTATGTTGATTTCATCAGCAAACTAGTGATTATATTGCAAAGGAACCAAACTGTAACCTCACCAGCTGTTTTAGTGTGACCTCCTGGAACCCAGCACATTGTTTTAATTTAATATCATACTTGCATTATGTTAATCAACAGCCATTAAGTGCTAGTGACAATATCTGTCCTGATGTAGCTGCAAGACATTAGGCCATTTGGCTAAATACCGTTTTTTATTTAACTGAATAATTACATAGAATCATATAATTCATATTGATATGATGTGGACAATTGGCCCCTAGAGAAATGAAAGACATTGGTAATCTGTACAAATCAGGATTTATCACCTGAAAGAAAGAAAAAAAATCTTTAAAAACACGTGAAATGTTATTTACTAGTAGAAAATATGTAGCATGTTAAATTAAGTTACAGTGATTTTTCTTAACAAGTCAATAAACTAACCAATTGTTCTTCAGTGCACCAGCATAACTAAATTACTTCCTTGTGAGTCACTACACAATGCCAGGTATATGATTACCTCCATCTTGTTTCCTACCTACCTGCAAATGTGTGCATAATTCTGAAAATATCACCAGTTCAAGTGGTTTTTATCCTATTATACTACAAATTACTGTATTTTCATCTTATTTGAAAATTAATTTTGTGTTCTGCAACTTAGAATAGGATTTGCTTTGCTTTTTTTCATCTCGGAAGTCTTGAATTCTGCCAACAAAGGCTGTCTTCTACCAAAATTGCTAAAAAGTGGTATATGTCAAGTTCTCACAATGTACTGCTTCAGCTTGAAATGAGAACTTCTATCAATCAATGTCCTTAATTACTATTTGCCTTGTTTATGACTGTTAAAAAGGAACAATATTTCCAAGCATCGTTGCAAGACTCTATATCTACAGTTTTTCTGCTATGAATGGCAAAGGTGAGGCCTACAGAAGTGTCCTCTAGAGTGAATGATAGCCAGTGACACAGGCAAATGAACCCAGAGATCATGTTTGTTTGTCTTTTCATAAATTAAAACCGACAGTAGCTTAAAAACCTGCAGCCAACACATAAAAGCAATAAATCTGTATTTACATAGAGTGAAAGGAGATGGTGTTTATTCTGTAAATTCATAAACTGTGTAGGCTGTGTGCCTGATAGCCTAGAACTGGCTAAGCGCCGGAGTAAATGAGTGGGAAGGACAATTTACCTTCCTGTGGAATATTCCTCAGAGGTGAAAAGCTATGATTTTTCCAATGTAAGACCAAAGGCACCAGCTGGTTTTGATTCATTTGGTTTCTTTTGTTGAAGAAAAGATAGATCACTGTGATGTTAAATTTTTTAGATGGCAATATTTTTCAGGGACCTTGTTTATTCACTAGCTTTTTCTTTATTGAGATAGCCTGCAAGGTGAAGGGTAAAATATAGTGGCATATTCTGCGTACTTTTGCTCAAGCTATAATGGATTTGTTTTCCATTAAAGCCGTTCTGAATGCTTTCAGCTGGAGAACATAGAGACTTTTAATGTATTAATGTATTACATTTTGCAGTAATATTTGCCTAATATGTAATATATATAACCCAACCCAAAAGTTGGGATGGGGTTGGCTCAAGGACCTGGGTGCACTTGGTGGATAATGCGGAAGGATGGGGAAGTCCGATGTGTACCTCAAGGGTATTTGATTTTGGGTGAGAATAGCCAATGATCTGAATTATGTGATGTTAAGTACTAATTATGGTTATAATAGTTATACTAATAATACACAGATATACTAATAATATTATATGCCATACTAATGTTATTACAATAAGAATCACCCAGACTAATGAAGAATAACTTCAGTGAAACCGAGCAAAGCACAGTGATGATGGTTCCAGAACTGACTTCAACATGAAACAATCCAACACCACATACCATCTCCATTTTTCCTGCCCTGAAGGACTGTTCTGACAGATGGAGCCCGAAGCCATGGACTAAATAAACTCACCGAACGTTTTAGAGGGATGGCCCACAGACTAAGGGAATGATATCTCTGTGTGTGTGTATATATATAGATATTAAAAAAAAAAGGGGGTGGTGATTAATGAAAATGTACTGGAAAATATGAGACTTGAGCATGACGCAGATGGTATAGAATAAGGGGTGGATATTGTCCTGGTTT
>NW_008824283.1:4151631-4152019 GCF_000699105.1 Pygoscelis adeliae | reverse complement strand
CCGCGAGTTTTTCTCACTTGTGCTTTTCCAATTCTCTCCCCCATCCCACCGGGGGCGGGGGGCAGGGAGTGAGTGAGCGGCTGCGTGGTGCTTACTTGCCGACTGAGGTTAAACACGACAGTCCTTTTTGGCGCCCGAACAGGGACATTTTGCCTTGCAAAATGTCTATGCGCCTGCTTGCAAGATTTATCTTTGATTATCCTTGGACAATATCACTGTGTATCAGTAAACAAGATAAATTTCAGATGAAGTATTAAAAAAATGGAAAAAGTCACGTCCACATCAACAGCTGGATAGGGACATGTAAATTGAAGGATATGTGTTGCAGTGGCTGACCTTGGATGATGCACATGTGCCTTATGCTCCCAAGCTCTTTTCCTGGCTGCAG
>NW_008824283.1:4130351-4151251 GCF_000699105.1 Pygoscelis adeliae | reverse complement strand
CAAGGAACTAATGTTGGAAGCATAAAGACAGCCCTGAGTCTCTTGGGGATCCCCTACTATAAGTAAAGCCACCTTTGGAAAGGCTGATCATACATTTGTGCCAGCAGGAACAAAACAGGCCTGACTTTTTTTTTTTGGCTATGTATGAACTAAGGCATTGTGATTTGGCCAAAACCAAGAGATTTCTTGGAGTCTCAGCTCATCCAAAATTGGTTATAGTCCCAGCAAACTAGTATTGAGGTCAATAATGTTATGTTATCTTACTGAGAATTGATTTTTTGGGGATAAGATTGTACCCTGTGTTAATTAATATGCTCAAATCATCTCCACTGGCACAAAGGTGTGCCTATATGTGCCAATTGTAATGCTCTGAGTAAGTGTAAGCTGTTCAAAGCAAAATGAATCATGCTGAATTAGATAAAAATTGGCAAGGATCAGTAGTAAATTTACTCTACTGGATCGATGCAAAAATGCTTGGGTCATTGAATCTGGTCTGGCCTCCAGGCTCAGTCACGTTACTCTGTTCATTGCTTGGTTGACTGTGTGGCACAAAGCATTGAACATCTGGCTCACAAAATGCTGTATTTGAGGTAATGTTGACATTTACATACTCTTTATTAGTTGCTGTTATCTTTGGAACCTTTTTCAGTGGACATACTGAAGTCAGTGACTGATTATTTGGTAGGTCATCTTTGAAAATTGAAATTATTACACCAATGCTTCTCTTCTTGAACTAACACTCAAGTGACGGGGGAGTGAGGGAAAGGGGTATTATTTAGGTTACAAGAGCCATCTTCTAGAAAGCAATAGGGTCATTTCTGCTACTTGCAATTTCTCAGTTTGTGACATTTGAGAAAGATGTTGTATCTGTCAACGAACTGGTGATTAAACATTGTACAATTTTGAGATGGTATTTATAAAAAGTATTTGTATGAACTCATAATGTAAGAAATGAAACATTGTTAAGAGAAATTACTATTGGGATTTTTTTATTTAAAAAAAAACACAAGTACTTAATTTCTGGCAAGCTAGAAAAACAAATGATGTTGTCAAAATAAGAGATAAATCCAAAAAGCTAAAAATGTACTTACAAATGTAAAAGGAATGTGCCCACAAACTGTTGCGAAACACACTTTCAGATTGGAGGATACATCACAGTTTTACACCGTTTCAGGGACGCATAATAGAATGTTTTAATTTGCATTTGAAACTATTAATTATCTGCAATGCCATAAATTCCCATGTACCCCATGAGCTTAGGTACCCTTCACACCATCTGTACCTCTGATGTATCTATACATGAATATAGCTATGCGCATGAACAGTGCTTGCATTGCAACTTGCTCAAGGATTTATCCCTCATTTTCAGGACTGACAATGAACACATTACTCTCTTTTCTGGCAGGAAGAGGACTTTCTACATGGAAAGTTATTACACTGATGTGAAAATTCAGTTGTAATATTAATTATGCAGGAGAAACATGCTGCGCAGAGTTACCGTTCCGTGGTTTCTCGGTCTTTCTAACTGATATTCTTTGCTCTACATGAAACTTAGAGAAGAAAGTTTTGCCAACTTTTAGTAAATGATCTGCCGTAATATCGGCTCATTGCACTCTTCTGTACTCTTTTCGTAGCCACTAGAAAATGTCATCCTTTGACAGCTTCTGATAATAGTGATCAACAAAATAATTTATTTTCTGAGAGTGCAGCTGAAGTGGTGCTTTTCACTTCATAGGGAAGGAAAAAGAAACCAAGTAAGGTTCTACCAAGGGCTTTTTATATTCCTAAAAAACTTTTTGCCTGTGTTATTCATGTTGTTACATTATTATTTGCTATTCAGTCCTCTACCTCATACAAGTCTAAAGCATTAAAAAAAAAAAAACCCAAAAAAACCCCAAACCAAAAAAGCCAATTTCACTTTCAGATGCTGGGAGATACTTAACACTTGTCTGGACAGTCATATCTTATTGGACCTGCTGTAAGCAGGGAGCTGGACTAGATGAGTCCCAGAGGTCCCTTCCAGCCTGGGCTTTTCTATGATTCTGTATTGCTCAGCATGAAATATTAGAGCTGCAAGTAGGCAAAATATTAGGTGCTTTAAGAAAGTGGGGGTGATCAGGACACATTTTCTGGGGCATAAGCTGTCATTAGGAAGCAGCTAGTTGAGGAAAATTTACACATCTATTGGTCTTTTAAGGAAACTTGTAAGCAGAAGATGCTGCTGGAAGAAACTACCAGCAGACATCAATTGCTTGCAGGGTATAAAGATTGCCTCTTTCTTCAGCTTACTCAAAGACTTGTACTTGCCAACCAGTAAGGGTTTTTTAAGTGTTTACTATAGCTCAATTTTTGAGAGAAAGGGGTGACTTTACATTTTCAATAATGTTCAATCTGTATTTGAGAAAAGCCTTGCTAGATCTTGTGAAATGAAAAGACCCTTTTCCACTGACCCCAAGGCCTCTTGCTTGGACCGGAGTCTGTGAGACTGTGTGTATTGCCTGTCCTTTCTTGGTAGCTCAGAACCAAATATAAGTGCTGCAATGCAGGTGGCTGCTGCTGAGGAATCCCTGGTTCCCACAGCCGAACCGGGCTGTGGTGAGGTGGCACATTCCCTCAGCAGTGCCAGAAGCTTCACGAGAAGAGTTGATGATTGTTGTAATTCACTTTGCAGTCACAAGCCTTGTATGAGGCTGTTTAATATAAAAATGTACATGTTTTTATATTTTCTTGGCAAAGAAGTGTACAATCATTTTCTTTTAGAGAGATGGCTATTTCCTTATGTGGTAAGCATAAACTTCATGACAGCTTTAGCTGGCATTTCTTTTCAAGGACTTCTAAGTCATTTGAGTTTGAAAAGAATAGAGCAGGGCAAGTGTATTACTATAATTCAGTAATTTGGCTTTTGAAATAAAATTTTTGCTTTTGAATATAGAAACATATGCATATTAGTATGGCACTATATGCATAATCTCTGTGCATATTATGTGCATATATTTACATTTCTGGCATAATGTGGTGTGGTTGAAAAGACCTGTGCAACAGCAGTCAATGGACTATTATGTGGAAGTAGACAGGATTTACTTACCAAAAATCTAATTGTTACTTACATTACTTCAGCATTTTCAAAATGCAAGACATGTAATAGTCACTTCAGATGCTATGCATAGTTAAATTATTTAAATGTATTCTACTTTCCAGGTTTCAAGGTCACAGTGAGATATTAGCTATTCCTTTTCTTTTGTTATCATGTAAGTAGTATGGACTACTTATAGAAGAAAACTTCTATTATAACAAATGAATACTTAACTAGGCAAGCTTAAGAAATAGTCATCTAAAATAATTGCAAAGTAAAGCAGAGCCTGAAGTGGACAAGTCGGTATTCTTTGTTTCAAGATGGTTAAAGACATTTTAAATGCATTATTTGTGCCGTATCCTTATGACACAGTAATTGTGAAATTGTTTTTGTAAATCTCATTTGAAAAAGTGACGCATTTTTAAAAAAAATAATATTCAAGTGAAACCAAATGTCACCTTGACTAAGCCTGCTCAATGCAGCATAGAAATGAAATGCTCATCTTATTCTGACTACCAACCTCTTTATTTTTGGGGTTTTTTTTGTTTTGTTTTTTGTCTGGAAAGGGCACAAAACTCATACTGTCTCATGACTGCAATGCTGAAAAGAGCAAAGTCACAAAACTCTGCAGGATCCTTCGTTTTCTTAGCTGTAAGTATGTTTATTGAGGTCATTTATTTCAGGGTAGGTCTGTATTTTATACTTTTGACAAACAAGTTCAATGTAATCTTTTCTAAAAATCCAATCACCCTTGTAAATGATAAGTCAGTGCTTTCTGTTGTGTTAATAGGCCTCCAAATTTAGTAACTTTGAACATTAGTAAAATGTCTTACAGTGTGTGGTATTTCGGGACAGATATATTGATAGACATTAGAAATTTATAATAATGATAGTGGCTAGAGATGTACAGTTATATATTAATCAGAAACTGAAACTGGTAAGATTGCTTACGTACTAACAAGAGATGACTGATACACCATGGTGTTTTCCAGAAGATATGCAATTGTGTGTGTGCTTTGATTATTAATAATAAAAGGTGTATTTTCCTATATTGGTTCCTAAGACAATCTGGATGCTAATCACAGACCCTGTCATAAGACGCCTTACAGGAGACAATTGGAAGTGTGGTGTTTAGAGAGAAAATAATTGAAGATCAACCACTCTGGACAGTTCTGGTTACAGACAATGCAAAGGAAGGCTGCACACTTTCAGCTCCTTGTGATTTTTAATGGCTCTATGAAATAATGTGCTGCACCCTCCCCATTAAAGAACCATGAAGATGCATGTTTCTCCACCAGAAATACACGTTTATATTCCAAACCATAGAGAACTAGTGCTTACTATATACCCACAGGCTCTGCTTTAATTTTTGAACAGCTAGATGGTGCTGCTTGAATATTTAGTATATAATCACTGTTTTACTTTATTATCATAATGTTAAGTCAAAGATCAAGACTCAGATGTACGAGAGAGAGAATGCAAGTTTGCTGCATGTCCCAAAAGGCTTACAATCTAAGTAAAAGGGTACATCTTCCCTGCACTTAACCTGCTTCATTCTACTGTTGAGGCTGATAAAAGCCACAGCTGTATTATTTCCAATATTAATGCGAACTAATTGAAAACTAATAAGGGTTTTTCTATAATACTCTGTGGTGTACTCACTTGTATGAAGGTGATGATTCCAGAGAGAGACTGAGAGAAGTGACAGCAAACTGAGCCAGAATGGAAGGCAATGAGCGGAAAAAGCTGCTGAAATATTTTTATAAACATCACAGCAAAAGGGGGTTATAACTAGGATACAATGGCAGAAAATGAAATAGGTTTTGGGGGGGTTCCTCCAAAGTGGGAGCAAGGTTTGGAGAAAGTATAGAGATACTTGTTGAACACTGTAACAAGTGGGTTAAAGTGCTGATATTAAGGCAGGTTGGAAGTGAGGTGTTATTTTTGAGCAATAAATTAAAAAATATAACTGGAATGAATGTGAATCATGAAGGGCTGTGCAACTGAAGTCAGGCAGCTTGTGTGTTAGAGGACAGCTATGAATGGCTGCCGTGTAGTCAGAGTTGTGGACTACGAAAATAAGAATTAGTGAGAACATACATAAGCAACTGAGACACAACAAAGCTTGGATTATGCCAGAAAGTTTAGTCTGACTGAGGGAGTCTTCACTTTTTGTTTTGAGAATCATGAAGTTAAATAAATGTTTCTGCTGAGGAAACAGCAAATGCTTATATCTGTGCACTTCATTAAAAAGGGCTCTACAACTTCCTGAAATTAATAGCAACTTCATTTTGTGCAGAAGACCTCAAAGCATAGTGGAATTGAAGTGAAGAAGGTGTCCTAGGCTTTGAAGTTATATCAATAGCAGGTACAGAAGATAGGGAACTGCCTTGTGAAATAGGAAAATGATCTTTCAAGCTGCATTGTCAGGGCTGGAATGTTTTCAAGGAACTTGTTTCTGTTTATGTGCAAGAGTTTGCTTTCATATACACTTATCTTATCTATACCTTCTCATGTAAAGCCATGTCTCAGCCTTCTTAGCATTTAGTATTTCTCCTCCACTAGCAGATGGGTGATAGATACAAAAAAATATACTGTTACTACCATTGGCATCCCATGGAGAATATCAGATAATGAGTTCTTTCTCTTTTTGAGAAGCAGAAAATATGTGAAAATGGCAGCATTTTAGTACTTTACTTTCATTATAGCATTTCTGTCTACAGGGCATGCTATTTATGTCTGTAACATTTCTTCCTACTGCTTAGCTGTAAAAACGCTAGATAAGACTAATACAATTATATGCTATAGCTTTATTTAAACTGCTGTGATTTATGGAAGATATTACTGAGTTATCATACAAGTTTCTTTTTGAAGTAATAGTCCAGCAGAACGTTGTTTTTTTTTTCCTGATATTTTTAGCATTAGAATACTGATACTTTACAAATTCTTAGTTATATAAATAAATTTAAGACTTAATTTTGTGTCTCTATATATATGTTCAGGCATGTACAAGCATATATGTAAAAAGTTCACTAACATATTTGTAAAATAATGGAGCAAGACTAATACATTTAAAGCAGAGCAACAGTCTAGGGCAGATTCTTTGGTACTGTAAACTGTCACACCTTCAATGGGTTTGACTAAATTTATACTCTCTGGATCATGTAGAGCTAATTCAGTCTCCCTCCTGCATGGGCAAGTATTGACATGTAAGTACCTCAGATGGTAATTTAAGGCTTGCTGACGCATTGATGAGAGCTCCCTTGACTTTAAAAAGTGCTTATATAGATGTGAGAAAGAAGAGAAAGTTTTTCACACTCATCTTTACCACATTTCTGCTGAAATGGAAAATAGAAAGAAACATTGGGTTTTCATTAAAGATTGTCCTGTTTATTAGAGGGCATATTCTGACTCTTTTGACTTAAAAAAAAAAACACCCCCCAATGTTTTGAAAGGTGTTATTAATTTGCAGCTTTTGCACTAATCCATGGTATTGTTTCATTGAATTCAGCTTGTTGGGAATTAATTCTACAATAGGTATGTTTCCACCATACATTTTGATAATTATGAGTTTATAGGTTTTATTTCACATATTAGAACTACAAAGAGAGCAATTAAGATGCAAAATAAATCAAAATCTTGACTGTGTTAATATTAAATATGAAAAACGTGACATTTACTGGGTTCTAATTTAAATGTCAAAACAAGGCGATACAAAAAGGGCAAAAACTGGTGGTGTTCTTGAAATGATCATCTTAAGATGTATAGATGGAAATCTAGTGTTGTTTCATGAGTTTGATTTTCTGTAGGAATAGGACTCAAAGTAATATGCTCCTTATTTTATTTTAAAATGTGAATTTTTTTAAATTAGTGGCATTTCTAAAAATAAAATATAAAGAAAACTTTCCCTTTAAAATAATAGTAATTGCTTGGTGAATTTCATAGAATCATAGAATAGTTTGGGTTGGAAGGGACCTCTAAAGGTCATCTAGTCCAACATCCCTGCCGTGGGCAGGGACATCTTCAACTAGATCAGGTTGCTCAGAGCCCCGTCCAACCTGACCTTGAATGTTGCCAGGGATGGGGCATCCACCACCTCGCTGGGCAACCTGGGCCAGTGTTTCACCACCCTCAGCATAAAAAATTTCTTCCTTAGATCTAGTGTAAATCTACTCCCCTTTAGTTTAAAGCCATTCCCCCTTGTCCTGTCGCAACAGGCCCTGCTAAAAAGTCTGCCGCCATCTTTTTTATAAGCCCCCTTTAAGCACTCATAGGCTGCAATAAGGTCTCCCCGAAGACTTCTCTTCTCCAGGCTGAACAACCCCAATTCCGAACCGGGTGTTTGGGTAGTAAATAGGTTATGATGATTGCATGCTTCTTTAATATTTTATTCTACTTAAAATCTTTTGTTTAACTTATTGGTTTCAGTGCACTTGGAATACACCACGTTTCTGAGGGCCTCTCAGAGGTCACTCTTCTTGAAATCCCCAAGACATGCCCGTATGACTCTGTTAGGAACTACCCAGACAGCTTGTGAAGAAACACCTAGCTATTTCCAGCATTTTCTTCCATAAGAAACACAAATGTTTGACTATCCGTGCAGTTCAACCCACTCCAATATGCTTTATCCACAGGTAAGAGTTTCTTTGTTTAAAACTGGCTCACCAAACTCTGAGATTTGACCCTTTGAGAAAAATGTGTCAGTGTGGAAGAATTCTCCCTCGTTAGAGGGAAGGCTCACTCCACCTTGTGTTGTGTGCTCTAAGAAGTCTGTGGAGGAGACTCAGGTGTGGCTCTTTTAATTGAATGGTATTGAAAGTTAATTCTGGGAGTCAAATGTAATGATATATTCTCCTTCTTCTTGGACCCTACAACTCTCCACACACAATCTGTGCAGCATTAGAGAGTTTTTAAGACATTACTCTTTTTAATATACCCAACTCTGCCTGTAGATCTTGTAACAATTTTTTTTTCTTCACTTCTCTATTCAGCAAGGAACCTGAACATATTAATGTAATCCATGTCCAGAAACCTCTCAAAGTGTTCAGAAATACAAGGGATCTGGTGATAGCAGCTTGTTATCAATTGTTGTTAGGCAGTTCTGTAAGCCTCTGCAGCCCCTGCAGGCCTCCCAGAGCTCTTACCAAATGCAGAGTTAGGAATCTCCAAGAATGCAGCACAGAAATAACAAAAACCTACAACAAATACTAGGAGGGGAAAGGAAATTTCATGCAAGTATAGTCAGTCATCAGAACTAATACTCTGAAGTGGTTAGAAAAGCTGATTTGTTAGGAAGATTTTTTTTTTCCCTTGCTTGATGGGAGGCAGTGCAATTTAGGTGTAGTATAGCACTGCATTACAAAAATGTTATAGTAGAAAATTTCCAGCTATGTGGATGGGCTTATGGGAGGATAGGCCAGGTGGTAAGAACACAAGTTAGGGTACTTTAAAACTGAGAGTGCTCAGGAGCTTTGTGGCATGTATGTTTGGACTTGTTTTCTTTTTGAATATTTTGCTTTCATGATTTTTCTGTTGGCTTAAGCCAAAGTACACGGAAGTTGGATTGAAGTTAGAAATATCTGAGGAGTTGATGGGAATTCTGCTTGAATGAATTAGAGAATTTTTTTTTTTTGCATAGCTTTAAAAGTTCTCTCTTGAAGGTTTTTTCTTTCACTATGCACCTGCAAGCAAGATGATTATGATCTTATTCAAAACACTCAGCTACTTGTTTGTAGTATGTATATTGATGTGAACAATTGACATGAGGCCATGTAACTATGTAACTGTTGTCACAAGGAGAATGCTTCAAAATATTCATCGTTGTCACAAGGAGAATGCTTCAAAATATTCATCATAGGTTAATTGATTGCCATGATGCTGAGCATCTAAGGAGCAAGTCCTCAGCCAAACTTCCTTCTTGAAGTCCAGGCAGTTTTCACTCTTGGTTTCCATGTTTCTTTCCCTGGCAGAGTCTCCAAAGGAGCAGTGCAGTGAGTTTCCTCTTCCTCTCACTTAATGTAACTTTTCTCTGGGGAGATTAACTAAAATCTTACCTGTGCTGGATTCAAAGGAAATTTACTTGAATGTCATGAACACTGTTTAACACTTCTGAATTGAAGGAAAAATTGGTGTGAAAAGTAATAGTTTCCAAGTGCTAGAAAAGGGCAAGTGGCTACTTTGATAGATGTTCATGCTTGCCAAAAAAAAGACGTTCAACCTGAGAATTTTGTAGTACTTCAAACTACAAGATATGAAATAGTATGTTTGCATGAAGCTATGTCTTTTATCTTTAAGCTTACCTTGTGTTTGACCTATTTTCAAATGTGTTAATGAAAATGCATCTGTTCAGAGAAAAAGGGCACATTGCCTAATAAAATTATTGTTCATCATTAATTTTATGATAAATTATTCCAGTACAGACTGCTTCTAAATGTAATTTTTAGTATTTTGGTGTTAAGGAGGGGTAGAATAATGTTTCTGACCAGAGGAAAATCTTATGACCTGACCTCTATAAATGTGTGAAGGGAATGAACCCTGAACACAGGGAGAGAAGTTTAAGGTAAAATGACAACAGCACAAATGGCTATAAATTGTCTGTGAGTACATGTAGGTTGGCAGTTAAAGATTAACGAGAGGAGAAAAGTTCTTCAGTATCCCTGAGCAGTTTGTCCACTAGGCCACAGATTATCTCAGGTGATGCTGAAGGATAATACTAAAACTTCTAAGAGGTTTTATAGGCCTTTTTTTTTTTTTATGGTAAATGGTCTTTTTTCAGTGTCTCGTTTGTAAGATGGCACCATTGGGTTCTCTCTAGCACAAAATGAGTTACTTTTTCGTTTGCTGCCTAGTGAAAACTCACCTTGTCGTAAACTTCTCCAGCGCTGCATCAATTCCAGCTCACCAAGATTTGGCTCAGGCTTCTGTCCAGAACTGACACTCACTTTAACCTGTTTTAACTCACCATCATGTTTGGAAACATGTTTAATGTTGTTTCTTCTTAGTCACGGCAGAAGAGATCTAGAAAGTCTATTGTTTTTTACCATATAAACCAGAAAATATTTTAAATCCTTCACTACCTGCAATGTGAAAATACAATGAAGAAATTCAGTTTTCTTTCCTAGAATAAATAGTCTACAAATCCTTATAGTGTGTCCTATAGTATTGAATTAACCTTTACCTGACACTTAAGTTTAATAATTTTCACTCCTTCCCAGTACATAATTTAGTGAAATGGAAATAAAATGGCTTGCTGGAAAAAGATATCACTAAGTTCTGTTAAACTTAACTGTTCAGCTGCTCAGAGATATCAAACACACTACAGGAGCAGTTTCTTCAGTGTATCACAGGACAATACAAAAATTCTTTGCCACTCTGTAATGAAGCTATATATTTAGATGAAATGCAAAATATTTTTCAGTGAAGTTTCTCTGAAGTAATTGTGCTTTAATGCTAGGATGTTGCTTCATGTTATTTTTCCACAAGTTTATGTACTAGGATCATAAAATAATTTCCCTCTTTTTAATGAACACTAGATCTGAGAATTTGAAACAGTTTAATATGAAATATTAGTTTAAGTTCAGCTAAGAAATGGTAGGGTATGTTTTGGAACAGGCCCAGTGGATTTTTTTTTTTTTTAATACAAATAATCTCATTCAATAATGTATCACTAGAAAAAAAGAGAGAGAAATTCAAATATGTTTGATAATCATAACAAACTGGGGTAAGAAAACAATAATAATCCAAAGGAAATTCTCATTAAGGAGAGTCACATGGAGACATTTTTTCACAAGAAGCAAATATAGCAGCAGGCACAGTACTTCTGAACTGCTGTTGGTCTGTAATATTGGATATTGTAGAAATGAGCAGAATGAAGCAAATAAAGCTCTTCACAGCTGAATAACTACTGGAACCTAAACTTGTGCAACTGCTGCTCTAAACTGTTATTCTAGCATTTGCTTGTTAAATATTCTGACTTGCTGGCATGTGATCAAACATATTCTATGAATGAGTGAAAGGTAGTGTTAACTATACCAAAGGCTACAAAAGGCTTGTGCTATAAAAGTCACTATGCTTGAATGTAAGTGAACATGACTTTCTTTGTAATTCTTAATGTCTGTTTATCTCAAATGCCTAAAAAATTATTTCAATTAAAATTTGTAAAGGCAAAAGGAAAAATACTTTGATACAAGTAATATAACACTTTTTGTTCAGAATATCAGTGACAAATTTTATTGTCATAGAATGTCATTTTTTCCCCCAAATTAAACAAAATCAAGAAATGCCAACTGCTTTTGTAAAATGGGCTTTAAAATTGTATATCTGATAGGAGTGATTCATATGTTATAACAGAGCAACCCTTTCTTTAGTTGTTGAAGATTTATGTTGAAGTGGTGCTGATCCATGGTGCCATGGAACTCCTGCAGCACTTGTCCTCAGCTTGTGAAAATTGTTTTGTTAATTTGCTAAAGGAAACAGTCTATAGTGTTAGCTGGGAACCTGCTCCTCTGACTTGAGGGAGCTGAGTGTGCCCTGGGAAGATTCAAATGGAAAAAGAATGAGAATTTTTAGTTACAAGTAGGGCCCCAGTCTAGCGACTGATATTTGCAAAATGCTGTTTCTTTTCCTCCTAATTAGAAATCGTAGAGTCAGCACTGGAGAAAGCAGCTAGGCAACTTTCAAGTTTTCCTGATGTCTGGGTCATATACAGTATATGTTTCCTATGAGTCTTAGATTACTTAAACCAGTTCTTATAGTAAATCAAGGAGGCAACCAAATCCACTCTAAGGCTTCTCCATCAGAAGATACTTCATGATTAATGTCAGGAAAAATTTGCATTTTATTACATAGGTTCTCTCATCCTCTCCCTTTGAAAACTTAACACGCTTCTTTTCCAGCCCTCAGCTGTATAAGTAGCTGTCAACAGCACTCAAATTTGTATTTGCTGATTTTAGTCATGTGAAGAGCAAATACAATACACAGCTAATCAGCTGATATTTTGTATTTAACAACCCCTGGCATTGACCTGCTGTTAAAGTACATTTTAATTAGGTGCTAAAAGATGTGCAGTCTTGTTATTGTCACACTTTTCTAATATCCTCTCCCTCCAACCAAAAAAACCCCTCCAACCACACCCTTTCTGTCTCAGAAACCCCCCAGGGGGATCAGTATTTTGAGAGAAACTTTCTTGGAGCATCTGTCATAGAGTGTTTTGTCCACAGATGCCGGGTTAGATTGTCACTGTAGTGTTGTATCCATGCCAAAGAAGCAAGACCTTTGATTTTAGCCATGGTATTAGATCTTCCCTTTTCATTTTATCTTCCTGGTGACTTCCTGCAACCATTGGCTGCTTGCTTTCTCTTACTTCTGTTGAGCTTCTTTATATTTGGGACCGGAACTCCTTTTATGTAGGAATTTAAAACTATTCCAGCCTCAGACACACAGAAGCAAAAAAAAAAAAAAAAAAAAGATACGCATTAGCATAAGTGTGGGTTTTTTTCCATCGAGGTGTATTAAGGTTCCTCCAGCCTCATGTCAGCAGCTGTAATGTGAAGAGGTTATTTTACTCTAAAATCGTGTCAGAAGCCACTCCAGGGTGGCTGTGGTTCCCCTGGATCACTTGGAGTTTTTTTCAAGAGATTGAACTGGGAGCTGCTGTAAGGCTCTTAGTCAGTCAATAATAGCAAAGTTGAGTATGACGTTCTCTTGTTGCACATATGTTCTCCCTGTCACACTGCGTTGCCTCAAGCAGTGCTTTGTTGCTGGCTCTCCAATCATCTCAGGGTTAGATTTTGATATGGGAGGAAGGGAGCAGGACTGCAGAAATCCCAGGAATCTGACAGAGTGCAAAATATTTTACAAAGACAATTTAAAACATGTGCAAGGAACAGCAAAAAGGAATACTTAATCTGCAAAAATAAACATAATTATTTCAATGGCAAATCTTGTAGCTTTCTATTGAACCTTTCATTTAATGTTTCTGCCCTTGTGTTTATCATTCCTCCCTACTTCTCACTCTATATGCCTTTTGAGGCTGGATCTGATTTATGGGGGCTGATTTTAGTCATGTGAAGAGCAAATACAATAATATGATCTTTCTCTTTCTGAAGAACTCTGAAAGATAAAGACTTCTGTCTACGCAGAAAAGGAATGGTGAATCATTTTCCTATTTAACACATCTTTGTGAGCATTCATCAAACTGTTCATTTAATGTAGAGCCTGAAGCAATGAGAGCTTATGAATGAAATTCCTGGGACCAGGATCTTCTCTACCATATGTCACTGCCTCCCTGAAGAGAGATGGAGATCGATACATGGAAAGCTGTTTATAAAACAAACTAATCCTTGGTAAATTGTGGTTTTGGCCCAGAAATAGCACAGGCAGGCTGTCATTGAATATTTTTCCTGTTTAGGTAGGACCTTTAAAATAAGCATAAATAAAAAATGTATATATACAGACACAAAAATATATGTGAGTAGATATGTGTATGCTATCGTTAACTATTTTAAAGTAAACAGGAAAGTTTTCTAGAAAGTATCCTTATAGTTTGACTGGAATTCCTGAACTAAAGAAAAGTTTTATGAAGCACAAGTAGAGACAAGGCTTATCCATATTGTGACCTGTCTATATTTTTCTCATAATGATTTAGTAATTTTATTTTTATATCTCTAAAAAGCCTTTTAGGTTGCTAACAAATAGCCAGATGATAGTCACGATAGCTTCTGTCAATGGAAAAGATAAATATTTAAATGACAGAAAAATGTGTTTATGTGAGAAAGATTCAGTCTATAACAGTTTGGCTGAAGACTGTTAACTGTGACATATTGGGGTCATGCATGATATGTTACTGAACTTGTCAAAAGATTTGAATGGATTTATTTTCTGATTTTATGAATGCCAACAATTAAACTATGCTGAATACTCCAGATTAGAACTGAGATAAAAAATTCCTGATCAGCACCTGCAAATGAGATCATCTTGCAGGTATTTTTAAGGAATTTGATTTTAACATCATCTTTATATTAGACCACAGAAATTCAATGAGTAAGATTACTTATTTTGGACCACTTGTCATGAAGAGATTTTGTGTGAGATACACATATATACACACACACCCTGCCCCTCCATAGTCTTAGTCATATGGAGGAAGAAACTGAAAAAAATCAGGATAGACCCAGAAGCAATGGTGTCTTAATCTCCCATTTCCTGTTACAATGTGCTTTTTCTTCCCCTTTTTCCGATGAATTCCTGAATTTCAACTTTGTAAGCTGAACAGCCTTCTCCCAGTTTCAATCCAGCTATGAATCTAAATCTGTACTTCTGTAAGAGGTTTGTAGCAATAGTGAATAACAATGAATTTTAATAGTATCATGCTAATGATCTTAGTCCTGGAAACCTGAGGTAAAGCATGTTAGACCCATTTAGGTTTTGAATAAAATTGTTTTCAGGTGTTTTTGACTAGCACATAATCAAATCATGTTTTGACTGTCTAATCTACTGAGTAATACTGCAGTATGCAAAGAAGGTTATGTTGCATTGCCAATTCATGTGGCCTCAGAGGAATTATTTTTTATTTGTTTTCATTTGGTTTTATCTCCTATAGTTTTTCTCAAGTATTAGCTTCTTTTTTTCCTAGGCAAGCAGTGATTTGTCTGTATTTTTTCAACAGAGCTTTATTTGACCTAGCTTTTTCAAGATCTAAAAGATGGAGAATAACTTGAGAATAAATTGTATTGAGACATCTGTCTTTCATAGTATTGCTATACAGTAATGGAGAGCATAGCTTCAGTTTATGCATTAACAGCACCTCTGCTGACAAGAAATACACATAAGGCTAAAACATAGGCATGACAAGAATGGAAATGGCTGAGCAGAAAGCATTATAATCGGTGTTGAGTAACTCGTAGAGACGCATGCTATCGGTTGGCAAAGGTTTCCGCTCTGCATATTTACTTTGAATGGGGTTGGAAGAAACTACAGTTTGGTGCCTTTTACCCTGTAGCCATATAAGTCAATTCCCTTAAGGCCTGCTCGTATAGGTAAAACAGTAGGCTGACCTCATTCACACAGACTTTTCCTCTTCTCAGTAAAGAAAAGTTAAGAGTCAACAACTAGCTGCTATATGCTTCCAAAACTTCCATCACGGTCAGTTGTCTATAGCAGGAAGTTAGCAGCGGAGTTTTGAAAAGAAGCGCAGCTCATCTAAAGTCCCTCAAGGGTTGGTGTCTGTGTACTCACATGGAGTATAAATCGGGATATTAAATGGTCTACAGTAATGTTTAAGGAATTGCAGATGGTATAAGGCAGGGCAAATAAGCTAGTAATTAAGCATGTTAACCACATTGAAATTGGCCGTAATGGTATATACTGTTTACTTATCAGAGAATTTATTGATATCAGATGAGATGAAAAATAATCTAGTTGGGAGGTATGTCTGGATCCTGAGGCAATTTCAATGACAGCCATAATATTCAGACCAAATATAGGGATAGGATTTAAGGAATAAACTTAATTTTAAAAGATGAGTAAATTCAGAGTAATTTCAATAAAATTTCAGAGATTCAGACAGATGTGAAGACTAACCTAATCTAGCCTGAATTCTGTGTATTTGGTTTATTTAAAAACAAGTACAGATACCTTTGTTTCTTTCAAAAACTGTCAGCTAAAGGGATTTCTCAGAAAACCCACAGAGAAAACTCTCAAAAGAGAAAAGTTTTAAATGCAAGCTTGTTCTGTGCAAGGTCATTTTTAATTCCTAGTTGACTTGAAAGACACTGAATGTCAAACTGCGCTAGGAAAACCTGCATACATAATTAGAGGCTCAGATTGGCTGGAAAGACTCAGTGGTGTCTTTTATTGCCAAAGAGAATAATTTAATTACTGTCCATATGCCCCATTGGGCCTGACTGAAGCCCCATGTTGCTTGAATAGACTTGATTAGTGGAAGTGTTTCTACAAAACAAACATCTTCACCTTGCTCAGCCAGTCTCGGATGGGGCCTTTTTCTGCATCTCCTGCTTTTCACTTTCACAGTGATATACTACAGAGAGACTTCTGATTCATCTTATTGAGGCATTAATGTCCCAATAACTCAAAACTTATTTTTAATGATTAATTTTGGATGGCATTGAGCTTTTTCAAAGCTGCTTTTTTTTGACCAAGTAAAAATTTCTCATATAACAAAAGTCTCATAAAATATTTCTCCCTCTCTATATTGATTGTTATAGATTTTCAACCAACGTTTAGATGTTTCCCTTCTCAATATATATTAACGAGTATGTTGTTATTCCTATTATACAGGTAGGGAATTAGGGCTCAGTAAAACTCTGCAATTTGTGTGAGGTCACAGAAAAGACAGGATTGCAATGAGGGCTCTGACAGATCATCACAAACCTGTCCAACTTGTGTTTCCAAGAATCATTGTACATCATTCACTCCAGCTGCGGAAGCGTTAGCACTCTTTAGATTTGAGGAAGTAGTAGCTTTGTTTGTAGCTGATTTTAAAAATAGATTGTCATTTTTATTTATTAATTTTTCATATGCCAAACACAGGACTGTTGGGAATACTGGTTCATTAAGCTTCACAGTGCCATCTGTAACAGGTAGATACTCATATCTTTATAATACAGCTTGTAAGAGTACAACAGGAACTTCTTGTGAGAGGTAACAGTAAATTAGTCTGGAACAGAGTTCACATGGCAAACTGTAGCAGTGTTTGATTAAATCTTAATATCATATGAACTTAAAAAGGATTTTCAATTTAGCACTTCTAACATTAAAAACAAATTTGAAAGTAGATTTTTTTGGGGGGTTGTATTGCACTAGCCAAGGAAGATTATTCTGGGAACACTAGCAAATACTAATGAAGATGTGCAATATTGTTAGCATAGTCATTATTGGTATCATGACCTCTGAAATGAACTGTAAAAATACTGGCCTAATCCAAATAACTGTAAAGAACAACATGTGTCATAAGGCTTGCACCTGTTGCCGAAAGACATGTCTTTTTTATTGAATGATTGAAGTTTCCTTTTCTGCCTTTGGGTACAAATTTTGGTTATTACTTTTTGTCTGCCTTTACTAATGGGCTACTACTCTTCTGCACTAATATTTTTGTGTGGTATAGTTTATCACTGTCGTGGTTTAACCCCAGCTGGCAACTGAGCACCACACAACCACTCACTCACTCTCCCCAGGTGGGAGAGAATCAGAAGGGTAAAAGTGAGAAAACTCATGGGTTGAGATAAAAACAGTTTAATAGGTAAAGCAAAAGCCACGCACGCAAGCAAAGCAAAACAAGGAATTCATTCACTGCTCCCCATGGGCAGGCAGGTGTTCAGCCATCTCCAGGGAAGCAGGGCTCCAGCACGCATAACGGTGACTTGGGAAGACAAACGCCATCACTCCAAACGTCCCCCCCTTCCTTCTTCTTCCCCCAGCTTTATATGCTGAGCATGATGTCATATGGTGTGGGATATCCCTTTGGTCAGTTGGGGTCAGCTGTCCCGACTGTGTCCCCTCTCAGCCTACTCACTAGAGGGGTGGGGATGAGAAGCAGAAACGGCCTCGACTCTGTGTCAGCACTGCTCAGCAACAATGAAAACATCCCTGTGTTGTCAACACTGTTTCCAGCACAAATCCAAACCATAGCCCCATACTAGCTACTGTGAAGAAAATTAACTCTATCCCAGCCAAAACCAGCACAATCACCTACTGATTGCACAATTCACACTACAGAAACAAAACCCAAAAAACCCTCCTTGTATTGCCGTGGTTAAAGCCATCGCATGAATGCCTGAAAAATAATTTGGAGTTTTCTAAAAGAAAAAAATTAATGTTTCCTATTGTTATTAATCTGATTACAAACAAACAAAACCAACCGAAGAAAAAGAGCAAAAAGCATTATGGTTTGTAACTTTTAGGGATTAATATTGTAACAGATTTTTTTTTTTTTTGGGTGGTGGTGTAAAATTATTTATTCAATTGCAATACAATGACTTCTAAATGTACCTTTTCTAGCTACCCCTGGGAAATCTTAGGATGCTTATCTTTGGGAAGTGATAAATGGAACTGAGTATCAGAAGAGAAATTATAGATAAAGAAATGAATAACTGCAGTGATTGTGCTGGATCACTACCTGTGGTATACTTTAGTCTAAACCAGAATGATCCCAAGGAAACAGGAGATCAGAAAATCAGCAATTTTTATATCACAGGGACATTGTAATTTTTTACTTGCGCAAGTTCAAATTTTGCAGCTTACAATAATGCAGGCTAAAGTGTAAAACAAAAAGTCTAGAATGAGTCTTATTAGTCACACTCTAGACCACTGGATAACACTGTGTTTGTGAACAGGCACCAGTAATTGGTGTATAGCATGTCTATTCTGACCAGCCAGACATTTGACAAATAGGAAACATCCACTGCTCTTAAGTACTATTTGTTCTGTCATTTACAATTTTCCAATTTTTTTTATTAAACAAACTGAAATAAAGAAGTTACTTAATCACTAACTTTTTCTCCATGACTTCATAAGACCATAAATCCACTTTGCTTTTAGCAGAAATATTTGCATAAATATATTACTTTCCAAATACTGAGCGTGCATTTGGGCAGAAAATGCATGACACAAGAGAAAGAGCTTTGATGGCTGTCAGTGCTTTTGGTTCCATTTGCTGAGCCTTTTTACTTCATCGAACAATACAAACAGGGTGCGTGGGATAAATAAAATGGTAAGTTTTCAGGGTTATATGCTTTAAGAGATTGCATTTCATCAAGAAGTTTAGTAGCCACAACCCTCAAGCTGATAGTTAAGGACCCTACCACCTTTTGTCTCTTGCACAGAGAAGCAGTGTACAGCTGCAAAGTCTGAAATCAAGACAAAGTTGTGTCTTGAGTGAGGAACCATGCAAACACAGAATAAGCATCTCTGCCTAACTTTGCTTACAACTAAGGATATGATCAGAAACAACAGAGACAGGGACAAGTATAGCACCTCAGGTGATACCTCGGCTTCACGGCAGTGCTATGGAGAGGCAGGCTCTTAATTGCTGGTTTTCTGTTCTTGCCACTAATGAGCAACTTCCTTATTGCAAATTGACACATTCTAGGTCATATTAGTCTTGCTTTCTTACAGCATTATATTGGGAGCTCATAGAATCATAGAATCATTAAGGTTGGAAGAGACCTCCAAGATCATCGAGTCCAACCGTCAACCCAACACCACCATGGCCCACTAAACCATGTCCCTAAGCGCCTCATCTGCATGTCTTTTAAATACTTCCAGGGATGGGGACTCAACCACTTCCCTGGGCAGCCTATTCCAATGTTTAACCACTCTTTCAGTAAAGACATTTTTCCTCACGTCCAATCTAAACCTCCCCTGGCGCAACTTGAGGCCATTTCCTCTCGTCCTTTCGCCAGTTACTTGGGAGAAGAGACCGATCCCCACCTCGCTACAGCCTCCTTTCAGGTAGTTGTAGAGAGCAATGAGGTCTCCCCTCAGCCTCCTTTTCTCCAGGCTAAACCACCCCAGTTCCCCCAGCTGCTCCTCATAAGACTTGTTCTCCAGACCCCTCACCAGCCTCGTTGCCCTTCTCTGGACACGTTCCAACATCTCAACATCCTTCTTGTAGTGAGGGGCCCAAAACTGAACACAGTATTCGAGGTGCGGCCGCACCAGTGCTGAGTACAGGGGCACTATCACTTCCCTGCTCCTGCTGGCCACACTATTTCTGATACAGGCCAGGATGCCGTTGGCCTTCTTAGCCGCCTGGGCACACTGCCGGCTCATGTTCAGCCGGCTGTCGACCAACACCCCCAGGTCCTTTTCCGCCAGGCAGCTTTCCAGAATAGTTGAGGTTGAAAGGGACCTCCAGAGATCGCTTAGTCCAAACCCCTGCTCAAAGCAAGATCAACTAGAGCAGGTTGCTCAGGACCATGCCCAGTCGTCTTCTGAATATCTCCGAGGTTGGAGATATTGTGCTTTTCCGATTCTCTCCCCCATCCCACCTGGGGGGGGGTGCACTCGATCCCCTCATCCAGATCATTGATAAAGATATTGAACAGAACTGGCCCCAATACTGAGCCCTGGGGAACACCGCTCGTGACCGGCCGCCAACTGGATTGAACTCCATTCACCATAATTGTATTGCAGACGTTCCTCCTTCCTGTTGAAGAATCCTCCTTCACTGCTTCCCAGCAATGAGCATCTAATGAGTAGCAGAAAATTGTGTCAATAATCTTTAATCAGTGTTGTTGTGCTTTGCAGCATAGCATTCGTCCCACCACTATTCTTTGGCTACCAGGGTCATTGGTAGTACTGGCATGGTGCTTTTATCTGTTTCATCTAATACAAGATTTCAAGCTGGATTAATTTTAATTTGAAACTTACTGGTTTACTCTTTCAGTCAAGTCAGCCGCTTCATTCCACATATCTTGTTTGTCTTTCACATTGTTTACATTGATCTAAATTCTCCTTTCATGTTCTGTCCTCAAGAATTGTTCAGCAAAGCATAAAAATTATATAATGGACCACCCACACTGTCTTTTTTCTGAAATTTAAATAATGAATCTGGCTTTTTATTCATGACAGAAAAATTAGTAAATGATATTAAGCTGGGCAAGCCTTTCTTTTCTTCTCAGAAAATTACACTCAGAAATTGTATGCCTGTGGAGCTGAGTTACCTTTTGCATATACCAGACTTCTCTCTGGATTTTCAGTTCTGGGAAACTTGGAGACCTTGTGAGGTCTATTCTGAGATAATTTCCATGAGCAATGATTAAAATGCTTTCCTAAAATTTTTAAAATTTTTAAAAAAAAGTTCCTGCTG
>NW_008824283.1:4125081-4130335 GCF_000699105.1 Pygoscelis adeliae | reverse complement strand
TGCTTGAATATGTTCTTTTGTTACAGTGATAACAAATTATCATTCAAAACCCTTTTAAAGATTATTTTGTGGATAGTTTATGCTGTAAATGGTAATTCTGAAAGCTTGGTCCATGGTAACTGGCTCTGAACTTTTGGCCTGAAAGGGTCTGAAGATGAGTCAATACTAGTATAATACATGCATTTAAGATGAGAAGGCAGTGTTGGCAATTAGCATGCTTGTAGAGTAATGTTCTGTGTAATGCGTTGCGATATACAGTTAGACTTTATAGTTTTCTTAGAGATGTGTACTTCATATTATAATTATTGAAAAAAGCGTCTGATTTCTGGAGTGATAATAGGCTTTCAGGCTATTTAGATGCTGGCCGACTACAGCTGCATATGGAAAATGGAAATTCATGATGTTACGCCATATGAACTTGTACCAGCGTGCGTTTGAGATTGCCAGGAAATTTACAAGAAGGGGTGTAAGAGAAAATTTGGCAGGTCATCCAGAGGAACTGACAATAAAACCTTTCCACTGTACCATAAAACAATACAGACAATTTTCTGTGAAATGAAAATTAACTTTTTTTGGATGTATTTGAGACTGTACAGCCATAGCTTTGCAAAAATTAGAAGAAAATGCTGAAATGGTGATGTTTTGCCTATATATGAAAGTGCCTGAAGTAGATTTTTATGTACAAAAACAATCTGAGGTTCACAGAAGTCTTGGGCAGAGTTTACAGCACATACTTCCTGTTCTTCATTCTCTTACTTGTCTTTCACCTGCTGTCTAGCTTGGCATAGCACAGTCACTGTAGCCTGGGGTATTGAGCATGTGTCCTTGATGTTCATCCAAAAAAAAAAAAAATCAACCCTAGAAATATCTTGGAATCCAGTAAATGTAGAAAAGAAGTAGAAATGGAGAGGTGGGAATGTTTACTTCCAAACTGGTGTGTGAGAGGAAATCAGAACTCAGATTTCTGTACCGAATAAATTTGTATGAATTTGTACTTTGTGCAAAACTTAAGGGTTTTTTTAATTTTAATTTTTGTGGTGAAGAAACAGAAGATAGCACTCCTCTGTTCAGGTTGCTTCATTGGTTTGAGGTAGCAGTGTAGTAGCTCTCACTGAAAAATTTTGTAATATTATAGAGATGGTTAGAGAGTGGTCAAAGGTGAATGATACTGCGACTGTCAAGCAGCACTTTAAATCCAAACATCTGTGTTCCTGGAAAAAGTTGAAAACTGAAATGAATTATAACTATTAGTATTTATCTATTGACCATTTATCTTAATATTTAAATTTGTACTTTTGCACTTCAGTATAACCTGTAAGGATGGCCCTCCCCCAGCAAGCTCTCTTCTTACTGTGTAACATCTTTATGTTACTTCACAAGCAAGAATCAGTCACTTAATATCAGAAGTTACATGTGACTCCAGTGAAGTTCAAATATCAAATTTCATTCAGTCTGGATCTTTTATGTTTACTCGTTACTTGCAGATACTAACCATTGGTCTCATATTATTATTTAATTTTAATAACTTAGTTTTTCATCTGCTTTTTAATCCAGCTATTTTAAAAAGAAATGTAAACAGAAGTTAGTATTCAAAATTCCCTTTTCATTTTTAGGAGAGCACAACTTTTCAAACTCTCAGACATGTTTATTCTTTGGGAACCTTGTGAACAGATCTTTCAAGCACTATTAACTGAGCAGAAAATAAAAATTTTGACAGTACCAGGCAGGGGTCATAACAAAATCTGTAACAGATCCAGTGGCATGGAATTTTCAAAGTGATCTTTGATTAAGAGGTTAATAGGATTTATGAACCGTACTTTCTTAAATTCTTGTAACAATTCCCATCGTAATTACCACAGATGTATCACAAAAGGTTCAGGAGTTGATTTAGTTTGTGTGAGTATCCAAAAGTTCACAAGCTTATCCAGGGCATACATGCATCTTTTAAAATGGCAGATTTGGATTACAGTGTTAACGGATCTAGAGATTTCTGGCACTTCTAGTTTGGGTCAATATTTCTGTCTCCCCCACCTCCTGCCTGGGGTTTTAAAGTACAAAGGAGGGTATGTTTAGACAAAAAAACCCAAAACAAAACAAGAAAACCAAAACCCACAGCAAAACCTAACAAAATCAAAACATTCAGAATACCCCCAAAAATCTTCAGAATTCTAAATAAAAGGAATTCAGATTTCTCTGTAAGAGGAAATTCTACATTGTCATGCACAGACAACTCTCCTTTATTCTGATGGATAATACAGCATTTGTGCGTAGATAGATATAAAATACATTACAGTTTAATTCTACCGTTTTCTGTGTCCAGTGCTTTAACAATGGGGAGTGCTTTATATTCTTGTGTGATTTACCTCCATGCAGCCATAGTCCTACGTGGATGTAAGATGTAGTTCCAGGCAAAATATTTATATTCTGGCTTCTTAATGGAAATATGTAAATGCTAGGTAACAGATTGTTGTGCAGAAGTCCTGCCTCCTCTAAAGCGTCAGACTGCAGCACTTCATAAAATGCAAACAGATGAAGTAGACACTGTAAATTGATTGGCTTTGGTGTGCTTCAGGGGAGGGAGGGGGAAGATTCCTTACTGATGGGGAAAAAAATTAACTTGTATTCAGAGAAGCTTCTCTGTATTGATCAGTGTCTTGTTATACTGTGATAGAAGTGAATGGTTTGAACTGGGGATGGTAGATCAATGCAGCCAGCCAGGCCTCTGCTAAATAGCTTTCATAAATGATGCTGGATAAATGACTTTGAATCTCTGTAAATGATTCCTTTCATAGCCAGACTATCAGGAAAATATACTTTTACATTCTCAGATGTGTTTTAAAGACATAAAAGCTAAGGGTATAAAAAAATTAAGATTAAAAATCCATGCTACTCTTGGCCATGATGTCTACATTTGCTAAGAAAAAGTAGATGGTCTTCATGTGCTTTTCCTATGTTTTCTCCATCAGCTACTTGCAGTAAGGATGCTTCAGTGCTCAGAACTTTAATTCTTCCTGTCAGGAGCTACTTCAAAACACTTATGTAGTACATCGAACAACTTGAGTGTATTGATCACATTTTGGAATATTGTACCTTAAAAAGGTGTAGCTGTTTTTCCTGTGGACATTAGAAGATGTTCAAATGTGACAGTAGTCTCATTTAAGTACCTCAGGAAAAAAATTAGTGCCTGTGGAAATAAGGAAGAGGGTGCTGCTCAGACGCGGCTGGGAGGTGTTACTAGAGCTCAGGGAAAGGACATGCAGAATAAAGGTAGAAAAATCCCCGTTTTCTGAAACTGTAGGGTAAACTGCAGATTCTGGAGACTTGTGGAAACTAGCTGGAAATGAACACAAAAGGAACAAACATCTATTATTTAATTTTCAATGCAAACCACTAAAGGATCACCCATCCCTAAGTGAATAACTATCTGTTCTGCAACAATGGTTTTCTGTAACATTTATATCTTGCTCAAGGCTACTCAGGAGAGGTTTATAAATTGTTGAAATCACTTTATAGCATATTTAGAGCTCATTTCACAGCAGTTTAAGGGGCTGCAATGAAGTTAATAGCCTTCTGCATTTCTTAAGTGTTTGTGATTTAAAAAATGATATAACATTTATAACACTTTAGAGTTATTTCAAAAAATAACATGGTAAATCCAATCATTCTATAATCAGTACATGATAAAAATCCCAGTGCTGTGAAGGCCTATTTTTAAGTATTTTTCATCATGCTGTCCAATGTTTCATATATTTGGCAGGGTGATTCATGCAAAATAACCACACAAGAAATACAACAGACCAAAATGTTTATCAGGCCTAAAATCCTGATCAGGGGAGAAAGAACTTTACAGACTTGTGGCAGTAACCCTTCTCTTTTGCTAAGCTGATAGGTTGGAAGAGATTATAGATTATTTTGTCTCCTCAGCTGCCTAAAAGCAAGAGCAATTAACCTGAAGAGACTGCTCCTTGCTCTGTACCCATGTTTAATATAACTTGTTATAACTTCCTGTATTGAACTATCAGAACCATTTAGAAATGAGAAGTGCTGAACACTACAGTAATCAAGTTACGTATAAAACAGTCACACAATAGGAGGATACGGAAATAAAGTTGGTTTAGATTCTTCTTCACATAATTTAGTTGCAGATTCCCATTGGTAAAACTGAGAGGAAAATATCATTTACTGATGTAAAACGTTTTTACTGAAGAAGCAGCAGTTGCATCCGTGATGATGATATTTATGTACTATCAAGTATTAACTGTTATCCATTTACCCAATTGTCAATGACATGATCACTGCATGTAAGTGACGACCTCAATAACAGGAATGTTAGCAAACCAATCCTCTCCTCTTTTTTTGTCATCCAGGAACAAACCAAGTCCAGGAGCCTGTAAGTTCAGTGATGCTACAGAAGATCCTATTGGGTTTTTATTGATTGGGCTAATCAGTTTTTACCTTGCTTGACCTATCTGTGCTTAAAAGCCATTCCTAGTTCAGATATACTGAGATCTGGCTGGTTGCCACAGATTCTCAATTCAAGACCTCAGGTACCTTAATTTCTTGTTAAAGGAACTGTATCTGTGACGTTTTCCTTAATTACAAAGTCAGTCAATGCAGTTATGTATTTTTCCTAACCACCATGAGGTGCGTGGAGGTAAAGGATATAGAGACCCTTTTAATAATAAGATCCAATGGCATAATGCCAACCAGAATGTCTGCTGGGTCTCTTCAGTCACCTTGAAAATTTAAGAGCTGCTGATTTCTGGATTGTGATTACTGTTGATTCACTTTTTCCTACTATGTATATGTGTATGCATTCTTTGTCTTGATGACAGGCATTAGTGGTTTTTTGTTAAGTATTTTTAATTCTATAATACAGTCTTTTACTCTTATATCTAACAAAGGCTATGAATTTTCTGCATTCTCAGTACTACTTATTCATTAATCCTCAAGGACCGAATTTGGAACTACACAGTAGAAACCTTATAGAATCATAGAATCATTAAGGTTGGAAAAGACCTCTAAGATCGTCAAGTCCAACCGTCAATCCAACACCACCATGCCCACTAAACCATGTCCCTAAGCACCTCATCTGCATGTCTTTTAAATACTTCCAGGGATGGTGACTCAACCACTTCCCTGGCCAGCCTGTTCCAATGTTTAACCACTCTTTCAGTAAAGACATTTTTCCTCATGTCCAATCTAAACCTCCCCTGGCGCAACTTGAGGCCGTTTCCTCTCGTCCTTTCGCCAG
>NW_008824283.1:4116415-4122631 GCF_000699105.1 Pygoscelis adeliae | reverse complement strand
CAATCGTGAGAGTCACCCCACCATGTTTCTGTGATGGCGACTAAGTCATACCTCTCCTGCTGCACAATGGCTTCCAGCTCCTCCTGCTTGCCACCCATGCTGCGTGCATTGGTGTAGATGCACTTGAGCTGGGCTATCGATTTTGCCCCCAGCATTGGCATGCCACCCCTAGGCTCATCTCTGGTGAGTCTGGTAACCTTGAGCATATCAAGGATATAAATCAAAACTGGTAGTTAATGGTCACTGAGTCAAGATATCATATTTAACATAAATAATGGCTTGATAATTTTCTGCATAAGCTTAGACTTATTAATATCTGTAGCTGCATTTCTTATTTTTTAACATTTGACTTGATGTGAGAATTGGGATTTGTTTACGGCGTCAGTGACTCGTTTACGGTCTAAGTGACAATATGCCTAATATGGTAGTGCTGGGTTTTATTGATTAAATATATTGAATAATATTGGGATGGTAAATATTATGGTTCTCCATGTCTGCAGTTGTTCCACTCTGCTGTGGAGGCTATTAGGGTTTCTAATCAGATGCATGTCATAAACTATAAGTGGGAATTTTACATCCTAACAAAACTGTTGAGACTGAGAGTATTCAAAACACCTTTCGCCTTCAGCATGACATCAGAGCTACTTCTCATTTCATCAAGTCCACTGTAGTTAATTGGATCACACTGTTACTAAATATGCATGAATTTATAGTAAATTATTCCATATACAAGAAGACATCTGTTAATTCACTGCTTGCAGTTTATTAGACTAATACGTGTAAACTGCTTTGAGCAATAAATTACAAGATTAGGGCTTTTAATGTTTAGGGATATCATTAGGCATTGTATGCTGGAGGTAGATTTGACAAATGCTCTTTGCTAATGGAGTATATTTAAAGGAAAATCTGCATGAATTAATTTTAATTACTGTCATATTAAAGGATATAAAAACAACTAATGTCAAAGGTGTACCGGTGCTGTTGATTCAGAGTGTTATCACGTGTCTGATTAGAGAACCCTCTTTACATAAATATTTCTTCAAATAAACAAACATGCAAACTTTCCTTTGAAATTGCAAACATGCCACGGCCTGAATTTTTCAGGCTTTTCTATCTTTTTGAGCTCTGTAATGAAGTTTAGATATTTAAATATGAAGAAGCAGCAACCAGTTGGGATCACTGAAGCAGCTGTATGATAAATAGCATGAGAACTCACAGGCTGAAGGCATGAAAAATCCAGCTGTTATCTTTGTTTGGGAAAGGAAAATATTCTGTCTGGCTATTTGTTTTGTAAAGAGTAAAGGGAAATTTTAATATGACACAAGCAGTTGTGTCTCAGGATCTGTCTGCCACATAAGATATTGTTCTTTATCTATTATTTTGTTTTCTAATTTACCACCAAGATTACCATTTTTAGTAAGACAAAGGCAGAAAAGGGAATGTGAGACCTTCAGGCAGCCCTACTTGCAATATTTCATAAACACTGTCAGCTACTGACTTTGCAAATATGGAAGGAAGATGACAGCAATGGAATAGCATAAGTTAGCTTGGATTTGGTGCAGCTCGAAGAAGCTCTGATGAGCTATTAAAAAACAACAAGAACAACTTACTGGCAACAACTTGTCTTTTCAAAGGAACAACATGAAGGAAGTCTGTGATCCATGAAACTACTTTAATGGACTGCCATCCATAATGTGATCTTTCATCTCTATCTTGGAAAGCTGAATACAGAGACGATTTCTTATACCAGCAACTACAGTTTGCTGTTCAAATAAGTGTTTTTTATTAATTTTATTTGTTCATTTTTTCTTTTTAAAAGTTCATGCTAATGAGGTTTGCTTAAGCCGTATGCTGTAGTGGTACTCCGTAGTTAGGAAACAAAAAGATTTGCCTTTATGTTATGAGACAGCAGGCTGATCTGTGGCTTAATGATCCAGCAGAACAGAGAGGTTAGTAGGGGTCATGACAGCCACTGGCTCTGGAGCAATCTGTGACTCACAACTCAGCCAAAGCACACTCTGAAGTAGAAACTCCACCGACATTTGAAATTATACTGTACACACTCCCTCGCTTCTAGGCAGTGAGTGCTCAGGTCGGTTACCCTGCCCTTTCTTGCCCCATTCCTACTGCTCTGGTAGGGTCTGGAGCAGGTGGCAGCACAGAACTGACTTCTTC
Source organism: Pygoscelis adeliae (assembly GCF_000699105.1). NCBI lineage: Eukaryota > Metazoa > Chordata > Aves > Sphenisciformes > Spheniscidae > Pygoscelis > Pygoscelis adeliae. The sequence continues at coordinate 4,120,456 of NW_008824283.1, read as the reverse complement.
TTTTTTTTTTTTTAAACCTTTTTGATTTGCCACCATCTGTGTTTTCAATGTGCCCTGACTTCTGTGGGAAAAATAGAATGGCATTTAATGTCTGCATCTATGCTTATGATTTGCAATGGATGAAAGATGCAGCTATATGGAGATGTCCTAAAATGGATTTTAGTGTTCCTGCTTTTTTTTGTTTTGTTTTGTTTCAGATATCTGGTGTATTTCTTTTTAAACTCCATTTTCTGCCCCTTCTGTCTCCCTGAAGTTGGAAAGTGTCTGGAATCAGATGCATACAAATAGGCATTAGCAAGTGTCTGGTTCTGAAAACTCCAGCAGCTACGGAGGCAGGAAAAGCTCCAACTCTTGTGTATTAACTGTTATACATGAATAGTCCCATCATAGCACAGTAGGGAACAGTGACATATACACAAAAACTATTATAGCTCATCATTCATTCTCCAGTACAATAATTCATAAACATTCATAAAAGTTTAGCTATGCCAAGTGGCAAACTTCCCATCCTGCTACCCTGAAAAGCCTAAGATTTTTCATTTTACAATGTAAACATTTTATTATGACACTTTTTGATTAGAATCGCATAAATGTCTCAGCAGTGAAATCATTGCATATATTTCTTGCTGAGAATGTAGCTGCAAGTAAGCATCCTCTGATATTCTTTATATGTAATTTACTTAGGGAAGGTAGCAGAACAACAATAACACCACAGAAATATTGGATCAAAAATTATACAGAGAAGTGTATTTTCAAGGGGAAGGAGAGCATAACACAAAAGGAGCAAGTAAAGGCTTATTTGCCGTGTGTTGTTTGCAAAATCTTTTGAACGTTTTATTGAATATTTCTTCCATGTGAATTATGCATGCACTCCAGTGCCTTTGGGAAGATGCGAAATGCTATATATGATGAATGGAATACATGACCTCCTGATGATTTCTAAGATATTGTTTTAAATGGAAAAATGAACAATTTCATATCTACCAAGGATTATTTTATTCCCTTTCAACATGAGTAAACAAGACTATTGCAGTGAAGGGAAGATTTCTGAATGTGTTCTCTCACTGGAGCCTGCTGCATGGTGTTGCAGGGAGATATTGCATATTGGTGCACTGAAATTGAGTTTCTGTAGGCTAAAAAATTATCTTTCCAGTAAGCTGCAACTGAAAGCAAAGTGTGTCCTAAATTCTTTATTAATTCCAGTGAAGTCTGGTAACTTTTTAAACCTTTATGTGTCCAACACCTGAGTGGTGTTGGGTTCAAACCATGGACCCTTCTGATGGACCAACCAGATTTGCCCTTTTGAAACAAGCAAAAGCTATTACCACGTGAGTGAGTAGCCAAGGCTGACGCAGAAATGGCTTTTCAAATGTGGTGGTCTTACTCTCACTCCTGTGCTCACTGCTTTTTGAATCACACCTTCTTACAGCTTTTCCATGTTAGATCTGAGTTTGGGGCATAAGTATCAAATGCATACTTTTTCCTATTTATACTTTCAAGAAAATGTTTCTGTTTCTAAATGTATTCTTAGCTGCAACTTCATAATAAGATATTCATCCACTCACTGAACCTTTACAAGATATTTCAAATAACAAAGTACCCATTATTCTCTTTTGGACTCTATTTTAAGAAAAAATATGATGTAAACACCTTTTTTTCTTTGTTATTTATGTGAATTGTAAATACTTAAATGAATGCTTATACATAATTAGGTTAATGAATCTCTGAAAGTTAAGTTCGTTCTATGGAAAGGAAATAAAGAGTACAACAAGAAGTGGCATCAGCTGAAGTATGCTGAAATACAGAATTCAGGAAAAATGCTGTTGGAATTCCAGCTCTCACTGCTGGCATTGGAACGTGAAACCGAAGCAGTATTTATTATTAATCAGTTTCATGAATAAATGTACTTTGTCTTTTTACTGACAGCATGCTTCTGTCATGTAATTCACCTTACCAGGAAAAAAAAATAATCCATATTGTTTAGAAAGTACCATTGTTATATATATAGGATACTAATCCTAGATTTCTCCAGAGATAATAATTGCTCTGATTTATAGAAAAGCTTTTTTTTTAATTTAAAACCCAGCTTTTGAATCTGAGCCTCGTTAATATATGGTTAAAAGTCGAACTAAGCAAAAAAAAAAACCAACCCAAAACCCCAAACACCCCAAACTAACAAAGAGCAGTGACAAAACACTAATACAGTAGTGAACTCATACACTTGCTATACTTAAAAACAAGAGGAGTTTTACCTGACTCCTTAAAAATGCTCAGATGGTCAACTCCTACTTGGGTGCCTAACCACCACTGAAGTTCACAGGCATTGGCTAGAGCTCTGCATGGTAGAAAATAAACAATGGAACAACTGAAAAAAAAAAATCTACTTTTTTTGTTGCAAGATCTTTTTTAGATTATACTCTGTTGATCACAGAGACCAAATTACACTTAAAGTTACAATTAAAAGTTACGATTTAAAATTATTATTAAATGTTTTCAGTTGGGGGGAAGGATTTGTTTTAACCTAATTAATTAGAATAAAGTTAATGTATGGGGGTTCTAGTAGAAGCTTATCGTTTGGATGAGACAATTAATTGCTCAGTATGTGTAACATACATCCAGTAACAACGCTGTGCTAGAGAGAGAGTCTATTACTAGTAGGACATGGCAGCACTGTGCACCTCTGTCCTTCTGCAGGACAGTCTCCAAGATGAGCAAGTCATTGATAACCTGGAGGTGGAGCTGCAGCTCTGAAGACTCTCACTTGCACTGAAGGAATCTTTCCCGAGAAGAGGGGATGAAGGCCGACTGAGAAGGCTGGAGGTGCACAAGAAGCCGGGAGGGGGCACAGCCAGGACAGCTGACCCAAACTGGCCAAAGGGCTATTCCATACCATATGACATCATGCTCAGTATATCAACTGGGGGGAGTTGGGGGAGTGAGCGAACGGCTGTGTGGTGTTTAGCTGCCTGCCGGGTTAAACCGCAACAGTCTTTTTGACGCCCAATGTGGGGCACGAATGGTTGAGATAACGACAGATCTGACCAGAGCGTGTTATGGTAAATTTGTTATAAGCATTCCTTATATTGGTTTAATAGTCGCTGGTCATAATGTTGATTAATTTACTCTGAAAGTTGTGCTTGCTCTCAGAGTTGTGTTATGTAACACCTTACTTGCTGTGTATGTTCCCCGTTGTGCTGTCTGTCACTTCTCGGAGCTGGATGAAGGATATCATTTTGCTGCACTGTGTAACGCTGGTTTATGATATGATAAAATTATTGGTCGTGAGACTAATCGGACATTTGTACTCGGCATTGCCATCATCTCCGTACCTCAGGAGCCACCTTTCAGAAACTACTAATAATTACACTCTTTACCTTTTTTCCTCAGGGAACCAATCTATGGGGGAGACAGGGAGGGACACTTTCCCCCAATCCTTCACCTTCCCTTTGTCCTTCAGGCTAGTTACAACAGCTCTTGAGAATTTTGAATATCCTTGGGATGTTCAAACCAGCATGTTCCTATTGCTATGTCTCCTGAATGTGGTTCAGGTCTTATTTAAGGTTAAACAATTATTTAAGAATACTATCCAGAGATCAGCCCCGGTGACAGGCATTGTGGCAACTCCAACCCCTGGTGACAGGCACTGTAGCTACTCAAACCCTCATGACAGGCACTGCGGCTGAACCAGGGAACCAACCCATGCCAGTATGAATCGCCCCTTTACACAAGAAGAAATACACAAGAAAATCAGCTCATTTACGTAAGTGATGAAGGGCCATCACGAGAGCAGGAGGAGGAAGAGGCAGAACCCATAAATGAGATGGTAACCATCCAATCCCTATCCCTGAGTGAGCTGCGAGATATATGAAAAGATTTCAGCCATTGTCCAGGTGAGCACATTGTCACCTGGCTGCTCTGATGCTGGGATGACAGGGCCGGTAACCTGGAATTAGAGGGTGGGGAAGCCAAGCAGCTGGGATGCCTTTCTAGGGAAGGGGGCATTGACAAAGAGATTGGAAAAGGGGCACAAGCCCTCAGCCT
>NW_008824283.1:4108730-4111956 GCF_000699105.1 Pygoscelis adeliae | reverse complement strand
TTTAGAGGGATGGCCCATAGACTAAGGGAATGATGTATGTGTGTATATATCAAAAGACAGGAAAAGTGGTGGTGATTAATTGGGATGTATTGGAAAGTGTGGGACCTGGGCATGACGTAGATAGTATAGAATAAGGGGTGGATACTGTCCTGCTTTCAGCTGGGGTAGAGTTAATTTTCTTCCTAGTAGCTGGTATAGCTGGATTTAGTACAGGAATAATGTTGATAACACACTGATGTTTTAGTTGTGGCTAAGCAGTGCTTACACTAGTCAAGGACTTTTCAACTTCTCCTGCCCTGCCAGTGAGAAGCTGGGAGGGGGCACAGCCAGGACAGCTGACCCTAACTGGCCAAAGGGACATTCCATACCATGTGACGTCATGCTCAGTATATTAACTGGGGGGAGTTGTCTGGGGGGGCGGTGACTGCTGCTCGGGGACTGGCTGGGCATCGGTTGGTGGGTGGTGAGCAACTGCATTGTGCCTCGCTTATTTTGTATATTCTTTATTATTATTGTTGTTGTTATTTTCCCTTCCTTTTCTGTCCTATTAAACTGTCTTTATCTCAGCCCATTAATTTTACATTTAATTCCACCCCCCCCGATTCTCTCCCCCATCCCCCTGGGTGGGGCGGGAGTGAGCGAACGGCTGTGTGGTGTTTAGCTGCCTGCCGGGTTAAGCCATGACAGGGTACCTGCCAGCACAGGTGGTAGAGGAGTCACAAATGGCAAAAGTGACCTGTTGTTGGAGTTAGTCAATGGCAGAAAACCTTGTGAGGTTTATGTTGTTATTGTTGTCCTGGGAAGTGGAGGATTAATTTGCTAGAAAAAGGTTTCTGCATCCCAAGCAGAGCCATAGTTAAAAACTGTTAAAATGGAGGAGACTGGGAGGTCAAAACTGGCACAAGTAATCTGTTGTCATTAGGACTAGAAATGCAGGGAGTATTACTGATGCCTGAGGATGGAAGGAGATGGGTATGTATCTAGATACAAAGACAGGTGTAACTATTTTGTAGGGGAGAGTAAAGCATGTGGAAAAAGGGCAGAAAATAGCTGGAACTCTACTTAGAAATTGCTTATAGTGTTCATTGTCTATTATTTTTCTGGCAAAGGCAGTTGCCTGAACAGAATTGCTTTCCCTCCTGATTATTCAGAGGGCAACCCAGAGATGGGAAATAAGTGTGGAGACAACAGCAAAACACTGGACTCATTTTTCTGAGGCTGTTCTGTTGTGGTTATTCCTCTGCAGGTGCACTACCAAAAAAATCCAAAGCAATTCTCACTTCCTTCCTGTCCTCAGAAGTCACAAAGAGAACTTAGATCAGCTCAAAAAGTAAGTTTTTTAAGCTAGTCATGGGAAAGAAGGGATGGAGAATTTTTTAAATATAAACATAGATTCAGTTACAAAATCTTTTTTATCAAGTGCCTAAGGTAGTAAACATTCAGGTTGTGTCAATGAAACTATAAGCACTTCAACAGTAAGCGCAGGGTTTTAGTTCTTGCTTTACTTTCACTGTAAAATTTGGTGGTTAAGGTAGAGTGAAATTTCTAGGTTACATTCTTGTTTGTTTATTTACCGTATTGTATATTACTCTGATGTTCTTTTGTTCCGAGCTGTTCAGAATATAAATCTTCATCGGAGGAGTTAGGGGAATATAGTATCCGATTCTATCCATGGAAACCTCATGTAAGAAAGAGCAGCAGTGTCTTGAGAGGTTTGGTTCCCTTCCATAAAAATACATGAAATACATGCATATATTCCCTGACATACGTGTAAGGAAGACATGAGTTCTTGATATTGATCCATATTTTTAGGGCTATCAGTCCTTTCTGTTGAAGTGATTAGTGTTCTCATGTAAATTAATACCCAACTCTGACAAAAAGGGGAGTATGAGGAGTCAGATGGTCAAGAAATTCAAGCGATTAAGGTTTCAAATTTGGCTGTTCATGATCTTCCATCCTCAAGTAAATTGCTTCCAAGATTCCAGTTGCTTTGGATGCTTTTGTTTTTTATTCATTTTCCTGCCCTTTTGTTAGGGCAAACACTGTCTTCAGTATTTTTGTAGAAATTCTTGCTCCTCTCGGGCTCTATCCTGAGTGAGGATCTACAACTAAATAATAATAATGTCAGATCTGAAGGAGTAACGGGGTCTGTTTCTTAGATACTCATTTAAAGGGTATATATGTATATGTAAAGAAAGTTATAGAAGATGATACATCTGTTCTTTAGAAAAGGGACTACATGGCAAAAAGCGAACTGAAAGGTTTGGATACTAAATATATAACATAACCTGAATTATTTTGCAAGTGGAAAATATCAGTTTTGTCATTCACCTCTTCAGTAGCCTGTTCAAGTTAATTTGAGAAGACTGATGGGTCTCAGAGATACATAGAATCATAGGATAGTTTGGGTTGGAAGGGACCTCTAAAGGTCATCTGGTCCAAACCCCCTGCAATGAGCAGGGACATCTTCAACTACATCAGGTTGCTCAGAGCCCCGTCCAACCCGAACTTGAATGTTGCCAGGGATGGGGCATCCACCACCTCTCTGGGCAACCTGGGCCAGTGCTTCACCACCCTCAGCATAAAAAACTTCTTCCTTATAGCTAGTCTAAATCTACCCCCCTTTAGTTTAAAGCCATTCCCCCTTGTCCTGTCGCAACAGGCCCTGCTAAAAAGTTTGCCGCCATCTTCTTTATAAGCCCCCTTTAAGTACTGATAGGCTGCAAGAAGGTCTCCCCAAAGCCTTCTCTTCTCTAGGCTGAACAACCCCAACTCTCTCGGCCTTTCTTCATAGGAGAGGTGTTCCATCCCCCTGATCATTGTCATGGCCCTCTTCTGGACCCGCTCCAACAGGTCCGTGTCTTTCTTATGCTGAGGGCTCCAGACCTGGACGCAGTACTCCAGCTGGAGTCTCATCAGGGCAGAGTGGAGGGGCAGAATCCCCTCCCTCAACCTGCTGGCCACGCTTCTTTTGAGGCAGCCCAGGATACGACTGGCCTTCTGGGCTGCGAGCGCACATTGCTGGCTCACATCCAGCTTTTCATCCACCAGTACCCCCAAGTCCTTCTCGGCAGGGCTGCTCTCCATCCCTTCATCCCCCAGCCCGTATTGATACCGGGGGTTGCCCCGACCCAGGTGCAGGACCCTGCACTTGGCCTTGTCAAACCTCATGAGGTTCACACAGGCCCACTTCTCCAGCTTGTCCAGGTCCCTCTGGATGGCATCC
>NW_008824283.1:4080096-4105761 GCF_000699105.1 Pygoscelis adeliae | reverse complement strand
GGTCGGCAAATGGGTGCCTCCGTACCTCTCAGAAGAGAGTCGCCTACTACTATCACCCGTCGCCTTTTCTTTGTTGCGCTGGTTGTTATACGGGGGGCAGATCGGGCTGCATTACTCAGCTCAGAGTCTCTCCTGGTGTGATGGGTCTTTCCTCTTCAGTCTGCAGAGTGGTGAAGTGGTTCTGCAAGGACACCTCAGGCTTCGAGGGAAGTCTCTTCCTCCTGCTGGTCCCTGCCTTTGCAACAGTCCATTCTTCTGCGTTATTGGCCCTCCTTGCTTCTGTATGTGCCGGTGGGGGAGTTTTTGGCTGTTTTGCCATGGGCTGTGGGTCTGCTGCAGACTGTGCTTGGAACCAGCTATGTAGCTCCTTCTCTGCCTCCCTGATGTTATGCAGTCTTCTCTCTGCCTCCTGCAGCTCAGCCACCTGCTGCAGGAGGTCCTCCACCTGGGCATGATATGATGAGTCAGCCAGAGACTTAGAGAAGTAGTCTGAGGGAATAAATTTTTTTTTACAGGGTCCAGATCAGAAAATTGGGTTATTATTATGCAGTAGTTGGAAAAGGTAGGCAAAACTGAATGTTCGTGCTGTCCGTACACTATGCTAGAAGATATCTGGTTCAAAATGTTCAGCATCACCATGAAAATAGTTCTCCATGTCCTGAACTTAATTTCTCTCTTAAACTTTTGCAAGGTCAGATAAATAGGGGCCACACTAACAAAATCACCATTCCTTCTCTGCAAAGAGCAACAGTAAGAAAAAAGTCACCTGTAAAACCAGACAAGTTCTTGTATTCAGACACCATTGGGATGAGAGAGGTATGAATCTCATGTTGTTTGCAGCTCCTGCCTGGTAATGAAGGAAAGTTTGAAAGCAACACTTACAGGTAGTCAAGAAGCATTACTGAGTATTATTGAGGCATATCTTCCCGCCTACTTTTTGTAATGGGGTTTACAGTATAAAGAAAATACTGAAAAAAACAATTGAAAATGTGACTTACCCACCATAAAGGCATATATGTGCATTTTAAATGTAGGATGCAGTGTTCTTTTGTAAACTGATCTATCTTGATTTTCTGTTTCCCAAAAATGACCTTATCCTTCACCAGCTTATTAGACACATTGTGCAATCCTATACTATCTAATGTTATTGAATAATCTGGCATTGAAAGAGTCAATTAAAATGAGTGCTATGTCTGTGTTCCCCCTTTTTGGTTTTTCTTAATGAGGATGAACACTTCAAGGTACTCATAAAGATATCTAAAGTAAGCACCAGAAGAAGCATTTTGGCATAGATAATAACTAGAAACAAAGTTTATGTCATGTGGCTTTTGGAAAATGCCTTTATATAAATGGAGTTCTTATGCTTTTCATAGCCTTTTTTTAATGTGGCTAGTTGGTTATTTGATATTCAGACAAAAAATTCACATATTACTTCAGGGTCATAGTACAGACATGGCAGGAGGATTTTTAACTGCTGTAGAAACTGTGTAAACACCTAGGCTAATAATAAATGGAAGGAAAGTGTTTGCTTTGCAGAACTTGTCACAAGAATTGATAAATTGCATCCTAACTTCCTTCTCAGATGATTACTCTTGTGGCTATGGATCTCTGAAAGAACTCACTCAACTGCAGTATTTTAGAAGAAACTGAAGTACCGATCTTGAAAGCTGAAAATAAGTGCCAGCTTTTGCCTTATTGCTATGTTTGTCTTTCCACATCAATGGAAGGGAAGCCTGGACAGGAGGAACCAGCTGAAATATTCCTGATAGAGATTAAAGTGATAATTAGAAGCTTCCAGATAGCAAAGGTGCTTGCCTTTTTGCCTTGACGATTTATAAGCTTTGCAATAAGATCAAACACAAGATGCTTTAGTGTTTTTGAGGTGTATCAATAATAGTGGCTTCTAAAAGGGAGATTATCACAGTTCGTAGTGGCTTCTCAGTGAGCTGGCTGTGCATGAGGTTTTCATACCACTGAGTATCAGCTTGGTGCATGAATTTGGAGCCGAGGTTTTCAACGGATCCTCCAGAGAGTGATTCAGAGTACTCTTAAAATAATTTTAACTTCTCCATGCAGATTCAAGGCCTTTTAAGAACACCTTATTACTGCCTGAATGTTCATTAACTATATAGGGAGCTAAGCGTTGAGTCTAGGCCCCTCAGTTAGATATCTCACGTTACATGGTGTGAGCTACCATCCCTCCTTCTCAAGCTTAGACATTATTTAGATAAGGTTACACACATACTGTACCAATCAAATGTACAAGAGACTGGGCATGATCAAAGAAGGGGATCATCATGGAAAGATTTGGATCCATTTAGAAAAGCTACAAATACCTATCTGATGTAGGTAATTCTTTTAAGACTTTTAGATTGCAGGAGAAGATCAAGATTCAAAATTCTTTTAATTATGAACATTCTGATTTAGACAGTAGAGGGGTCTCAGTCATCAGAAACACCCATTCTCCAGTTCACTGAAACTATTCTCTCTTGTCTATGTTGCCAAGATCCTTTCTGTACCCCAGCTTCTCCAAATCTTTAGTAAGCAAAGACACTACATGAGTTTTATCTCTATCTGTACTGGTTTAGCATGATGTGTTTGGTTTGAATATCATCAAGATCTTTTAAACATCATCTCTAAGTGTTCTCTAGAGTAGTTTTTAGTAGGAATTTACAGTTTCATTCACCCAGTCACCCAAGACAATATTTACATAAGAACCTTATGTACTTTAGATTTAAAAAGAGAATATTTACTTGAGGAAAAAATTAATAAAGAAATCTAACTCAGTAACTAGTGCATCATCATTGGGTCATAATTTTTTATTTCTGCTCTGTAGAGGAAGAACAGTTTTATTTTGCAACTGTACTACATTTACACAATAAACTTGAATAGTCTTTCCACAGTGTTATGTTTCTGATGAGCGAGGAAAAAATATCCTGCCCAGAAAAAAAAATTGAACTACTGCAGCATCACTTATTCCCCTCCTACCTCTTCTATACATACTAATATACCTACTTCTGTGGCATATCTGTTCTCGTGATTCATCCTTCCATTTAATCAGGGCTTTTCAATTGTGCAGGCCTTCCTAAGATAAAATTTGTCAGTCCCTAGTGGAATGAAAGGGTCTGGACCATGTCCAGAAGTGAAGGAAATGTTTTATCCCCAGTTCCTCCTTTTCCTAGCAGGGCTCCATTGACATTCCCTATATTGGAGTTTCTGCTGGAAATCACCTCTAAGGTGGATAGATCTTTTAGCCGTTCAGAAAGTGGAACCAAACTGGAAACAAATTTATATTCAAAGGGACTATGAGACTATATGAAATTCTCAGATATGCCTCTTTAACAGGCAAAGATATTGCTGTATGCATGTAGAAGAATTACCTTTAAATTCTTATTGTTGCCTGTCTGGATACCATACCTTTTAACGAGATGGTTCTATGGATACTTAGTTTTGCTAGGGAAAAGAAAGAAGCAAGCAGGAAGAACAACAAAAGAAAAAGAAGAAACAGAGAAGACTGATGAAATGAGGAGAGAGAGAGTAGCTCTGATGTCCTGAGGGAAATGATCAACTGAGAAGTTAACATTTTCAGGTGTCTCCTGTTGGGGATCACAGATTGATCACTCGTCCTTATTCTCAAAAGAGTCAGGGCAAAAGAGGAGAACAATATCTCCCTAGTGCAGGATGCATGGCGTGTGCACTCTCATGACCCTGCTACTCTCGAAGGTAGAGGGAAAACAAGCAGGAACACTTTGTCCTCAGTCATTTCTTGAGAATTTAATCTCTTGTAAATGGTTTTCAGTTATTTGCTATAATAGAGCACACTGTACAGATGCATTCTGTTAGCATTTTAAATTAGAGAGCTCACTGTCAAAGAATTAGTTGTTATTTTACCTGATGTGCTGTATATTAACCGTACATGAAGCCGTATCACTGAGAACCGTTGCATCCTTGAAGCTTTACAACTCCCTGGAGTTAACTTTTTTGAACAAGCAAAAAAGGTTAGAGTCTGGTTTATTCATTATAAAGTTTACTTTAATCAGCTTGAAATCAGGAAGTTTGGACATGTGTTTTTAATTTTCTACTTTCCTAATAGATATATTGCTCTGAAAAGGTGATGATTTGGCAATGCTGAGAAATTTAGTAACTGTCTTACCATAAACTGCATCAGTTTTAAAGCACTGTTACATAACTACTATGCCAATGAGGAAAATGGTTCTACTGAAACCAAAATCTCAGAAAAGGCATTTGGAGCACTTTTAAAAGAAAGATGAAAAGATTTTAAAGTGTCAAGGAAAATTAAGTAATTCTCATGATGAAATGAAACCTAAGTTTTTTTTTTTCACCTAGCCCAAACTAAGAGAATTTCTGATAACTCTGATTCTCAGTTGATTGTAATTATATTTAACAGAATATGCTCCTCTGGCATTCTGAAGATAACCCCACCTAGCAAATGATGAAAAATAAACTCCGTGAATATGGCTAAATGAGAACCCGCAAATCAGGATTTTCATACCTTTTACAGTAAAAGTTTATGTCAAGGCTATAACAAAAACCTTGCCCTGATTAATCTTTTAAAGGTACAGTATGCAGTCTGGCTTATAGAAGCCTGTGAAGTTTATCTGTGTTGGCTCCTTTCTTCTGAGAAAGTGGTCCTTGAGACTGAGGTATAAACAGCAGTGATTTTTTTTTTTCTTTTCTTTAAATATCGAGACAGCTAGTACAAATTGAATGAAAAAATATTGAATGCAAAACCATAAGTTTCTTTAGGAATAAACTATAAGAAATGAACCACTTGATAGGCTACATAGCTTTTCCTGAGATGTGCAGTTTCGTGAAAATGAAGTAAAGCCAATTCCTCAAATATTTACTAGTTGGAGGTGTTGATACTGGAATTTGTGTTTAATGGTGCTTTCCAACCAATATTTGCTGATGATTGAAATTAATTATTAAACATTACTAGATTAATGAGCAGGGAAACTTGTGAGGTGGAGCTGATATAGAATGACTTCAAGTTTCTAATACCTATGACAAAAAACAGATAAATTACAGAGGAATCTAGCTACAGCTAAAATATAGGCAGAGGTCAACTGATGCCCAACGAAGCATCTTAAAAATACTAAAACAAAAATTTAGAAAATAATTTATTTATGCAATGATGGAAGCATCTAGCTTTAAAATTGCATCTAACCTTCTTTTTCGTGTCTCAAAAATATTTTCCAAATTGTTTATACAATGGATAAAAATCACTATGAGTTTCCTATACAATAGGAGGAGTCACATAGTCTCAAAAATTATAAATTTTAACTTTTTATATTGTTTTAAGTTTATTGGTTAATGTGCTATGGAACTTAGCTAGGTAGGTTTCAACTGAACCCTTAGAAAAGTTGTTATCTTTAAGCCATTTGCAGAAATGTTATTCTTACTCATTAAGATCAAAACCAAGAACATATCCAAAATGTCATGCTCCAGAAAGCTAAGTTTTGCAAGCCTTGTTTGATAACATTTCTTGGAAAGAAACATAGATTGCTTTAAGCTCCTCAGAGATATAAGGATAGTAGATTATAGAGCACGTGGGAGTGGAGGATCTATAAAGTATATGGCTTTTGTTCAAGAAAAGCCATGCATCTAAATAATTGAAAATTTTCTTGTGGGCCCTTTTAATAGTGCTACAAGGGAGAAGGGGGAATTGCAAGGGGCTTCTTAAGTCTCCTGCTGCTGCATACAAACCTTTTCAGAAATGTAGTGAGATTTGCCTTAAAACTAGTTAGATTTCTTTTCTCTGGTACGCTGATTAGAATTGATTTAAAACCTTGTTGTTTTAAAGGCTTGAATCCTTTTCCTAATTTTCACCCTGGTAATCCATGGGAGATTTACATTGTTCCTTTGTCAACTTTGTTCTTTATTGTAAGAAGCTCCTCTTTTACAGAGTTGAGAGGATACCAATCTATTAAAAGCAAACGAATTCTTTCCTAACCTGTTCTAAACCAACTAGGTAAATCTCATTTCCTGCTACATGTTTGTTTTCTCAATTATTCAAGTGGCCTTGTTTTTGCATCTCACCTGTTTGAATTAATGTTATTAGGCATGTCTCACTACGATTGTATTCTGGGCAGAGAAGTAGGAGTGGGGTTTTTTTTAAAACCCTTAATACATCTTTATGTATCTGTATATTACACTTCATGATGCACACATCTTTATTTATCCTGCATGACATCAGGCGCTCATAGTCATTCTGTAATAAGCTACTAGAGTAAATTCTTCCCTTCCTCAGTCTTGTTCAGACAGGAAACTCCCAGAATATGGCAGAACTTGTTTCTAGTTGACCTGCAGCTGATTGAGTGGTGTCATTACATTTTATCTTATTTCTGGTCAATGAAATAGCCCAATCTTTTTCATATTGCAGTACACCCTAACGCTATATCATCAGTAAATGTCATTGGGACCTTCTTATGGTACAGTTGAAGTCTTATTGAATAACCAATTTTTAAAATTTATCCTCTAATTTAAGTAGGTTTTTTAATTGCTTTTGTCATATCTACAGAAATACATAAGGGCATAAGCATCTTTATATATTACACAGAGGCCTTTTTTAAACCTACTGTTATACTGTTAGACATATACTCACAGGAGTAAAAAAAAACCCAAAATGCAAATGAATACAATACTAAGGAATGAAGCTTCAGACAGAGAGAAATTAGTGTATCGATACTAAAGTATCTTAGTACCTGTTCCTGACACAGGAATTGAATATTTGTCTACATCTTTAAGATGGTATGAAATACTGAAAAGATATCCTCGGTAGGCAATGGACTGTGTCTATCTCAGGACAAAAAATACTGTATAAATTTTGATTATAAGCAACATTGGATTTTAGCTTTCATCCATACTTGGCTTAAACGGTTCAGTCTTTGCATTTTGGCAGAGAGCTTTACTGGTGCTAAACTGTGTTAATTTTCCTTTGCCAATGTATTACACTCATCATCTTCATCTCTTATGCTGTAATTAAGTTCCTTACAGTTATCTCTATTATTAAAAAATGTTAGGTAACAATCTGGCAATGTTTTACTAAACAAAAGTGGTTACTTCTGTCTACACTTTATTTTCTCTCCTGTATAAGTTTTTAATCTTCCCTCAAACTCTTGTTATTTCATTATATTTTGTCTTAATTTTGTCCTTTCTCATTTGTTTATAGGTAGGATTTTTGATGCTGTTTCTACTATAAAACAGAAAATGTCCTTGTAAAAGGATAATCATCTTGGCTGTATTGAGGTCTATCAAGGGAAAGTTCCTACTGCCTTCAGTGACTATGGGATTTTGCCCTGAGTAAGATCCTTTGGATACGAACCACTGTTACATTTTCATTGATGTTGTCTCATGTTACTGTTCTACCCAATGTAATATTGTATCGGTAGGGTTATTATAAATATATGGTTTTGACTCACTTTCAAAATGAAAAGCTTTACCCATCTTTTCAGGGATTTTTCAACTGATTCCTCTTGCTCATTCTGCTTACTTTTATTCTCTAATCTCTTTTCACTCTTTTGTGACATTTTAAAGTTGATCTGAACTAAAAAGGAAATGCAAAACCAAAACATTCTGTTGCTCTCTATTCTGTTTTTCCAGCACCTTGAAAACTAAATAAATCTGTGGGCCCATGTATGAAAGGAATTTGCTTTCATCTCACTCCAAATTAGGAATACCGGTAACATAAATTTAAAGCATGTCCGTAGCACTTTGGAAGTTGTGCTGGCATACTTTAAAGTGTGGGACAGTTTTTCAGGTAGCCGTAGTTCCATTTTACAAGTGTCAGCCCTAACTGTGTCTCTTTAAATAGCCCATTAGAGTCCCCTAATAAGAAAATTTGCAGCTCTCAGCTGCTTCCGTATATGCATAAAGCAGAAAGAAATCAAATAACTTGTGTGCCCTGCGGCTCAGAGACTTTTCCATTCAATTAATAAGCACTGAAGTAGATGACAAGATTATTAAACAAGTTTTTAATAGATGAAAACTATAAAACTCTATAAAACTTATGGTATGAATTATTGACAGAGCCAAACATTATTCTGAAATAATGCATTTTTGTTATTTATTGAGAGGTAGAAAGAATATTTTCTGTTGTGGCCAGATAGCTGATATTCCACAGTCATATACTTGCAGGTTTGCATATACATGCACATATTCAAGAATGCATGCATACTTTGCTTCTCCTTTTAACTAGGAATAACTGTTAGCTGGCACACTGACTTTAGTCCTCCTCCATCAATAGTATGACATAGTTCAGCATTGGTTCTGAACTTTGCCATTATTGACTTAGAGCTCTTTGTTTTGGGCTGTCTGGTGGAGTTATTCATCCACGGGAGGTAGACCGCAAATAAGGCCTCCTGAATACAGTTCTAATATGACTAAAATCTGAATCAAATGTTCAGTCTCTCTCCAAGGTAGTGGTTGAAGCCAAGGTCTGTTTTTAATGTAAGAGAAATTTAAAAAGTCTCACACACTTTATGGAACTACAAGACAAAGGTTGTTCTCTGTTTACCCTGTAAACTCAGGTTTTCAGGAATTTGACTGCAGTTAGCATTTTTTAGTGTGAGGCTAATACCTAGCCTGAACCCAGGAAGAAACCAAGGCCATAAGGTAAGGACAACTGAGAGCCAGAAGTCTTAATATCCACCTCTTCTAACTGATATCATAATGGTGACTTGAGTAAGAGGAAAGGCAAGAAAACAGGAAATAGATAAAGAGCCAAGAGATCATGTAAATGTGAAGGAAGCATGGAAAATGAACTGGGAGAACAGGAAGAGAGAAATAGATTTGATATGCATTATGGGAAGGCTCATTTGCTGCTCTGGGGATTTTTCAGTGCTTGAAGAAATTGTACTGGGAGATATTTGTGCTCAGAGGCGTCTGCAGTTATCTACGTTCGGTCCACATTAGATTGAGATGGAGTGAAGTTGTTTAGATTCTTCAGTCTGAGCTCCCTAAAATGGTTTGTTGCATTCCATAAGGATTGTTTTTATTTCAGGTAGACATAGTGTGAGAAATTCTTGAGCTATTTCCACTAGAGAAACTCATTTTTAAGAGGCTTTGTTCAAAATAACAGAATTGAATAAGTCTAGGAATGGGTATGAACTTTTGCTAAGCCTCTGAACAACTTTTAGCAAAATGTAATCTCTAGTTTTCTGTTGTTATTCTGTCTTGGGACTCCAGATTGGGGGTCAGGGATTTACTTGCTTAGCACTTTTTTCTGTACATCAGTAAGATTCTAGTTGTCTTGACAGCTTTCAACCTAATAACTACAGATTGCAGGGGTAGGATGAATTGAGGGCAAAGGATGTTGGGATATAAAGTGTGATCAGGCAAATGCAAGAGAAGGAGGAGAAAGTTCAGCTCATTGTGATCTGTGCAGCATTTGTTTCTCTTATTGCTCTATGGCGTTCAGCTCTAACTTCTCTGAGCTTAGCACAACTCTGTGTCTGTGAATCTGTGATACTGGATGGATTTTTTAGAAAATACCAAATCCTTTTACGGAAAGTGTTGTTCCAGTAAAAAGCATCTAATATCTCCTGCTTGACCAAAAATTTCTAATTGATGATCATGCAAGAAAGTTGTCAGCTGGATTGATTTATCTCAGCCAGTGAAATAAAAAGCAATCAATAACAAAAGGCAAAACAAATGACTAGTAATAGGTGTATCTGATTGTTTAAATGAAGCATAATAATATGCATTATTATGCCTAACAGCATGTGAAATGCACTTCAGATACAACATTGGTGCTGGTTTACTAAATTATAAAGCGTAGCAGAGTGAACAAGGTGACATTAGTGGACAACGTTATTTAATCTAAGAATCTCTTTTAAAAATAAAAGATTTACATTTGTTGTTTTGTGGTAATTGTGACTGCAGATTTCCTAATTTTTAAATTGTCTCTCTCTCATTCATCAGAGGACTTGGTGAGCTGCTGCTGACTTCAGCTGTGTTCACAGCACAGTGACAAAGCTAGAACAGTTGCTCCCTGTGAGCTCTAGGGCGCTACCCTGAAGGTAGTCGGAAAGTCACAAGAATATCCAGTTCCTGTTGATTCTTATTCAGGGCAGAAAATGAAGAATCTGCAAGACAGTAACTGATCTTAAATTGTCTTCTCCTTAACCTTCCCTGCCTGACAATTGGGTTTATTGGTTTCCCATGCCTGTCTGGAATGCTCACTGTTATAACACTTTAAGCAGGAAATTATATCCTGCTAAAAGCTAATAAGGCTTTTGGCAATATAAAGAGGAATGAGAACCTACCTAGAGAATTCTCTTCAAACAAGGACTAGAGATTAATATAAATGTGAAGGGATTATGTGTTCTTAACAAGTGATCAATGAGTAACAAAAAAGACTCATGGTGAGGATCCCAGCCGGATCCTACAAAGGGATTCCCAGTCTTTGAAAAACTGAGACTTCTAATCTGTTCCAGAATTTTTATCTGTTCAGCACCCCTGTTGAAATCCCAGCCAATCGCAGATTACTAGGAAATAGCATGGGAAGAGTATGTCCTTCATTAACTATAGTTGTGACAAATGGGATATCATCTTGTTTTTGTCTTTGTCTGGTGGTGCTTCTTTCTCTGTTAGCTCACGTTTACTTATGATTCTTCTTTGCTCCAACACTTATGCTGGACCTACATGTGGCCAAGTTGCTGAGCTGCAGAAAACATTGCTTCAGACCACATGGAACTTGCATACCAAGAAATTGGTTGGTTTAAAGTATCATCTTTCTTGGAAACCTTTGTTCAGTTGTGGGAGGAAGAACAGAATTTCTTGGGAGTTGCTCTCTGAGGAGAAACAGAGCCACTTCATCTCCACTTCTTGCAGAGCATGCTGTTGTCAATAAAAGAAGCTCTCTTAGAAGTTGCCAGAAGAAGCCTGACAAAGAATGTATGTATGCCAATATTTTCCTCTGCTAGAATAAACCACACAAGATCGTTTTCACCATTGGTGAATCACACTCAGGACATGAAGATGGAATAATTCTAAAAGCTTTTATTAGACTTCATGGAAAACATAATTTGGTGGGCTGTTTAGAAGCAGACAATTATAGTTTACTGTCCCTTCCAGTTTTGTGTCTCATGGTTGAGAACCTTCCACATTCTCAACCAGGAAGAGATTCGGGTTTCTCTTTTGTTTTGGTTTTTTTTTTCATTTTCGGTCAGTATATGTTTTGGCTGTTTCAGTGTTTTGTCAGTGCCTTTAAAAAAAAAGTAGATTTCTGAGTGCTGAATGCATTTCTTCAAAATCAGCCAAATCATCCAGAATGAAAAGTAAAGCTGAAATTTAAAATGCTTTGAAAAGCCTTCAAAGATATCCTTTTGTCATGTCAAACTTTCTTTTCTACAGAACTCACAATCTGCTCACTAATAACTATTGAGAACACCGCTATAATGGGGAATTTGCCTCCCAAAACATGTTTAATATTTTTTTCTATTCTATTTTTCAGTAAGTGTCTTCTGTTTCTAAGAATGGCTGCAAATTAAGCTTGCAGACATTACCTGAACACAGACCATAGTTTGGAGAATGAATGAGTTTGGAGAATAAACACTCCTTCTTAAAAAAAGGACTTTTTGGGTAGACTTTCTTGATAAGCATTTCAGTTCTTAAAACAACAGTAAAATTTTCTCCCTGTCTTTAAGGTTAAACTGACACTTGGAATATTTCACTTGTCATTCTTGGGTATAGTTTCCTAAACTATTACTTGTCCTTGAGAACCATTAGATGCTAGAGCAGTTCTTTCTCTTTTTGTTCTTCACCATGGGTATAAATGTTTATCTTCACAAATCAGTGAAATATTCTTAAAATATACAAAGAGATTTAACCTCAGCCATGACTTTACTATTATTAATGCACATTATTTGCATAGAAGCAGTACCCATGAGCTACAGACATGGCCTACATTTTATACAGAATTAGAAATAGAAAAGGAGACATTATATAGCCTTTATGTTGAAGAAGATAATGACAGTCAGCAGGTGGACAACGGAAGATGAAGAAATGGGAGACTGCTATTATTCTGTCAGTATGGTAAATGGTGTTCTCAACACACCACCTGGTCAGCTGGTTTATGTATTGTTTTTGAGGATGCTAGAAGAAAAAGTAGCTTTTCAAAGGGAGATATGAAAAGATAGGCTTTCAGGTATTTGCAGGCAGCTCCTTCAAGCATAAAGTACAGGAAAAGGCCATTCCATCTGAAATTATTCTTTCTGAAAAATTAATGAGCAGGAGATGGGAGTTGATGCCACTGGCCGCTTTGAGTCAGCATCTCGTTAGTGAGCCAATTCATTAGCCTCTTCCAGTTGAGGGGAAAGTTCTTTCTGACTTTCATGTAGAGATGGCTCTTTGTCACATCGGCAGAGGTCTTGGTTCCAGTAGTTTTACATTGAAGGTACTACCTTGAATTGCACAACATTAATCTAGTTGAGAACAGGGTGAGAAGAGAACCAGGCTGTTTCTTGACACTGAGTATGTAGATGGAAGTGACTTTAATGTGAAGGCCTGACACATAAACAAATTTCTCTAACTTCATTTGAATACCATATGGTTTTATACAAAGTAAATTTGTCAGCATCGTGCCATTTGTAGATTTGGAAGACAATGTATGCCTCAATATCATCAGTGCTTTAATTACCTCAGTAAGCATGATGCTTAGTGGCATTTCTGGTTAAAGTCCTAATTAACCTTCTCTACCTAATGAGCGTGTGAAGGTTTGGCTTGTGGCTTATTATCCTACTCATTATTATGAATGATAGGGGGAACTATTTAAAGTCTCCAGTTTTACACTGTGACATAATTATTTATGAAAAGGCCTTGCCCCAGATATAGAAATAATGATAATTACATTTAATCTTTTCATGGTTTATGCATTTTTTTGCAGTGAAACAGATGCCTATAGGGCACTAATTACCGAGAGGGGAACTGCAATACGCTACCAGACAGGCTCATTGAAAATACATGAACCTGAGGTTATATGTTTTCATATCCTTGGTACCATTAAGTTTTTTGCTTCATGTATGTACTTTTCATGTGCTCGACTTCATGTCATATGCATATTTTATGAGCACATTTATTGCTCAGTTTTAACAGTTTACAAAGATTGACAGGAGGACTACATAAAGCTGCTTGTTTAGCACCTCTGATTGTGGCTACTGTTGCTGTTTCTGCACTAATAAGGGCACAGAGACTGCTCAATACCAGGTATGCCTCAGAAGCGTGTGTTTAAAGGTTAGCACAAAGGCAACTGTTGGGTTTACACCAGTTAGAGTAGTTGACAATATGCTGACGCTTTCTGTGTACTGCTTGAGAATGTCTCTGTTGGCTAATTGACTCTGCTTTCCTGATATATTCTGCCAGCACATGATATCCTTAGTAGGCACCAAAACGGGAGTTTTCTTTTGTAATTTCATGATCAGCTGATATAACTATTGTTAAAATGGACTTGGAAAAAAGTAAACTCTTTAATGGGACATGCATGTCTTTTTGAAAAAGACTATATTTATGGACAAGTTTGTTGTTTGTTAACGTTTAAAGAAAGTTTTAGCAAACTCATGATGAACAGGTTTTTGTGCTCTCAACAGGAAGGGTGGTGAAATGGCCTTGTTATATGCTATGGCTAAGCTGGAGTGCTGCCTCCTTTTACAGCATTTCTTTCTTCGGTGTTTACATGTAAATGGTATTTGCAGCATTCTTAAATCTGAGACTCACTGCTAATGGCTTCTTTCTAGTGTATAGGCAACAGCCCTGTGCTCTGGGACTTAGGCAGCAGGTCACAGTGCAGAGTGAAGTAGAAGACAGCAATATGCGAAGGAAGTCAGTGTTTCCATTCTATTCCCAGTGAGACAGTGATCTTATCTCATGAATGTCACCTGAATTTGTGATGAAGAAAGAATGTAAAGTTTCACTGTAGAAGTATTTGAATGATGACTGGGTACACGCATTTGGAAATTGATGAATAATACAGCATAGCTAGCATTTAATGATTTCTCTTGTCAGTTGCCATCCCATGATTTAACATCTTGAAAAGTGATTTTAATTTTGATTTCAGTATAAATCTTTATGTCCGTCTAACTGCACTGCTGGCAAGACAAGGAGGTAACAAACAAATGGATGAAGAGCTGTTCTGATTTAATCTTAGGTAACTGAGTGTCATTTCACCAGTTTAAAACAGTGTTGATGGATCACTTTGTTCACTGAGAGCATGTGGATAATAAAATGCAAAGCAAGAGGCCAAGAGCAGAAAACAAGAATATGCAGATAAAAACATTGTTACCATATGCCACTATTTTTGTTCTTGGCTCTTAGCTTTTCTAAGAAAATACAGCAGAACTTAATGAAGGGAAACTTTCTAACAATTACTCCAGTTCCTCAAAAAGAAAGGGACCTTGACAGCACAAGGCAAAATTTCCTCTCCGAGACTTTGAACCTCGCTTATGTGAAATGCATTTGAAGGTATTAAATCAAATCTAGTGTATATTCTACCATGGTAATGTAATTTTAGCACAGATATCACAAGGAATTGTACCAGTCCTGAACAGTGATGTTTTGATCACTCCCTTTAGAATAACGTTTTGTACCTTATTACTGATGCCTGCTGCTCTGATGCTGAGATAACCACGTATCTCATGTTTTCAGGCAGTTACCCCAAGCTACGCATATAGCAAGTTCATTCTTCTTTTTGCCATGGTATTCTACAGTCTTCAAAGTCTTGTACAATGTCTTTCTTCAGTTGCTGAACTGTAGCACAATGTGACTTTGGTCACTAGAGTTACAGTTTTCATTTTCAACAGTATTTAAAAAAATGATACAGAAAAGAGTTAATGGAAGAGATTATTAGACTTTTTATTTCTCCATTAACCTGAGTCACAGTAAAAGGAATGCTTTGGATATAACATTTTTATCCTTATCCATTAACAGTGTCAGCAGTAGTGTTTTAAATCCTGTTTTTATGAGTGGAGCATTATGAAAGAGAATGACTTCTTAAGTAAAGAAATCTACTTCATTATTTAAGTTATGATCTCCTCTTTCCTCACACTTCTCTTTTGTGGTTTGCTTTTGTTGACTGGCTTTTTTATATGTTCTAAATGTATATAGCTTAGTTCAGCAATTCTTTATAGCAAGGCAGGTAACTAAGGAAGATGCTGAATGTGGGATACCTTTGTCATGGAAAAAAAAACCCACTCACGACAAAATGGAGCCATGCCGAGTAGTCCTGAAAGCTTAAATAGGTAATTGTAACTGTGGATACCACTTATTCAATATTCTGATGGAAACAGAAACTTTTAATTTCTCTTTTTTTTTTTTTTTTTGCTACTAATTGGGCATCTTTGGGTTTGTTAGTATTAGTGAAATAGGAGATTTAATGGAAAAGAAAATGAGATATTTTTTTTTTTAAGCCTTAGTTTCTTTAAAACATTTGCACTAATTCCTGGCTTATATCTGAAGGTGCATAAGGCTGAATCAAATATTTATTAGCATGCTCACAGCCCAAATTGGATCCTCAGCTGTTCAGAGCTACCTTAATGAGAAAAAAGAGGATACATAGCTGTCCTAGAAACCGACATTGCTCCTGCAACAATGAGCTGCGTGACATTAAGGACTGTGCAGAATTCAGCTGTTCTTCTTAGATAATGTTTCTAGGTGGTTACAGTGGTTAGAAGTGTCTGCTGAAACATGTCACTGAACTATATGCTGTGGAATATTCCATTAAAACAGCATATGAGTTTGCAAGAACTTCTTTGAACATAGTTACGTAGTTTTCTACTTCTAACTACATGAACTGAATAAAAATAATATTCTATTGTATTTTCCCAATACTATGTGAATTGTTGAAGATGGTGATATATATGCTTTATTTGCAAGATATTTACAATAATTAGGTTTTTAAAAGTAGGTATAATCTTTGTATTCATGTATTAGAAGCTGAGAAGGAGACTAACAGGAGCAACACAGCTTATGAGGCAAATTTTTTTCCCTTAGGATGAATTCAGATCAGTATGGGCATAAGCAATTCACCTGGCTGCAGTCAAAATTCTGATTAAATAATTGGAAATGTCATGTGTATGTGAGATGTCTAAAGGAGTTAATCAAAATGCACAGTCAAAGTCTATATCATTACATAAGTATTACAGTGTAGGTTTTAAGGGATTCTTATACTGAATGAAAGATATTGTGTAGCGCAATATGCAGAACTGCTGTTAAGGCAATTAGTGTTTCCAGGAAATTAGACATATTTCTCTGTGTTATTTATTTTTATGGAAAACTTGCCTGTTTATTACCTCTTCATTTCCAGTACATTTCTGTAGCCCTTCTTTGTATATATATAAAACTGCAAGTCCTTCCCAAATGACATTCTCTTTAGTGAGACTATTCGTAAACTTATAAGATGTCAAAAAACCTGTATGGTGTTTCTATGAACTTGGCTGAAAACACATGTATTTTTATTATATGTTTCAGTTAAGAATTATGTGTGGTTAAGCTTCTTTCAAAATGTTGTTTTATAAAATCACACAATCTCCTAAAGAAAGAGAAAGATAGGCTGCTAAATTGTTCTACGGTCATCACCATCTGGATAGAAAGATTATTGATATTTTTCTCATTACTTATGAAAATCTACAAAGAACAAATGTACCCTTTGAAAAAAGTGAAATAAATGACAGCTATAGCTGGCACACTCAATAATGAGAGCTCAGGTGTTGCTTTCTGTGCTTTTCATGTTAACTTAGTTCAGTTCTGTAGGAGACAAGAAGATAGGAGATAATTTCCTGTGAAATAAGAAAATTCAGGCATGATTATGTGTGTAAGACTGGACAGACAAAGCAAAGGAAAAAGGGTAATCAATAGAGGCAGTATATCCTTAAATGTAGCATGTCCTGTATACTATAGGAGATTTTAATATGTATTCTTATAGCCTCAAATCTCTTTTATATGATGCATTTGATTCAAGTGCTTTGAAATAACACATCTTTCTAACAAAAACGTTGCAAAGGAAAACACACTGAAACCTTTCCCAAAAGCTTCCTTATTCTTTGAGGTACTATATGAACCTGATGCTGTACATTGACATTTGCATAGTAGTTTGAAATTGCTTCAGGGTTCCACAATATTTCCACAGTAAAGACACTTAATTTTCTGAATACTCTCTTGGGCTGAGTTGCACTTTGCGAACCATGTTGTTGTATGTACAGTGTAGATGGTAAGTGTGGCCAGGCAAACTCTGTTTCTCTGCTTTCTGCATTTCTTTACAGAGCTACAAAGGATAACTTATCAAAGTTCATAGCTATGAACTGGAGAAGTGTATTTTTTTCCCCTACTGTTAGTAGAGCAAACTTAGGAAACTAACCAGCAAGGCACTGTTACTACCATTGAATGGGAATGATTTGTCCCAGATCACCCAAGTCTGAAGAAGAACTGGAGCCTGAACCTGACTATTATAAAGCCTTATATAAAATATACAAAACTGGTCATGTGTGGTTCAGCCCTAGATTTATCTGGTCCAGTACCCCGTCTCTGACAGTGGCCAAAAGCAAATGTCTGTGGAAGCAGATGGGAACAGAGCAGGCACGGATTGGTGCATCCTTAGCCTATTCTCCCATCCACAGGCACTCTGTAGCTCAGGGGAGGTGGGGTGTCTGTACAGGCTGAAGTTTGATGATTTCTCTTTCATTAATTTGCTCTGTCTCCTCTTGAGCCTATGTAAACTTTTAGAGTACTGTGGCAGGAAGTTTCGCACAGTAATTGCTTGTGTACAAAGTACCACCTTTTTCTGTTGCATTCAACCTACCTTCTGCTGACGTCATTTCATGGCAGCCGGTGCCATATTAGAATGATTCTTATTCATGGTAATCATGGCTTACAAATTTCTCCACAGTTCTCCCTATTTTGTTTGAGCTGACTGTCCTTCTTGCCCTTCTCTGTGTCGCACCATGGTGTGCTATAATGGCACAAGATGTTGTCTTCTTTCTTTTGTGATCCTTTCCTAATCATTCCCTAACAACTGGCTTGTCTAGGAAGTCAGCTAATGCTTTTATCAGCTGATGTTTTCGTGATCGGAAGTTCAAAACTCTTGTTCGTGAAAGACTATGGCCAGTTTGGATCATTGTGCATGTGAAATTAGGATTTTTTTTTCTTTTCTCCCCACATGCATCATTTCACGTTTCTCTACAGTGGATGTAATCTTCCCGTTTGTTGTTGAGGCGCTCAGTCACATAAATCCCTTTTGCAATTCTGCACGGTTCCTCATTTTTACTCCCTGAATAATTTGATATCCTCAATAAATTATTTACCCAGTTTTTTAGACAGTTTGATGGATTGGGTGTCGTGTCCAGGTGTTGGCAGTGGGGGCCGCAGGCACCTCTGTGAAGCGAGGCTGCGGCTGCCCTGTGCCGGACACGGCCGGTTCCAGCCAGTTCCGGCTGGTTCCAGCCAGCTCCAGTACAGCCCCACCGCGGGGCACAGCTGAGCCAATCAACAGCACTGGGGGCATCTCTGTGAAAACCTCTTCAGAAAGAGCAAAATGCCGCAAGGCAGTGCGGAGTGAGGAAAAAAGTGTGAGAAACAACCCTGAGGGCACCAAGGTGAGAGAAGGAGGAGGGGGAGGAGGTGCTCCAGGCACCGCCGTAGATATTCCCCTGTAGTGTGTGGAGAGACCGTGGTGCGGTGGGTGGGTATGCCCTGGAGGAACTGCAGCCCGTGGAGAGTCCCCGCAGAGGAGCAGGGAAAAGTGTGAGGAAGAGGGAGCAGCAGAGAGGAGCTGTTATGGACTGACCGCAGCCCCCTGTTCCTCATCCCCCTGTCTGCTGGGGACGGGGGGGCAGGAGGTAGAGGAGCTGGGAATGAAGAAGTGAAGTTGAGCCTGGGAAAAAAAGGGTGCGAGAAAGTGTTTTTGGTTTTGTCTTTGTTTCTCACCATCTACATCTCTTTTAATTGGCAATAAATTAAATTAATTTTCCCCAAATTGAGTCTGTTTTGCCTGTGATGGTACTTGGTAAGTGATCTCCTTGTCTTTGTCTCGACCCACAAACTTTTTCATACTTTCTTCCCCCATCTTGTTGAGGAGGGGGAGTGAGAGAGGGGCTGGGTGGGCATCTGGTAGCCAGCCAAGGTCAACCCCCACATTTGTGAATGTGTTGAATAGTCTGGATATTAATGTAGATTGTGAAATTTCACTGGTGACTTCCCTGTACTGTGAAAACTATTTGCCCCTACTTTGTTTCCCATCTTTGTATACATATTGCAAGGTAAATACCTTTCTTCTTATCTCAGGGCTACTTAATATCCTGAAGAGCTATGGTGCAGAAACTTGCATCTCTCTTATTTATTCATTCCTGTTTGTTGATTCTTTTGAAGAACTTTAAAGAAGTTTTGTGAGATAGGATTTTCCTTTCTCACTATATAGTCATGTGGATATGTAACCAGTACACTGTCTGGTCTGTATATATGTGCCTCCTGAACGGTTATCTGGATTCTGTCAAACTTTGTGCGGTTGATGAGTTTTCCCTACTTTCCTTCCTTGAGAGTACTAGTTTTGCTTTCTCTTCTCTTCCCAGCCATTGATTATCAGAGGAAAGCAATTATCTTTGATGTTTTGGGGCTCTTTCAAATGAATAAAGTTTGCCAATGTATTCCAAAATTATTAGGCAGGGAGGGAGGAGAGGAGAAAGGAAAGGCAAACAGACTGAAGGCAATCACAAAGGCCTTTTTTCATTTGAAATATGAACTAAAAACAAGAGCAGTGTCTTCTAACACTGATTTTTCTTCCTTTCCATTCCTTTCCATTCCTTTCCATTTACAATAGCATTACTAAAGAGATGGAAGATACATATTGGTTGTCTAATTTTGCTTGGCAAAGGCAAAATGGAAGTTATAAATAGTCCCAGAGAACAGATGAAACAATTGTATGTATTTTAAATTTTCTTTTTCTGGAGTAAGTATTGATCCTGTTATGAATATTCTGTCATTTTAGCAACTGACTCTGTAGCAGTTTTCTGTGGAGTTTATTGAAATGATCGTTTTATGAAGGCAATAGTTTTAAGAAGGAACAGCTGTAACAAAGACTTTCATAGTTTATCAGAAATATGAATACTTCCTGAGTCTCATAATTTCTCAGAACTTGATGGAAAATTCTGAGGAAGATTTTTAAGCCATAACATTGTAAATTTAGAAATGTAGTCTTGATTTTAAAATAAAACATGTAACAGAATGTGACACATTCGGTTTTCTTTCACTGCAATAAGTGAAAAGCAGAGATGTGAAGTTTGGGCCGGATAATTCTAATTATTAGGTACAGGGATTTAAAACACAGTCCTCTCTCCTTTCACGTTTTATAAAGAGACAACTCTTCTGAATTAAGAGGTATCAGATGATCAATGAATCCAAGAATAATCTGTATTAAAGCTGAGTTGGTGATCTAAAACCTACTGGCTTGACTTCAGTCTTACTTGCTATGATTTAATCACCATACTGCTATACCTGTCAGCATATGCCAAATCTACATTGTGCAGGTAGGATCAGAATCAAAATCGTTCTGGGGATGTTGCACTGAAGGACTATTTTCTTTGACTTTAAATTTCTCTGTTGGTTTCCAGTCATTGTACCTATAGTGCTGATTGCAGATTACAGGCAGAACAGCTTTAAGCATGCGTTCTACAAATACCATATGAAAAATAGCCTCTTCTGGAAACTAAGAAGATCACGAGAATGTTAAGGTAGTAGAGCAGGGGAAGGAGACAAATATTGCTATGGTTGGAGCAATTGTATATCACACAAAGTTGAAAGATGGAACAGAAAAGGGTCACAAACAGAATAGTGCTACCTTTTTTTAAAAGGTCAAGACAAAAAACCCCAAACCATAATATATATTAAAAGGGCAGTCTTGTAGCAAGCTGATTGTTACTAATTGAGAGTTATATGTGAAATTATAGAATCATTATTTTGCCTGATGAACTTCACCAGCATGCCCAACCAAATGAGCTCAAGACAGTTAAAAATCATTGCATGTAATCTTCCTAAAAATAACAACTGAACATATAGATTTCCTTGAGTGGGGGTGGGGAGGGGGGAGATGGGAAGAAAATATATATGTGGATGAGATTTTGGTATGATTTGGTTTTCCACATACTAAAACCAGATTTCAGATTTCTGATATTAATTTATTTTTTAAAAAACAAACTAAAAATAAAATAAAATTTTAAAAATCCTTCCATAAGTTTTAATGACTGATTGCCCACAGTTTTATGTCTTGCAACCTTCCTCAAAAAGCTGTCTGGTCTCCCACTAGTCCCCTAACTGCTTTTCTTTGTGCTTTTGGCAGGCAAAGAGCAGCACATGCCATGGTAGCTTTGGAGCTACTCGTGGTTGACTGATCACTTGATTACTGCCCTTTAGCTGACAAGTGAAATGAGGAGAACAGCTAAAATTTGAATTCTCCCTGCTCTCCTCTGTCAGGGCACTAAGTGGTTGTGGTTCTCTATTCAGTCATTAGAATTCACAAAGTTGAAAGTTAAATTTGTGAAACCTTAACCTCATCAAATTTGGTTGAAATGGTCCAATGAATTGAAAAGCTATTGCAGGGAGAATGAAGGACTGACAAATGATGATGGACAAACAGGGAGTGTGATATATATATTTTGCTTTTTTAGGAAAGCAGGAGAAAGCAGAGCTAAAATGTAAGTACTTTCTGGTCTGTTATGTAATCTCTGAAATAACATAACCATAATGGAAATAATTATCTTAAAATTGGATGTTGGTTTGAAATACTCAAATCCTTTTATCTCTGTAACTATACAGTTTTAATTTTTTCTTTTGTGCCACGTCAAGTTCTCGTTAAACTAGACATTTAATTTAGAACAATGTTCTTGAGCAGCATAGACCTCAGTTAAGGTTTATCTTACTGCTGTGTTTCTGTACCTTAAACAATAGTTGTTTTAGGAATATAATCTGTCTGGATCTCTCCTGCTGAGTATATTGAAGCTGTATGGAAGTTGCTTGGAAAACCTTGGAGATATGCAACTCTTGATTGCATATCAGTTATACCCAAATATAATATCTAACATGTAAAAGCACAGACATTGCATAGAATGTGATTTGGGCTTTTGGAGGGTGTCTAAGCTGGGATCTTGAGAGTTCAGAGAAATCATATCTGACCAACAAACTTTTTCCATACACCTGGAAAATATTGTCAAAATCTAGTGCATGAGAAAGGTATTCAGCACTCCTAATTTACGAGATCTTAGCCTGAAAGTTATTTTTAAAATAATGAATGTTAGCTTTGGTGACAAATGGATGCTAGAATTGCATATCACTAATACTTGGGAGAAATAGCATAGGCCTGGTGGTTGGATTGTACAGCTGGATATGATAGTCTTCCACAAATTTCTTAATGGGTAAATATGGGGAATTCTGGGGCAAACATTTGGTATGTCTGTTGTTTCTGACATTTCTGTGATATAAATAAAGATGAACTCTGCTGAAATCAGTGGACTTATACCAAGAGCATGTGGAAGTGAATTGGGTTCATTTTTTTCTGTGCTTAAATTGTTCCACAGATTTTAGTTACTAGACACTCTCCCTGCATGAAGCACAGCTAGGCATTATGGAAACATTATGGAACCTCTTTTGCAATCGTGTTATTTTAATGTTTCCTACAGATAAAAAAAATATATATTTAGATAAGTAGGAGCATACAGTGTAAATATCTTCACTTGATTTTTATTTAAGAGCCTCAAATGTTTTCAAACTATCAAATCCCAAACATGGCATGCAATATGTAAGATCCTAAGTATTCGTACAATAAATATAGCTAAGTTGAATCCCTTCCCCTGCTGTAAATAGAGTTGAGCGGGGGCTAGAACCAGATGACCTCCAATGGTCCAGTCAAATCTAAATTATCTTGTGAATTCTGATTTTAAAATTTAATGAAACCTACTCTCTGTTATATCTAAGTTTATTAATAGAAGCAAAAGTTGTCTACTTTGGGAGAAAGGAGAGTGGCACTTGAAATGATGAAATGAAGGATATCTGAAAGTATCCTAAAGCTTGGAAGTCATTAGGAAAAATCATGAACAAGGCAGTTGCGAGTGCCTAAGAGAAAGAGTAAAAGCTGACCTGACATTAGCTGCAAAGAACATTATAGCGGCTAAAGTGATTTTTGTAACATTGCAAAATGTAGACAGCTCCACAGACAGAAATTTTCTTATATGACCATGGACTATTGTAGGTCAGAATAAGCCAGTGTAGTGGAAGTGTGACAGTCACACATGGTTGCGTGATGCAGTATGAGGACTTACAAGAACCAGTTTTCCTGGCTTTTGGTCACAAATGCCAAAGGCATTACACTTTCAAATCATGAAACTTTCGAAGGTCAAATATCTGCAAAAAACAAAGCACGTACCATTGGCTAAATTATTGCAGTGAGCACAGATTAATACTGTCAGTAAAACTGAAGTGATGATAATTGGAGTACTGAAGAATGTTTACCTTAATATTCACTCTGCCAAACACCAAAGCACTTGATTTACATCGTCTGCATATAGAATATTTTATAAAGGACCTAAAGAAGAACATATAAATTTTGCAGCTCGGTAGTATAAAAGTTAGGAAGGTAGAAGACTACAGAGAATGATTTTTAGACATTTCCAAATAGCTGTTAGTGACAAGAGGCAGGTGAACTTGAACTCCAGATACAATGCTGGAACGAGGCAGGTGAATATGTTACCAGGGAATATTGGTGTAAGGACATGTGGAAGTGACATTAGGGACTTTCAAACTCTAAGAGCCCTAAAATTGGTTTGGCATTGTAAGAAGACAACTGAATGCAGCAGGGGACATGGACCCATGATATGGGAAAAGGGACCATTGGTCTGGGGTTCATAATCAGTTGTCAACCCAGTATAAATATATTTAGCATTTCTGTGGCAAGACAGATACTAACTGAACTGCTGACTTAGTATTTAACTATTAAGTAGTAACTGAATTGCTAATTTGTCATTAACATATTTAGTGAATTGCTGATTTAACATTTAGAAGGCCGTAGGATAAACAATGCAATAATGTTGCAGTTAAGGCAGAGTGAGGGTGAAGTGGCTGGTTCTCTCTGGGTCAGTTTTAGGAGGCGACTTCCGAGTAGGGTAGTTGCAAAACAAGGACAGAGTGACTGGTTATCTTTGGGTTGGTTCTGGAACTGACTCTCAGCAGAGATGAAGAACAGTCTGTCTGCACAAATGGGAAGTTCAAAAGGGCACAGCTCATAGGAACCCAAAGAGATATAAAGGTAACTTTAACACTAAGAAGTGCGACCTGCAAAAGATGCTGCAACTTTGATGATCCTAGCACCTGAGAATCGACTGCTGTGGAGGTGAATATCATTCTGTGGGCCACCTAGACATGCCAGGCAAAACACTGCCGAACCCCTGTGCTGTGAGTGTGGATTGCATGGACCAACAGAGGGGTCTCAAACCTTTGTGGGTTGGGAGATGTCAAGGATTTGGGAGCATTTATCATGGTTATAACACTATGCCAGTAATAGTCATTGTACCTGTATGTTGCTAAGTGTATCTTAATAATACACAGCTGAGTTTAGACAAACATAACTGACAAAATTGTATGCTATTGCTAGACTTGAGTTATCAGTTATATGTTATAAGGTATAAGCTATGGAAGGTTTGCTACATGTATATCTCAGGCAGTCGCGGCCTCTCTACTTACAGGGCAATGCTGCTCACATTTTTGCTTTCCCTCTAATATCACAGAAAGTGATTAGGAGGGATTCAGAAGAAGCAATTGAAAATCAGAATAACTGACTTGTAGTGAAAGATTTAATAAACAGAATTTATTTGCATATTCAAGCAAAAATGAATTTTAGTTAAAAGTAACACATATAAGGGAAATAGTACTCTAGTAGTTGATGGCTTTTCAATCTAGTAGAAAAAGCAGGCATAAAATGTTCTGGCAATCATAACGTGACAACAGATATACTTGCAATGAAACTCAGAAGCACATTCATAGCTGTGTCACTAGTTAACTTAGCCATGGGAACAACCTACCTAAGGATGTGGTGAATAATTTGCCGTTATGCAAAATCAGGAAAAAATGTAATTTTAATCCTATGTTTTTAAATTAATCTAGAAAAATATTGGGGTCAAGGCCATTCAGAAAGTGAGTAAAAAACATTTCAAAGTAAAATGTAGTCACATGATATACATTGGTTATTGCTTGTTTCTGAAATACAGTAGCATTACATGTTTTTTATTTTGCCTTGGAGTCAGCTCAGTTAATCATTATTGTTGCTAAATCTGACATGTTTTCTACATTGTTATGGAACATGGAAATATTTTGTACGACAGTGATGAATACTGCAGTTGTCAAGATTTTTTTTTTTCTCTGATAGGTGGTAGGTGTTTATATTTCATCATACCTGCTTTTGGGGCTGCACTTGTCAGATTCCTACTCAATTCATGAAAAGAGCGTCCTGTCCACCATTTTGTAATGTCGCTAGATAATGTAGAAAAGACAGGCAAAGTCTTTGCTGAGATGAGAAGATTAGATTAGATTAGATACTGCTTTGTGCTTTTGAAAAAGGACAATATTTGCTTCTAATTTTATCTTTGTCTAGACTGTGCTTCCAATGGCAACAGTTCAGCA
>NW_008824283.1:4050829-4080066 GCF_000699105.1 Pygoscelis adeliae | reverse complement strand
GAAGAAATTATTTCCAGGAATGGAGTTATCAGACACAATGCATTTTTTATTGTCCACAAAGAAAGGAAAGGTCTGGCAAGTGTTTTCTTGGGATCCTCATTGAAATTGCCAGTTGTGAGTTTACTGTCCAAGAAAGAGTAAAATGTCCCAGATTGTAAAAATTCAGACTTTTTAAATACTTCCCCCCCCCCCCCTCCCCCCCCCCCCCCCCCAGCAGTACATTTTTATTTGTTTTGGAATTTGCACTGGTGTTAAGTGGAAATATAAATTCCAGAGGCACTTATTACTAAAGAAAGGCTTAGTTGCTTCATTCTGTTTCCTTTTCGTTTTCCCCTTGGCTAGAGGTCAGGCAAAACACTATTTCATAGGACAAGCCCATTTTTTTTTAATCACAGTGACAGTTTTTACTAAGAAAGGAAACAATAGGTGATCTGTTACATTTCAGGGGGCACAAAATCAGTAACCAGTATAACTGGTAAGAGAGATCACCAGGGATGCTAGCATATTCTGCTTGAACAATGTGAATAGCTGACTAGGGGCTATGCTTACAGTATCCCTCTGAATGTCAGGCATAAAACCCGATGCACTATTCCAACTATATGTAGAAAGTAGATCAGTAGCCTCTTGAGAAGAACTTTTAAAATTCTAAAAAACAGAAAGAAGGAAATGGCACAGACATTAAGTCTGTGACACAGGAGAATGTGAGACCACTGTTTTCTCTATAGATTTTCAAGAACCACTTTTTACAAAACTCATTGCAGATCATAATTTAGTCCCTGCAGGAAAAAAGGTTGGATTTCTGCAGGAGAAGGGATCAAAGTTTTGTCAATATGGGTAAAATAAAAAAAATAGACTTGGAAGCTAAGGGAAGAGAGGACAGCCACGGTAAAACTAGAACATATCACAAAATTATATTCCTCTCATATGGAGGTCCTATAGGAAATGAGTTTCCTGATTTTTAGATTTATAAAGGTTTAATTAATTTCCATTATATTTGTTATGTGGCTTTCCTTTTTTATTAGTTTTCAGAGTATAAAACTATATTTCTGCTAATATAAAATAATAATTTATTTGACATGTACAGCCTGGACAAATGAGTAGTTCAATAGTATAGCTACAAAAGACTTCTAGAGCAGTAGGACAAATTAAGCTTTACTCCAGTTACATAAAATCAGGTGATGTCACTAAAATTAAACTTCCTTTTGAAACAGGTTTGACCCACTGATGCAGTGAGACAAAAACTGGACATCCAGCATGAAAAGAGTGTATGCCCTTTGCATGCTGTAAAAAGGTTTCCCCCCTCATTTTTACTACTACATCAATGAAGCAGAAGCAGCAAAATGAACAGTTCTACATATGCAATATGAATCTGATAAATTTTCCCATATCTTCATATGCACTTTAACGTGAATTTTGTATGTCATTGCAGATTGCCTCCTTCCTTTGGGTGATTAATTTTTTTTTTTAATCAAAGGTTTTATAGCTAATCCCTGTTTATCAAAAGAAAGCATCTTCGATCACAACTCATTTAGGCTTTCATCCTTTTAGATACATCACCCATATTCTGAAATACACAAAATCAGTATGTAATATGTGAAAGATTTGCTTGTGGTAAAAGGTCAAGAAAAAGAATTTTTCTGCTAGCTATTGACATAAACACATGGAGGTGAAATATTTTTCAAGGTATTTTGTGTCACACTTGAAGTCACATTGTATGATATAATAATCAATAAAGACTACGATGATATTTTCATTCTGTCTATATCAGTGTTTATGAACATTACTGATAAATCTTCCTTTGGCTGCTACAAGGTTGGTTAGCTGTGGTTACCAAACAGAATGTTTTATTCTGCAAGCATTTTCTATTTCAATCTAAAATTATAATGTTGAAAACATTTTTTAATTTAAAGTAGAAAGAGAAAGATATAATGCATTTTTTCCAACTGATAAGACAGTGCAGAAATATGTAAATTGCAAATTTTGCTCTAAGCAAAAAATAATCTCACAGGTATTTTTAAATTTTTTTTACCTGTGAGAAAGCTAATGTCAAGTGTTCACTGTGCTTGAGAAACTTTGGTTCTCTGAAGTATGCTCTGAGATTTGAGATACATACTAATTGTGGAATAAATCATAAAAAGGTTGTTGAAGTGTAGAGAACACCAATCAGCTTCAAAAAGGACTGAGGGTTTTAAGAAGTGCTGTTAGGTGAATGTAGTGGCAATGTATTCACATTTGTGGAAAGACTGAGGAATTGTGCAAAAAGCTTTGCTGTGTTCTGCAGAAAAGGATCTCAAAAAACTCCCCCCAAAACCTTATGTTTTTTAGAGGTCATTACTTTATTTCATTCTTAGACTTGCATACATTTTATATACTGGCAATAAAATAAGTTAATTAAACTTGTATGATTTCTTTAAAAAAAATGCAGGAAGCTGTATGGTCCTTTAAATTGCAAGGGTTAATATGACACTGTTAGTCTGACATTGGCTGTTAAAGCTGTAATAATGTGGCTGTTGGTCCTCTAACTGCAAAAAAGTACATGCATTAGGAATTGGCTTGATATTGTTTCCTTACTGAAAACTGTGTAATGAAGAATTACTGATGAATAGTCCACTAAGAAAGCCTGCAGTTTTTCTTTATAATATCCTGAGCTTTCTAGTATAATTTAATTTAATCTCTTGTTTTAAGGTGCCATCTCTGTAAAACAATTGAACTTTACAAACCATTCAAGGCAGTTGTCATAGAATCATAGAACAGTTTGGGTTGGAAGGGACCTTTAAAGGTCATCTCTAAACCGGAAGAGACTAAGCAAAGATAGATATTAAATCATGCAGAAAATGCTGTTTGAATTATGCATTTCTAAACCAAAAAGCATTATAATTACTTTGCTCAGATATTTTGATAACTGTATCATAACAAATGAACTTATTTTATTGTGCTTTATTTTGTAGGTTTTTCTGAAAACAAATTTGAGAACTAAGTTCATGGTTCTGGCTGCAGGTCATTACATAACGGATTGAAATGAACTTTGGAAACACATTTAGAAAGTCTTGGCCAGAGAAGGTAAGAACAGAAGTGATTTTTTTTTTTTTTTATGTTTAATGGGTGCTAAAGTATAAAGGTACGATGGGATAAAGGCCATAAACACTCCATAGAAGAAGGGTGTTATAGTGTCACTCAGTGATGATTTACAGAGACTGTGAACTGATATAACCAAAAGCTATGGAGCATTTGGTCTTTGTTCAACCAGCAGTAGTTCATACTTTAAACCCCAGGTACATGCAGAAAGCCAGGCAAGGACCCAGCTGTAACACAATGATTTTGTTTGTGTTTATGACTTAAGCTTTTTTTTTTATGACTTAACCTCTTTTTTTTCCTTGGGGCTAAAATGGGACTTGAACCTACATCACTGCAGTTTTATAGAAGGCAGTATGCATTCACTGAAATAGCTAGCATTTTTTTAGACTGTTATGCAGATCATATAACATACATTATAGTTTTGTATAAAATTATTATGCCTGCCTGGAGCCCCTTAAATAGGCAAACCATTAAAATGCTCCTACCTTTAACCAGATTAAACTTTTCCTGACAAATTTACTGTAACAGTCAATGAATGACCACATTGCAGATCTCCTAACACATCACTTTTTTTGGAATATAGAAAACAATTTTGAGAGAAAATGGTAGGCAGGATACTGGAAGAGATGGTTTTATGAAATATCATAAACATAAGGTAACTTTTCAATAAATCTGTTCATTGTTGTGTGTGTGTTTCCATAACAGCATCAGAAATATATATTTGGCACTAGAAATTTTTAATTTTTAATGGCTTTAATTCATTAAAAATGAAAGGAACACCATATTCTGTCACATTAGGTTGTTGGAAACCTATTGCATTATACCTTTATATTTTATATCTCCATTTCAAGATATTAGTTATAGTTATTTAATGATAGCAAAAATTAATCATTGTGATGTATGAAGTCAGACATAGCTTCAACCCTCCTCATTTTCTTATTGTAGACTTTATTCACATAACAAAAGGTCTGTGTTTTTGCATGGACCTGTGAATAGAGATGTTGAAAAAAAGACAATTACACAATAAGTATATTATCAAGATCTCAAACAATATCACAGGAGAAAAATATTTCATTTTCAACTTTAATACACAACAATTTGGAGAGTTGACTGTAAATGCAGATACCAAATCAGGACCGTGAAATAGGTATACATTGAAATAGAAAAAAATCCATTTAAATGTGGGAAAGACTCTAATACAGAACCTCAGCAAACTGTACTCTCCGATAGCAAATACTCAGTTCTGATATAAACTGAATGACTACTCCTTTTACTGGTCTTGGAGGTCTACTCATTTTACGTGACGTGTATAAGCAATATAGACCTGAAGTTCCAGCTGCATGCAGAAGCACAAAGATTAAATGCCCAGTGTCTGCAGAAGGTACACTTCAGCACAGATTAGACAGAGTATGGTAGGATGCACTTCAATTCCTCCAGCCTCTCAGAGCAGTGAAATAGTAGGCCAAAATTCAGTCCTGAAGGCTGGTGGGAGATTGAATGCAAGGAGAATATTGTTTCTTATATAAAGACTGAGATTCAATCTCATCTAACTTCAGACTTCTGCAATACAGATGTCGGTATCTTAGCTAGATTTCTTTTGAACTTGCTGAAGAGAAATAGGCACTTCTAGGGTGTGATTCATCAGACCTATTTTGGTTGTGGCTTTTTTTTTTTTAGGAAAAGATTAGGTGGCTGTATTGTAGCGTTCTGAGCTGTGTGAAATGACAGATTTTGCCCCCTAGGAAGTAAATGTGTTCTTCTGTGGGAATTTTTTGATGAACAATTTGAGTTTAAGTAACCTACTGCTCTCTACCTGTTTGAACTAGAACTTTCAAAGTGGGCTAATCATTTGAATCTGTAATGGTAGCTTTTATGAATAACCCATATTTGAGAATTTTGTGGTTAAAATCTATGAACATGAAATACTATAGCTTGCCATCCCATTAAAACTTCTCTCCTTCACTAAGAGACTATGAAACCTGATGAAAGAGTAAGAAAAATAAAAATTATGTTGAAGTTTAAGCCAAAAGATAATTACTTATTAGCAATTAAAATAAAATCTCATTCAATTGATTTCCTGAAATTTGTTGATCAGAAGTCTGTTATTACAATACCAAAGTGGTACCTCACATCCTATTTCTCTTTTTCCTCAGTGCTAGAATTGTTAAATTATCTCAAGCTTTCCTGTAAATAGACTTGATGTCCAATATATTGTCAGGTGTGCTGGTTTTGGCTGCGATACAGTTAATTTTCTTCATAGTAGCTCCTATGGGCTATGGTTTGGATTTGTGTTGAAAACAGTGTTGATAGCACAGGGATGTTTTAGCTATTGCTGAGCAGTGCTGACACAGTCAAGGCCTTTTCTGTTCGTCATACTGCCCTGCCAGTGAGTAGACTAGGGGTACACAAGAAGTTGGGAGGGGACACAGCCGGGACAGCTGACCCCAACTGACCAAAGGGATATTCCATACCATATGACATCATGTTCAGGAATGAAAAACAGAGAGGAGGGAGTTTGGGGAGGTTATCCATCTTTTGCTCGGGAACTGACTGGACATCGGTCTACCCTTGGGAGGTGATGAGTGATTGCCTTTGCATCACTTGTTTTGTTTTGGTTTGGTTTGTTTTGTTTTCTTTCCTTTCTCTCTTCTTGCACTTATCCTTTGGTTATTACACAATTTTTATCTCAACTCACAAATTTTCTTGCTTTTACTTTTCCTTTCCTCTTCCCCGTCCCACTCTCGTGGGGGGGATGGGGGGGCAAGTGGGTGGCTGTTGTCGTGCTTGGCTGCCTACCAGGGTTAACCCACATCATGCAAAGTAATTTTTTACCTTTTTCATCGTTATCATAATTATCTAACACCTTTTAATTTCTGGCAGGAATTCCTTTGAGTGCTGATGACTGCTTCACTCTCAAAGTTTTTATTTTGACAATATTATTTCATTTTTCAGCTATTTAGAATGAAAGCTGTCATTCATATAGGTATATGTGCACACATGTATAAGATACAATTATTAAAGGACTCAAACTTGTAATAGAATGCTAAATGATGTTCAGATTATGTTTTATTTTACTGATCATTGAACAATCAGAATTTGCATTTTGAATTCCTTAAAGCTAGGTGTACACCATGTTTCTTCCTATGGATACTTTGGAACACATCATATCTTCAGGTATTTATTCAGTGTATTTGGATATGACTTCAATATATAACCAGTGTATTGATGCCCAAATCTAAATTAATTTACTGGATGATTCTTATTGACTTCAGTGAAGTTTGTTTTTCTCTGATAGCTTGTGCAGTAAAAAGTTATCAAGAACAATGTATCAATTTCAGTTTAGTGCATTGCTAGCTATTTTTTAAGATAATAGGGTAGGACAAAAAGAGGTGGTATGAATATATCCACACTGTCCCTAGAGGAATACCTGGGAACACTTTGTGAACTTAAATACATTACATCAAATGAAATAAAAAGGCATATGAGTGCTGAAAGTTCATCCATTTTGTTCTATCCTGCTGTGGCACTGGCAACGCGTGCACACTAGTGCAGCACCATAGCTTCCCTCCAGGTTCGTGGTTCTGTATGCCTGATACATAGAGCAAAGCGAAGCTGATGTGGTAAAGAGCATCAGGGGATACCTGTGTGTCTTTTCACAGCTGCAGCTTGGCACAGCATCCCCTTTTCTGAATCCAAGCCCATTGGGCTGCGGAAAAGGGAGCACTATTCCATGCAGCTGGACAGCTGTGCTATTCCTATTAAGTCTGTATCCATTCCTGCAGTGGAGAGGCCATTGAAATTATACAAAAGACATACCTAAATCCCCTAGTCTGCTATTGCAAATATTAGCTCTTATCCTTATTTTTGTTCATCTTCAACTTTTTTCCCCACCTTTGTTTATGCGCTGTCTCATTGTATATATTTGTCTATTTTGGCCATGGGCCAGAATTGAGTCTTACTTTTGCGTGTCTGCAATATGTCATATAAATATATGCTATATAGATGAATATATACACCAGCTCAATTATGTTTATCATTTCTCTTTTCCTAACCAGGCTAACACTGTGATCTCCTTAGAATTTTTCTATTTCTGAGCTGAATATATTAGGAAAGAATGACCAACTACTCATGTCTATATCACACCAATTTCTGATTATTACCAGGAGTGTGAAAGCTAGGGAGATGTTTCCTGGTGAGCAGACGTGAGAGTTGAGAGGAGTTTGTTTAACCAGCGTGGAGAAACTGCAGGAGGAGAAAATACATCTTGTGGCAGATAGAAAGTGAGCAAGATCAATTTGTTTGTGCTGGCAGTATCACCCACAGAGTATCACTGCTAACAGGGAAAAGGGCCACATTCATACTGAGAAGATCCATAAGTGGAGAGACCAAGAACACATGTATAGTACAGAGAAGAATGTTCATTTAAGACTGAGGTGTTTCTGTGACATTTAACAAAATCTCAAGATCTTCTGAGATTTTTATATCACTGATGGTGATTCTAGGTTGGTTAAAAAAGGCAGTAGGAGCAAGAAACTCTGGGAATCTAGTATCTTGTTCATATAAAAATATGTAGAATAATTAAAAAAGGAGGAATTGGGAAGTTTAAATAAAGAAAATGAACAATTATTCACTACATTAATCCAGGAAAAAAGGTAATGATTATCCTTTTACAAAGTGATGCAGCACTGTAAAATTTAGTTGCTGAAGTATTTTTTTCGATAAGACATAGTTCTGTTTATCAGTATCATTTATTCTAGTAAAATATACTATGGAAACCTGCATCCAGTGCAAAATTGCACTGTTTTTTTGCAGTTTCTCATAGCTCTTAAGCAAAACGTCTGTTTACTCACTAGCATT
This sequence comes from Pygoscelis adeliae, assembly GCF_000699105.1. Lineage (NCBI taxonomy): Eukaryota > Metazoa > Chordata > Aves > Sphenisciformes > Spheniscidae > Pygoscelis > Pygoscelis adeliae. The sequence continues at coordinate 4,072,134 of NW_008824283.1, read as the reverse complement.
AATATTAAAGATTTGAAACACATTAAGTTGTTTATTTAGATATTTTTAGTTAGGTAGCTAATTGGTTAAAAATTGATCAGTGAAGGCTTTTATTTGGGGAACTTATTGACCTATTCTTCATTCCCTGTCCAGTAGCTAAACACTATAACTAATAATAGGAGTCTCAGATTAGATATTTTGAGGAAACAGAGAAAAAAAATCAAAATATTTTCATCAGTGAAATAAGCCAGTTCCTGATAGCCAGTAGATGTCATTCTATCTCTACTTTAATGCCAGTTCCTACTGTTCTCGTGTTATTTTTCCAAATCACAAATTGCAGGTGGGAATGGGAGGAAACATTTATGTTTCACTTTCTTCTGATTAATGCACGTTTATATCTTTCTTTTTAGTAATGTAAAGTGTCAGAGTGTTAAATTGGAACTTTTTGATGCAACTGAGGCTGATAAGACATTGTCTTTCAGTCACTCATCCATTAGTACTATTTTACTTATTTATTTGTTTGTACAAGGGATTTGTGAGCTTTGCACTGTGCACAGTTTTCCTTTCTTTCCTTTCTTTTTTCTTTACAATTTCCTTTTGTAACCCTGGGGAGACACACGGACTGCTGCCCAGAGTCACACAAAAGAATGGTCTGACACCACATGGAAAGGGAGGTTTGATATTTGTTTTCTGAATAACCATATTGTTACCTAGAACCCAAACACAGAGCCCTGATGACAAATGTAGCAAATACAAAGAATTTAATCTACGATAAGGATTTTGCAGTCTTGCTAAGCTAAGCAATTTGAAATTAGTCATTTCATTTCTGTCCACAAATACACAGTGACTGTCTTGAGGATAGTGTGGGCGGAGGGGTAAAACATTGAGACTATGAGGAGACTGAATTGCGCTACTTTTTTAATGCTCACAACAGCATGTTCTAGTGAAAGTAGGAGGAAGCCAGACAAGCAATTCATTCTATAGAGGGAGTAGTTCAGGTGCCAGGACTATCAAGCTGACAGTTTTAAAAATTCTGAACTATTATTTTTGCTTTTTGGCAGCCATTGTTTCACCTGGTCCTGTTCTGTCACATAGGGACCCCATGTGTTTTGTTAGCCATTGAGCTGAGGCAGATGCTCTCCAAAGTGCCTTAACTGTGCTTCAGCACAGAACTCACAATCCATGGTCCTAGAGGAGCGGTGAGTCTAGCCTTTGTGGTGTCAGAGCAAAAATACCTGATTTTCTGCACAATCAATAACAAGCATATGAGCAGATGAAAGACAGGCCTAACAGGTGAACTTTAAGATGAGGAAAATCTTAATTGGCTTTACAAAAGTAAGGTTTTAAATGAGGGTGGAAGAATACAGGAACTATAAAATCCTCACACGGATACATTATTTAAAGCCTTTCTGTCTCACCTCTTCTCAAAGGGCTTACAATATACATTACCTTTGAACCCAAAATGTTAGGCTAAATGGCAGTCTTCTTATCTTGGCTTGGGTCTTATCAATGCTATTTCGGTTTCTCTCCTGGCAGTCACTGAAGTGTAATTAGGTGGGTGGTGGTGGCATGGATTAATCTTCTAGTGCTCAGAAGGAATCCAATGCTGTGTGTGTGTTCTGGGTAATATATGCAGGGAATAACAGTTGCAAACTACTGGTCTGGGTCTGGCTGTTCCTATTGCACTTGGGGCTCTATGACAACCCATGATAGTTTCCCACATACACTAACACCACACTAATATCACACCAGTATCACACCCTCACTGGAAAGAATTCGACACAGCGGAGTTGCATTTCCTCTGGATCTTGGAGTTGTGATCTTAGATAATTTTTCATCATTTTCATCATCATGAACTACCATTGCAAGCAAATCAGGAATTAACGCTAATAGGAATAGGGATACAGGGTGCAGTAAACCAAAAGTGTTCATGCTACTGTGTGTCTTATTAGCATATTAATTATATTGATGGCAAAAAATCACAGTAAAGTGCTACTGCAGTTGCAGAAGGAAAAATAGTAACAAATCCATAGTCAGCAACCGATACAAAAACAGGGAAAAGAGTGACTGATGATGTTTTTACAGGTACTGACCAGCAAAATGTCTGTCTACTGAAGAATATCACAATCTTGGTACTGTTTGCATAGCTGAGAAAATCAGTTATATAAGAAAGCAAAGTAAACACTACTCACTTCTGCCTGTCTAAAGAGGAACAAACAAATAAAGAGCTAAGTGAGATGGGGAAGTTAAAATGAACTGAAGAAAATAAAGATACTATGAATAGAAGGAATCAAGTGCTAGTCAGTTTAAATCTATCTTGTACAGCTATAAGGAAGAGCATGGGAAAAAATCACTCACAACCTGACAAGGAAATAAGAAAAAGGCTCAGGAAATAGGGGTTGTGGCAAAGGGTCTAAAGGACCAAAGATATTAAAGCTCAGTTGGTTGGACAGAGGGCAAAGCTTTTGTTGTTTTGCAATATGCATCTGTATACCTTTTGCTGAATTCTGCACATTTTTACACACAGCACCAAAAATAATGAAATTGCATTTTACCTTTTAAGCTGTGACTCACTTCACTAAAGGGTCATTGCCCAGACAGTCTGAATGTCCCCAGCAGACAGAGAATACCAAAAGGGAATAGAAATTTACATCAAGTCTGTGTCGTGACAAAGGAAAATGTAAAGATCTCAGCTTCCCAGGGGGATGCTAATAGGGATCCTTTCAATCTGTGCCAAAAGAACATTATTCAAAATTCATACTAGGATGTGATTTGTGTCTGACAAAATCTTTAATACTGAGTATGTCTACTCGTCAGCTGGAGTATGCTGTATCCCATTGCTGCATGGATTTAAAAAAAGACTGAAAGAGGAGAAGGTTGAGAAGAGCAAGTAAAGGTCTGCAAGGTGCAAAGTAAAGAAGGGGAGCCTCTAATAATTTCCTAATTCCTCCTCTTTTCACCCACACGAATCATGCCATGCAACACTGAGTGGAGACTCAGGGGTAAGGGAAAGGAAGACATGCAGATATTTTTGCTTTAATCCATCACCTAACCCCATTAAAAAGGCAGGAGAATTTGGATTCGCAGAAATTGGCACAGTCTGACTGTGGTGGTATCAGAGCAGTCTTTAGTGAAAAATATAAGAACTAGGTGCTTAGAGAGAGGATGACTTTTCAGCTGCTTTTTCACAAAATTATGAACCTGGCAGCACAGCAGGCCCCATCCTCTTCACATTGCATCTCCTGCATTCCCCCGTTCCTGTAATGACCATCAGGACATCAGTGTTAAAGATGTGTCTGCTCCACATACCCGTGGGTCAGCTCAGTCTGAAACACTTAAAAGGGAAGAAAAAAAGACCTTTCCTCAGAAAGCGGTTTTCCTGCAGAATCTGCTGCATGGGGGTTTCTTTTACTTCTGAGGAGGGGCCACAGGGATAGAAAGAGGCTGGCTAGAGGGGGCTGTTGCTCCTCTTACCCCTTTCTCTCTTTGAGTTTTCACTGAACTTACACTGAAGTGGACTTCACAGGTTTTCAGATATGCCCAATTTGTTCTCTTCTGTGCATGTGGGAGCATATGCAATATTTCTAGATGATAACAACCTATTAATGCATCCCACTGTGTACTTCAATAATTGTGTCCGATGATTCTGCTAAAGGAAAAAATTGAGTTAGCGCCTTCGTTTGTGCTGTGAATATGATCCATCTTTTATCTGTGTCTGGTGCTCTTACTGCAATAATTACTTCACATAAACCATTTACAAATTTGAAAGGAAGATATTTTGTGATTCTTTCTTCGCTTTATCTTTCCACATATTTAGGCAGGAAACATATGTCACCAACTGTGGATACAGCTTTTACAAATAGATAACTCTGTCTTACTGTGCACTGTGGTGCATAGATATCTTAAAGTTACAGATGCTTTGTGGTTTGTAGGTCCTACTCCTCCAAAGCTGGTGCTTTCTGAAAGCACAGAGAATTAACCTTTACTTATCTCCCTTCCTCTCTTTCTGTCTGTAACGTAGACTGGTTGTAATCTTTATATAAAATGCCTTGACATGGGAATTTCATTATTTTATGTGTATCACGAAATCAAACAAGCCTTCCATTCCCTTCTCCCTCCCCCTTCCCAATTCCCTCTTTTTTTAATACAATTGATGTGATTAGACTTCTGTTATGGAAAAATTAAAGTGATCAGCTGAAACATCTTTACATCAGATGAAGACCTTGTCCTTTCAAAAGTGTTTGTTTTCAGTTCAACATAGATGTGATATGTTGTACTTCTTCACATGAAAATTTCTTCTTCATATCAGTAAGCCTGAATCACTATTGTATGTGTCTAGCGATGACACAGCAGATTGCTATGAGGGACAGATTCCTCCTTCCAGTTTACTCAATGAAAGCCAAAACCAGGCACTGCATATTAACTACCACTGGGTTTGTTTGTTTGTTTATTTTTTTTGTTTTTCCATTCAAAGATGATGTATTTGGAATAAGTGGTCTTTTCTGAAAACAATACTTGTCACGCTGCCAAGCTTCACCTGGTCTTACATAACACTTTACCAGATGCACATAATCAAAAAAGGGATCTACTCACATTTTAATGTTTTACTATTTACTTTATTATTATTTCTTAGCAGTGAAGGAAATTTTATATGTTTCTCTGTGTTGTTTTTTAGCTTTTTATGATGCCCTAGAATTATAATTTTAATAGACAAAAAGTATATGATTTTGGGAGTAAATAACTTACCATTATTTTAGGTAGAGTTTAAATGTTGTGAAATAAATAATTTTGGAAGACTCTTAAAATTGTTGTACTTCATTTATTGGGAAAATATAAAGAATAAGCATTTGAGGCTCTGGTTTTGTTTATTTCTTAAATTGTTTTAAAGCTGACTGGTAATCTATAAGATATATTGTGTGGGATTTATACCAAAACTGTCAATTGCAATAAATAGGTTTTGTTTTGCCCATTTCTTTTATGAGGAGAAATACAGTAGCTTTCTGAGGTTCTTTCATTTTTTAGCTATGGGGTTTTTGCTATGCTCATTTAAAAAAAAAAAAGCCTTTAAAATTAACTGTCTTCTAGTCTTGGACAGGCTAGTTGTAGATATAAGAACATTCTGTATATAATAAAATACCTGTAAAGGACCAGTAGCTGTTCAAAATGACTCTGCTTGGAATAAGCAACAGAAAGGTCACACCTGAGATGAGATAATAAATATTCATGTAATTAGGTTATATGCAGCTACAGAGAATACAATAGCACCAATCACGATAAGTGATTAGAGTGTTTTCATCAAATTCAGCGATGAATGAGAGATGAAGAATATTGCCAAGTGGAATGTGTTCTTTGAATACCCCATGGTAGTTGTTAAAAGTGGCTGTTCAAACTGTTGGGATCATTTAAATCTGTTTGCCAAACCCTTGTTTTTCTCGTCTTTTGCGTAGTGCAGTACTCCTTGGTAAAGCATGGGTAAAGTTGCTCCCATTCAGCAGCTTTTTACATCCTTTTGGTATTAGAAAAGATATCTGTACATGGCACAATACAGTAGAGCACTAGTCTGCTTTTATAGTTTTCATTATAGAAACAAGTCAGATAGATCAGTCGCAACTTTTCCCTGCGCACACAGTGACGCTACCTGTCTTCCTCCCCTTTCCTCCTCTTTTGTAAAGTTAAGGCATTAGTGCTAGTATCTTGCCTAAGTTCCATTTTAAATTATTACTTTCTGCTTCTTAAATTCCTTCTAAAATTTCATCAGGATTCAGAACTCATCTTCATCTCTAGTCCTAAACCATTGTGTCATGTGTAACAGTGCACAGCAACATCTGTCCAAAAGATCTGTGATTTGTAGTGATGCTGGTTTCTAATGTATAGGTTACAAATTACAACATTATTATTCACCACATGTATTCATTTGTCTTACATTGCATTACAGTAGTTTAAGTTGCAAGCTTGGCTCTGCAGGCAAGATACCGTGCAGGGAGATGGACAGTGCCATGGGGCTCTCCCTACATTTACATTGACTGAGGAAAAGCCTGATGTTCAGCACTTGGAGTGACAGGAAGTTTTGCCTAAAACAGATAATTTGCTTATCAGCTTGCAATGCAAAATTGCAAGTATTTTATAGAAGAAAAAATCCTGAGCAAGGGGATCTGGTAGACATGTTCAAACATGCCTAAAAATACAGCAAAAAATGAAATACTTTGCATAAATATACAGCTGTGCCTTCCTGGGATGAAAAGAGGAGTGTTCTATCCAAGGCAGTCTGCTGCAAGTGAACGTCACTGCAGGAGTTATTACATTATTGCTTATGTTATGGCTGTGTTAAACTCTGCACTAATGTGTAAAAGAACACCTGAGAATCTGGGGCCTGGATTTTATTATCCCTCTTGGTACCTGTTTTCTAGACGGTAATGTTGCGTTACAAGAAGCTGCATAGGAGGTACATTAGTTACCTATCTGCAGTCAGGAATCAGACTAAAGGCAGAAGGAATCAGGCCCTTAGTACTGCACCGCACCTACTGCGTATGTTGTCCTGTCATCTAGGAGCAGCCTAACTGTGGCAGTCAAAGGCTGTTTACAGTGCTCTAACAGATAAAAAATCCACCAGAATCAGGAGGGCACAAAGGAAGTTTATATGTTGTGTTTCAAACACATCATGACTGAGATCTGACAGTTTGCCCACAAAGAGCAAGAGGATGAGGGCTGTGATCCACGTAGGAAAGCGAAGAAATTGGTAACAGGATTGCAAAGGAGTTTTTGAACAGACCAGGCAATGACTAAGCACCCGTGCCTGCTCAGGCAGACTTGCCATCATTGTAGGGAGTGGGGGGATCCAGTGGGTCACCTCTGAAAGGTTTGAAGAGAGAAGGTGTGTGACTGGTTGTGACTGCCTTCAGCACATATGGCATTTATAAAAGCCATGAAAAGAATTATGTTTTGGTATATTGGACATGAATAAGCTCAGTTTAAAAAGTTCTCATCAGAGACAATGAAAAATGTTAAATGAGAGAGAAATTTTTCATATTCACCTGTCTAGAGGCAGTAATACCTTTCAATTTCACCTTGTTCTACAATGCGGGAATATGAAGAAATTCTTGTTTCTGCTTCAAGGTGAGAGACTGTTGACTTGGATGAAATCTTGAGCTATTTTTATAGAGAAATTTCCATCTGTAACTGTCTTGATTTCCAGTTAGAATCAGATTATAGCTTCTTTCATTGTTTTCTGCTCTCAGAAGTGTGAATGAATTTAAAATCTCCAGAGATTATTTCTTCTTGTCTAGTGCTAGTTTATTTTCTTAAAAGCAAAACAGCATGAGAAACCATGCAATACATCAGCATGCATATTTAAGTCAAAGACTACTTACTTCTGCTTGGCTAAAACTAATACAGCACAGAATATACTAAGAAACGATTTCTTTCTGTGTTGTTCTCATGCTGAATTTTCATTAAGATTTCATAAAAAATCCATTAGAGTCCCCCTGTCTCATCTTCAATAACTGCAACAAGGGCTGTTCTTCTAGGGGCCCAGAACGTCTGGTGTTTTTTAAGAAGATTAAATTCAACCTCCTAAGAAAGAGTTTACCAGGGTATTTGCTCTTTTTTTTTCCTCTTTCTTGAATGACCTGATTGGCTAGGTTTTTTTATATTTTAGCTTGTTTTAACTAAGTTTGTATTTTGTTTGCAATTATTTGTGTCATTATCATTTTTTAGATTATCTTGAAAATGAGGAAACTGAGGTTCTCAGGCAGGGGATTTGATTTTAGGATGGAAACCTAACCATTAGTTGTTACTTAATGGTATTTCGTGCCTATGGAATCCAGTTCATAGAGAAAAGGGCAAGACTGACTGACTGGGAATGTTTCTTATATGGCAACCTTTACAGTGCTACATGGAATTAGAAAACCCAGCAGGATCTGTGCAGTGAGAGTACCGTAAAATTTGGCTAGATGATGGTGAATAAATCATAAATAATAAAGATTAATATATAGGGCATTTCCATCTCTACAACAGGTATGTAATAAGTGTCTTTGCAAAGCTGGACAAAAGTAGTTGTATTTAAGAACTGAAAATATGGCGGGGTTAAGATCTCAAGTTCTTTATCATATCTGTTTTATGGTATCTCAAGGTTCAGGTCTCTAACTGGAGAACTGAGAATGAGGAGTTTGGGTCTGTAATCCAACAGCTAAAAAAGTGGCTGATTTTAAGAACTATTGATCATCCGCTGGGCTTTTTTGAAGTTATTTCTCTATGCTAGTTTGCAAATTGGTCAGCTGTATCTAACTCATCTCACTTTTCTGCCAAGCTGTCATGATGTCTCTATATAAACCAATAGTTCAAAATTCACACAGGTGGATGAAAGAAGTGCATAAGTAAACATGAATTTGAGTTGTTAAGAACGGAAAATGTTATTGGACACAATAAGATGATGTCAGATGGAAAGAAGAGGTTATTTGTCCATGAATAATGGAATCTTTCAGCACTATTTCAGAGTATGTAAATTAGCTATTTGTGGACATATCTTTAGGGACATCTCTTTCAAAAGGAATTAAATAATGATCATCTCCCATTTTTAATGCACTGTTTTCAAAAGGAAACATCAAGAATGCAAATAGATTTACAAAGATGAAAAAATATCTTAAATCTGCTACAAGAAGAAGAGAAAATAATGTTTCCCATATCTTCAAATAAGAAGATTTTTTTAAGACTTCTTGTTACTTTCATATTCTTAATTTGTCCTTTCTAGTCACTAGCAACTGTACTAGCCACTATTAGCAACTGTGGTTGCCATTCTCTACTCAGTCTAAAACCTTTGCCTATATTAGAAAAGTAAGATGATATGTCCTGGCTCTCCAAAAACACTTCTTTCTGAATTTTTTGTTTGTCAGTCAGATAGGGGTCAGTCAAAACCAAATTCATGTGGCCAGTAATTTTATTTTGTAATAAACGGAAGGAGAAACTTCCATAACAGGAATAGAAATATCTCATGGACTCACTGAACACAGGACTGGAATATCATTTACCTGATTCCTGAGAGATTTCATCAGCAAAAACCTCTCTGACATGCTTCCATTTGCTTGCCTGTCTATATCTGGGAACATGTAGGCACCCTTCCCGGAAAGTCAAGTCTAGCCATTGGAGCACTCAGAAGAGAGTGAACAGAATTTTTGTTAATGAACACTTTGCACATTATTAATGTTATCTCCTACTCCCAGCAGCTGAAGGAAAATATCTTTCCTCTCTCTCTTCTTCCTCTATTGTAGATTAACCTAACTGATTACTCACTTGTAGTTGTATCACTTTCTTGAAGACTTGAACACTGAACATATATGTCTAAAGCATTTTTTGAATGAAAGATCTTGCTAGGAGAAAAAATCTGGAGACAAGTAATGGCAAAAGCATCTTGATTTTCCTGGGCTGGGTTTAAGGCTTATATTTTGGGAGAGGATGATTATTTACCATGATCTGGAGAGGGATGTTTAGCTCAGACACAGGACACCAGCTAATACCAGGAATAATTAAAGAATATTCTTTTGTAGGTGTTAGTTACCTAGTCTTTATGAATGTCTACTTAAATAGATGTGTTTTGTCGAATACTGTTACAGCTTCTGCTTTCTGATAATGGTGGTGTGCTAATGAGAGCTAGCTACAGGGAAGTGTTGTGGGGGAAGGAAAGGTAGTGGGGAACATACTTTTCATCATGTAGGTAGTTTTTACTGTGTGTAGCAGGTAAAACTGCTTTAGTCCAGAAGTTAAAAAGAAAAAATCCCCCAAACCTTTCAACTTGCCATCATAGCTTCAAGGGGCACGTGAGAAAGAAGGCTCCTCCTATTTCACATGAAGGTTCTGAAAACAATGCTTGAGGTTTTGAACTCTCTGAGCTGTTATGAAGTCAAACCCCAATGCTTTTAGTGCAGAAGAGGTAAACAGTATTGGGGCAGATATTACTATCCTGTGACTAGAATGCTAAATGGGTTATGCTTTTGGCATGTTTAGTTATGGCAGACATTTAAGAAATAAGCACTGCCAAGGTCTAATTATTGCAAAATAATTACAGCTGTTGAAGCTCAGGAACTGTGAAGTGCATTCAACAATTGCAATTCCCTGGAGATGTGATTAGCTCACAATCACCACCCTTATAGTTCTGCTTGGAGTTTTTTCATGTAAGAAAAGACGACAAGATTGACAGATAAACACTGGTTTCATCTGAGTTGCAAGTTGTCACAGGCTGATTCACCTGAGTAGAAAACTGACCAACCAGTCAAGAATAGGGTCTTGTTGTATAGAAAATTATAGAGAAATATTAGCTATTTACCTGGAAAATGGGATGCAGTGCTCTGCAGCGCTGTATACAGAAAGGTACATCAGTGATTGTGTTCACTCCTTGGCTTGTAAAACACAAGAGCATAAGACTTTTTATGCAAGCTTGTGTTTCTGCCTGTGTGAACTTGATATTGACCTTGATCTCTTTGTGCGTAATACTCTTGTGTAGATGCTTGTTATCCCTGTGTACTGGAGTTTGCAAACACTCACCCTATTTGTTGTTGTTGTTGTTGGTGGTGGTGGTTTTTTAAGTTGCAGTTCTTTAGCACACAGTAAAAGAATATTTAGGGTGAGGACAGAACAGAAGTATGCTATTTAACCTGCCAAACTTACTTGTGCTTTTCAAACTGTTATAGTGACAGGAAGTTTCTGAGCTGAAGGCCTCCTCACATGGAGACAGTATGGGGCATCGGTAGGACATTTGAAATACTGATCATAAAACCTTTGCATACTGATAAGAAGTTACCCCAGCACAGTTATTAAGCATGGTGCATACTCTTACCACAAATCTTTTACCTAGAGGGAGGAAACATTTGCAGTGAAGCAAATAACTAGTATTCCTTATAAGAGGAGCAAAAAGAAGCAACAGAGGGAGTTAGGGGATTTCGGAGACAGGGGAGTGGAATTCCAGTTTGGGTCATTGCACTGGGAGCTCCCTGAATTTTTCCTCCTTGTTGCTAGCCTTGTAAGTAGGTGTGATTTAATGTGAACTTAGAAAGCTTGAGGGAAACACTGCTACCTTCCTGGAAGTTAGACTGTCTGGTGGCTGAGTTGCAAGACAAGGTGTGGGAGCAGAATGGGTCCATGGTACCCATTTTAGACAAAAATAATGAGGACTGTGGCAGGAGAGGATAATTATCTCCCTTATCTGTGTTAGAGTTCTCAGCTTTTCAGGATGTTTTCTATTGGCTAAGCAAGACAATCTATCAACCTTCAAAGCTTATTAGAAAAAGCCTTAAGGGCTTTTTTGCTTGCTGCATAGTACTAATGTGTTTTGGAGCTGTTAAATATGCTAATTTTTAGTTATACTGGGGCTCCTGGAGTAGCCTATACTTCCTAAAATATGCATAGGTGCAAGACAGTAAACAAATACTTGTGCAAATCAAAAGCCTTTTAAATAAGGTGACTCCGGATTAAATTCTACCCTAAGCTTTCTGTTCTGGGTGAATATTAGTGCAAAGCATACCTTGAAGCTCCGTGCACTCAGAGTCAAACCCTGTGCTATGATCTGCCAGATGCATGAAGTGAGAATATGTATGCACTTCATAAATTTTTAAAGAGTATAAATTATACAAGGTGTGCGTGTGAATGGTTTATATTTTTGCATATAAACCCGTAGAATGTTAAGCTTCTCCTCATACGCACCTTCTGTATCTCATCTCTGTTCTGAATAGTTAGAAACACAAAGTCTAGTAGTAAGGGGCACCTCTGGCAATCTAGCTGAATACAAAAAGGAAAACACAGGGGGTTTATGTTAAGACCAAGAGTTGAATCAAAGTTCGACTAGTCTTTTAGCTATGTCTGAAGATACGAATAAGACTAATCTCTGGAAATACCAGCTTGCTAACTCAAGTTCAAACCTTTTCTGAGTCTACAGAAACAGCATCTCACTCTCTGTGTTCAGAAAATAATTCTATATATAACTTTCTGTGAATATCCACTACAATCTAGTCATTACCTGGTCTAAAAGAGCCACTTTGGACTGTCTGAACTCACTAAAAGATATATTAAACAAAATATCAATTGTAATCTGAATACGTTGGGGAAAACATCGAGTAATAATATCGGGGAAGACTATCAATCTTTTTTCTGTATTTTTTCTTTGTTTGATTAGGTGATAAAGGTCTGAACCCAGCAGCTGCAGGAATGTTTCACTTGTATTGACAGCATTATTTTTTGCATGAAAGGGTTGCTATCTTCTCTAGGGACTGGTTTTCATGGGATGCTGTGTTTGTGATGCAGCAGATGCATGTTAGATATTAAGACTCCTAGCTCTCCATCTGTGCCTCCGGAAGAAGCATGCTAGGAAATAAGGACTGGAAAAAGCTTCATAGATCAATAAGTCACATTGCCATTGCTGTTTCATAAACTTCAGATCAAACTTTACAATAGTTAGGATTTTTGTCTTGACTGCTTTACTTGCAAAATTATTCAGGAATGTCATTGTCCTGATGGCTAGAAACCTCCTTCTAACTTCCAGTCTCAGAGAATTCAGTTTATATGCATTTCTTAATCTACCTACTTTAACTTTTAGCTTAAACTATTCTTTCAAATCCCTGGTGTTTAGCCTGAAGTGTATTTATAGAGAACAGTCATATTCTTTGATGAGCTTTTCTAAGTTTCTCTTATATAATAGCCTCTTCGTTCCTCCGAGAGTTACTTTTTTCTTTGCATGTTTCAGTCTCACTTAACTTTTAAACATACAAATAACCAGAGCGGTAGTGAGCATTCCAGATATTTTGACAAAGATTAATGTTTTCCAGTCTCTCCTGGAAATGCCTGGCTTGATTCTCTCTAGCTTCTCATTTACTTCTTTTGCACTTCCATCACATTGGTGGCTCATGCTGTGACTGGTGACTAATATGCCCGGGTTTCTTTTCTCTGTGACAACTGCAATTGATGAGCTCATAGCTTCTAGCAAAATTTCCTGTTATTAGTCCTCTAGTGAGCTGAAAGGTATCGAGAGCTGAATGCATGACTTGGCTTTGTCATGTTAGTGACCTAGATAATGTTCCTAATTTTGCTTGTAGCAACTTTGTAGAACTTCTTAGTTACTTTATTTGTAAATCTGGGGGAAAGAGAGGGATTATAGTTGTCTGCTTTCTTAGCTAGGGATGAAGTAGTAAACTGCATTGTAAAGGAGTAAACCAAGAACTCAGGACCTCCAGAGCCACAGCACAGTTAAAGAGAATTACTGAGAGAAAGAAGTGTCTCACGCCCATATGCATGATAATTTGTACGAGGTGCATGGCTCTTAAGAAACTTAGAGGTGCTAGAAAGGAGGAATTGAAAGCATATGAGGCCTCCCACAGAGGTGGCCACTTTGACTACCTTTTACAAACAAGTGTCTGAGCATCTTCTAAGCTTCAAGGAAATTTTAGAGTTTTAATTACCACAGTTTATGAAGGTTTGTGATTGAGGACAAAATATTTTTCATTTTATGTCTGTCTTCCAATGAAACATATGAAGATAAATATAGATATTAGCCTCTGGGCACAGCCCTCAGTTGGTTGTTACAGTACCCTTTGAACTTGAGTAGAATGGAAGAAAAGCTGAACTGATGAATATTAATGAGTTTGGCCTATGCTCCCCTTGAATACTGGGAGACAACCACTGAGTAGAAAAAAAAGGCAGCTGGTGGGCAGGAAAAATGATAAAGGCAATCAAAAAGTGAGATCTATGAAAACATCCTATGTTTAAGTTAGGTTTTCAGGGATGTATCAGAAGGAATTTACCAAACCAACATCACCTTCAGCTGGGGAATCAGTGCAAATTCAGTCACGTTTCTACAAACTTCACCTAAGGCCTTGTGAACTTTTTATTAGCTGAGAATTCCCTGTGCTGTGCTGCGCTAATGACTGTATCTGCCCTAAAACTTATGAACACAAGGGACAACAATGATTGAACACTGTTCGTTTAACTTATTATTGGTAGCTACCTTAATTCCCCAGAACATTATTATATCCTGCTACTTAGCAGGCATTTGTACAGCGCTGTATATGTAAAAGACCTTCAGGTTATTAATTTCAACAATAAAGTGCACAGCTGGGGGGGGAATGATTGGCAACCAGAGTGAAATTCAAGTGTTTGTTGTTTGTTTGTTTTTTATTAAAATATTCAAGGTCAGAACCATTTTATTTTTTCAGAGTAACAGAATATCTGAAGACTCTAAGTTGTATAGGGAAGAAGATGTAGAAGATGAAGGGCAGGTAATTTCAAACACTGAAGCTGGCAAGACTGTTGCAAATGATACTGTATGATGTAAATGATAGGATGTAGAAACACTTTGAAGGGTTACTGATTTTAATTCTCAAGCTCATCACTTTGTTAAAACTAAGATACAAAGGACTTTCTTGAACAGGGTGTATGTACTTTTCCTGCAAATCTGAAATGTTATACATAGCTTGCCAATGATGAAACTAGATAACTGTGCTTTTATTGACATCTCCTGTCTACAGAAATAAACAAACAGCCTACTCATTTTCTCTTAAGAATATGAAGAATAGGCAAAAAGTTTTTGTCACTAAGGAATTCTAATATAATATTAAAATGCCATTACAGTTTGACTGGGTAAATATCTCAAAAAACTTTATCTACCATAAAGTTGTGATTGTGTTCTTTGTTTTTGATCTACTGTCACTTCTTCTTCATGTTGTCATTAATTACCTTCATAACTATTCCTTCCATTTTTTTTACAGCCAATTTAAAATTTCAGTTCATAAATTTGAGAGACAGACCATTGCCTCTAATTTTGGTTCTGTGTTCTCAGAGGTTTTTCAGATGAACTCACAGAGACATGCCTCACAAACATTGCACGACTTTGGAATAACAATCACTTTAGACAATCTCATTTTTTCTCATTCTTCCTCTTTTTTTTTTCTTTTCCTTTCACTATTTGTAAACTCACTGATACCTAGAAAAAAGAAGGAATCTGTATAATCAAAGCAACAGGCAGTGCACCTGCATATAGAACTCCAGGACAGTTATTTTTGTTAGAAAATATTTACTGGGAATCAAAGCACACTACATTAATAGACCTTGTGTCATTCAACAGTACTGCACAGCAGACGAGCTCTAAAATCTGAGTTTCCGTGTGAAAGACTATATTAGAGATAAACTTGAAAAGTTTACTGGGAGAACTGGTGCAAAGAGTGCACAGAGGCAGATTTCTCTTTCCCATCACTATTTCCTTCTACCCAGCTGGGTCCCTCCCAGGATCCATCTCTGAGACACTTTGAGGGTATAATAAAAATGATGGGGCAGACTGAAAACACAATACAAAATAAGTCTTGATGTATGGTTCCACACTAAAATGCTGAAAAGTTATAGGAGCCAAAGAGTCTGTTAAGACACAGAAGGCAAAGCAAGATGAGCAAAAGAAGACAAAGTATTTATATCAAAGTGAATGCAAATAAAAATCTCAAATACTTAAAGGCTGATTACTAGGTAGTTCCTTTAAATAAGAAAAGAATAAACTGAAGAAAAGGATCATACTTTAAATAAATGATTGAGAGGCTAGAAGAGGAGGACACTTTAGATGATTGCAACAGGAAAATAAAGTGAGAGAAGTTAATGGAATAAAAGTAATTCATTAATTTGTGGAATATACAGTTCCAGGCAGTTAGCGAAAAGAGATCAGGACATGTAAGCCAGAGGGAGAAAATAACACATAAGGAAGTCTGTAGGAAGGACAGATCATAGTGGGGTTTAATTACTTTAATATTGATTAGATAACTGGTTACACAAGTATTTGGGAGGGAATATAAGCTTCTAAACAGGAAAGATGTATTAGTAATCAATATACGGTAGAAAAAGTAGAACTTATGGCTTGATTCTTCATGGATATTAAGGGTCTATGATACTCACCTAATGCATTGAGATGTGGAAATGCAGAATGCGTTTGAGATCCATGTGTGTATATGACACTTGAAAAACAGCTACAGGGAAGTTCTAGCTGCACAGTTTGTAAAACAAGGAGGGGAACATAAGTACACTTGTACATCAAGATAGAAAACAGAGATAAAAACAATTTAATGTTTTTGTAATACACTTGCATCATTGGTTTCTATTGTCCATTCCTGGGAGATAGTAGTATTTATTACTGAATGTGTGTATTACTGTATAATATATGTATAAATAAAATGCAGAATTTGACCTGTATTTAGCCTGGACAACTTCTGCTCCTTTTTCAAACCCAAAAAAGAACTGTGTGCCTTATAACTTCTCTAATTATTCCAAAGCCACTCACTGGCCTAATAAAAGAATTCTGCTCTTACTCTAGATCATTTAATATGTTTATCTGTTTATATTTTTTTTTTATATCTATCTATCTCATTATTTTGATTTCTTACTAGTTTTTTCTGGATTCACTATCATAATTTTTCTAAGTGATATTCCTTCATACAAATCCACTTGCTGGATTCTCCAGAAGCTTCCAACAGAAATATAGTTAGTGTCAATTCCTCTTCCTCACATCATAAAGTAGATTTTACTACCAGGTGGTTTCACTCTCCCAGTTGGAACCTAATTCAAACTTCTGACATGGAGCTGGAAGGAGTTCCCTAAATCCTTCTTTACAAGTTTCCTAAAGCAGCCATTTGTTTCAGTAAAAGTATGTTTAGAAGTGTGTCATGTAATAGGAATTTTTATTTTAAATATGTGATGTTTTAGAAACTATTAAGACACTATTAATAACAGGCAAACTTGCAGTTTGATTTATTTCAATGAGATTAAACGTGAATTGTGTAAAATAAAATTTTAAAAGGCAGCAAAATGAATCAATCCCTACATTTTAATAGTCATTAGAGAACATATTCTTTAGAGTATTTTTAAGACAGTAGTATGAAATCTTATGTGCCACTTAGGAGATTATAGACAGCAGCATAAAGATCTGGATTGACGAGAGTTATAACAAGTGATTTTGGGGGATGAAAGTTTACTTATTAAGTGCTGATAGCTGATATTCAGAGTGATAGATATGAAGATGAGAACAAATTATTTCTGGAGTATAGTAATTGTCCCTCATCTGAATGATTTTTTTTCTCCTGTGGTATCCCTTGATAGAAATGTCTGTCGTCTTGAGCTTCAAGTTATGCTTTTTTGTCCGACTCTAAGCATAGGTTCTTAAGCGTGTCCCAAATCAAGCTGAGTAGATCTCCCTTTTAGACTTGAATCTTTTCTATTCTGACTTAGTATCCTGGTACATGGGTTATACAGGCAGCTGACATCGCTCTTTAACGAGAAAACATCAAGGACAAAAACTTTGCTAAAGCCAGCACAACTCTCTGAATTGGTTTTTCTTAAGTGAAATTAACTTGTTCTTGTCCTAATGCAATCTTCAGTGTCACTAGTTCTATCCGCACCCTGGCAAACTTCTAAGTGGCATGGTACCTTGTTCCACGCACTCTGGAAACATTTTCCCCTGTTTCTGCAATGTAGCCATCCCTCAAGCATATGAAGTTGCTGTTAAAAGTATAAAGTTTGAGAATAATCTTTCTATCAAGTAGATTACTTTGCTCAAGGTTAGCACAATTAAATGCTACTTACAACAAAAGAAATCAACAAAACCTTTCTCTAGCTCTCTTTTGTTAGCCTTCAGCATTTTACATTTAAAACAGCAACTCAAACTGGTATCAGCTGAACCACTGAACTCTTTCTATTTTATATGGTTATTTTTCAATTGAACAACAGGGATGGGAGTGTGGGTTTGGGAACACTCAAACAATAGAATTGTTTATTCCTTTGCTGAGTTCAGAACAATACCTTGGAGAAGTTCCTGGCAATATCAGTGGGTTTTTCCCTCCTCTGTGTGAAAGATGGTGAAATATCTAACAGAAGTAGTCAGAGAAGTCCAATTTTTTCAGTGCTGTGGGACAGATGCTAGTTTTGGACAACCTCCAATGGACCACTCTCTGGAGTCACATAGGTAATTCTTGAAACTGGCAATTACAGCAGTAAGCCACAGTATATCAATTAATGCTTGAAGAGTTGCTCAAGAAAATCCTTCATACAAAATGTTCATTTGGTTATTAACTGAAAGGATAATTTTTCTGTGTTTAATTAAGTCAAATACACGTATTGCTTAGGAATAATGCTAAGCATTTATTTTCCTTTCTAATTTTAATTATAGCATGTGCAAAAGCTTTAATAAAAAAATTCACCTGATTGATAAATGCTTTGTTTTCCCTTTCTCTGCTTTCAGTTCATAAGAACACAGAAAAACAGTAGACACGTCAAGTGACCTGGGTCAGATTCTCATCTTCAGCAAAACCTCATAGCTCCAGTGAAATCAATAGCCTTATGTGAGTTTACTCTGAGAATCCAATATTAAAAAGTATCCTCAAAATCAGATTTTTTTCCTTTAAAAGAAAAAATGGTGGTGAAATATATAGTTCTTTTCTTCTGAATTTTCCTTCATGCAGGATTTTAGGCCTTTTTGAGTTTCTCCCTTTGGAACAAAGCCATTTTGCAAAATTCTTTGTGAAACTGAACAACTTTTGGGTTTAGAGTTTTGATTCTTCTCACTTACACATTAGACTAAGTCTAGTAAATTTAATTTTGACTCTTGTTTTGGATCAAAACCAAGCTCCAGCTTTTAGTGAGGAACACACTGGCAGGTCTGCATTATGAAACAGAGGTGCTCCATGATCTTGCTTGCTATTTTTGATGTGCCATGGTTCTGGTCTCTTATTTGGCTCTTGTCTCCCTCTCAATTCTCGGACTTGCGTTGGGTACTCTGGGGGAAAACAACAACTCATGAAGTCTTGGCTTCCTCTTGATGTGGGACCAGAACTGCAAGGTGTGGATGAGAAGTTGCAGCAGCCTAAATGTTAGGTTAAAGCCATTAGTAAAATTAGTCTGATTAGGCCAGGCATGCAGCAGGTGATTTTGTCTCTCCACAGTGTTCAGGAAGAACTGAGTGAAATGTCCAGGGCTTAATTCTCATTTGCACAAAGGCCATATTGCACATCAGGAGCACCAGTTTTATCTGCTTAATTTAAAAAAAAAAAAGTCTTGATTTTTTCAGATAAAAGATATTTTACAGTTCTTTGTATGTTCTAAGAAGTCATCTCCAATTCTTTCACCTTAATTTTTTTTTGGTTCTTTTCTCTCAACAATAATGTCTTCCTCAAAACTCAGGCTTGTCTGCTGTGTATCTGGGGTCACACTGGGGAGATGGCATAGTCCAGTCAGTCTGCTCTCTCTTTAGCAAGAACTTTCCTTCTTAAAATGTGAATGCAGAAGACCTGTAACACAAAACCAGTTCTCAAAGATTATTTTTATTTGGTGTTTTAATGATCATGCCATTTTCCATTGCTTTTCTTAGTTCAATACTTTGCTGAAATATTTGTTGAACTTACTGATAGTCTCAGTGTAACACATTGTCAAACTTCTGCTGATAATTTAAGATTTTGCTTTAAGTTTCTCCAGGTGCTATTTACTAGATTTTTTTTCTTTTTGCTTTTCACTTATGTTACGTTTCCTTTATTAATGGATTTTTTGCAATGTTTTGGGGAAGTTCATGGTTTTCTGCTGCTTGTTTCTTTTCGACACGCTTCCAAATACCTATCTTTACCTTGGCTTCTCTGACTAGAAGGCACCTCTGTATTTGTTAAGGCATTTGTTGATTCTGTTGCTAAGACTGGACTTTGACATTTTAATGCTACTTTCTTGTAGTGGATCTCTGTCTAGTAGCAGCGGAACAATCTCCTGTATTTTCTTTAAAAATTGTTGATTTTTAATGTTGCATATGCCAATTCTGCTGCTATTTTTCTTGGTCTTACTTTATTTCTTTTAAAATGTGAGTGTTAACATTTGGGTATATACTTTTTGACAATGTCTAACACCAGTTTCCCCATTCCTTGAAAAGTTGCTGTAAATACACTTCTAATACATGTACAGTCTGTCTGGTTCTAGGGAACATCAACCAAAGAATTTCGATTTACATTTGGGAATCGACTATGCTGGAAGTATACCACTATGCTTCACTGCACTGTGTCATGCTTACATGAGACAGATGAAAAATTATTATTTATAGGGAAATCACACATTAGAAACTGTTCAGTACCACACAGATACTATGAATATTTTTGTTCTGTAAATCACCAACAGCATATCACTCTAAATGACACTGAAATAGTGAAGAAGTTAAAAACGTGACATAGTTTATGTAACTCTTTCAAGTGCTTATAATGTATTGGGCACGATAAGATTTCTGTTGTGATCTCTTTATTTTAGCTGCGAGTTTTGCTTCAATGTCAATAAAGAAGAAATTTTATTATATAAGAATGTAACATGAAATGCTGGTATGGAAACAGACTTCTTCACTTGTTGATTGTTTTGAAGAGAAGTGTAGGAGATAAAGAAAATAAGAAGTAATATGTGCTTACAGGTATATGCGCAACCTCTTCAAGAGTGAACTACAGGAATTGTTATAGAATTATTTCATATTGCTCACTAATCCTAGTAGTTAATTCCCCAGAGATGAGATCTTGTGGTTCTGGTTCCTGATAAATTATTTGGAACGATGCTGTCCTAAAGTGTAGGCTAAGACTTTTGGTGTGAGGGGGAAACCTTAGTTAGGTCCATCTGTACAATAGAATAATTTAATCTGGAAAGGACATCTGGAGGTATCTAGTCCAGCCCTTGCTCAAAGCAGGTCAGACTAGATCAGGTTCCTCAAGGCCTTGTTAAGTGGAGTTTTGAGTATCCCCAAGGATGGAGTGTCTATAACCTGACTGGACTCCTATTCCAGTGTTTGAACACTCTAATGGTTAACTACTTTTTCTCTAATCTATAGCAAGAATTTATCTTGTATGTATATATGTAGATATGCAGTATGGTATATACCTCTATATTTATAGATATCTGCAGTACTACAGTGTGCATACATACACATTCCAGGTACCACAGGCCCTTTGTTATCAGAAGGTGACTAAGACTGTCTCTAGATCCCCTCACTTTTTGGAGCAACCTGAGCAAGTTTGCTCCATAACAGACTGAACACAGAGTTAATGCTCCATGGCCTTTGTTCCTTCACCCCAGTTCTGGTTGCTAACATACTTTTTCTCTGCATCTACCTTGATTAACTCAAAATACCTACTTAAACTGTTTTATCCAACTAATTTGGCCTGACTCAGGTTAGTGTCACTGACTATCTTTGAGAAGAACTAATGGAAAGTTGTAGAAGGACCATCCTTTTTGGACAGCTGTAGCTGGTAGGAATATCAGTTTCTACTTAGTGTTGATACGTTTACCTATGGACATTGCATGAACTTAGAGGG
>NW_008824283.1:4020224-4050780 GCF_000699105.1 Pygoscelis adeliae | reverse complement strand
TGAGAATTATTTAACGTGTCATCTCATACAAATGGAGCAGGATTCAATTAGTCCTGCATTAGATCTGTGGAGGCAGTGTATGCACTGGCTGTACGTTGCTTTGTGGCCTAAGATCAGAGTTAATTCCCAGGGGAAAATGCTTCTTTGTTAGGTAAATGTTAAGTGGTTATCACAGTTTCAGCAACGTTAGATTCTGTAAACTGTATTGCAAAGGCCAATGATGATTCTGGCAAAAGAGGAAAAGTCAGTTTAAATCCAGTTTTTCATTTCCTGAACCCAAAGGCAACTAGCAGGTAAATATAGTTAGTAATAACCACTTGCTGCCGAAGTATAAGGTAAGGTCTTTTCAGATATTTTTTATTTTGGCATGTCTTGACATGCATCCCTGCACGAGTCTATATCCCCTTACATCGCTGAGCAGGCATATCGATTCTACTCATTCAATTTCAGAGAATTATATGCCTTTTCTAGACCTCTGATGCAGAATGTTCACAAAAATCTAGTATTCCAAGAGGGAACGTGACATAATGGCCTTTCTTATATGAGTTGTGTCTAAGTCAGAAATGGATTAATGATGCTTGTATGTGAATCGTGAAGTATTTTGGTTGCTTCTATTTTTTATTCCATTTGTTATTTTTGAAGAAAAATCTTTTATAGATTTGTATAAAACAATACTTCCTTTTTTCAGGGCATTTAACACATCTTTTTTATTTATAACACAATGCAGAGATTCTGTAAAAGGCAGTTATAGGATAATAGAAGAAATATTTTCTCCTAGTGCTTACATACAAA
Source organism: Pygoscelis adeliae (assembly GCF_000699105.1). Classification (NCBI taxonomy): domain Eukaryota; kingdom Metazoa; phylum Chordata; class Aves; order Sphenisciformes; family Spheniscidae; genus Pygoscelis; species Pygoscelis adeliae. The sequence goes on along the minus strand of NW_008824283.1, from coordinate 4,049,988 downwards.
CTGTGCTGTGGAACTTGAGTATTTCTTTCACTTATAAAATTCCATAAATGTAAGATTCTATAAACATAAAATTTATATTTATTTTTACAATTCTGGCTATTGCTGATAAGTAATCCCTTTCAAAAAGCCTGGTAAATCTTACTAGTATCCACAGATGCCTCAGTGATAACAGTTGTACTCAACCATCTCTAAAGCAACAGATGCACCTTGAGAAATCCATATGAATCCTGGATTTTTTTTGTTCATCTTTAGCAGGAGTTCATCAAACAAATAGATGATAAAGAGGCAAATAACATCTCTTTATCATCGATAGGTCTGAAATGAAACAGTCAGGACCCATATATATATATGTGTGTGTACATATATGTATATGACAATGTCAGGAATTACTAAACATCCAAACCGGAATTTTCTGTATGAGTTCCCATAGAGGACATTAGGTAACAGACATGGATGGGGATGATAATAGCCAACAGCCATAGTTTCTGCAGCATGTTCCTAACAAGATATATTTTAAATGCTCCCTCATAAAAAGGAACAGTAATCTTTAGCTGTAATGACCCAAAATCTCCTGCAAGATTGTCAGCACCCAAGTGGACCTATATCAGAGGTTTCAACGTATCCCAGAGTAGCCCAGCAGCACCAAGCAGAACTGATATGCAAGTAGAAATAACTTCATATTTGTCGTTTCTCACCATAACTTTACCATCACCAGCATAGGCTGATTTGGTTAATGTTATTCTGTTATTAAAGTTGTGTGGTAAACAAGCACGCAATAGAGTACCTTTCATGGATTTTGCTGTATAAAGCCAAAACCAAGTAAAAGCTGTCATATTTATTTTTTCTCTTTAATATAATTGAATATAACTAACATGAAATCCTTATTACCTTGATTTGTTTAATTGTGCTCTAGAAAAATGGATATTTATTTCTATTAAGCTACATAATTTAAACTCTGTTTTTTAAAAATATATGTAAAAATTGAAATCCAGCTACAGGGCATAGAAAGAGAAAAGGTTTCTGCAAAGAGAATGGGTTTTATTTTTTTATTGAGAAACAAAATAATTGTATTTGCAATCGACTTACCGCAAATATTTTAGTTTTGTAAAATGCATCTTTGAATTGCAGTGCATATAGGTAGACTCTTCCATTTCATTAGTATTCTGGGTGGTTGGGAAGTGCCAGCTAAATACAGCCATCCTATGGGAGCTTGCTGTAGTCATAGCAACAGGATTGCAGTTTCAAATAACTGTGTAGTGGAGATCTGGCATATCTGAAGCACAAGGTGCTCAGTAAATGGTTGGCTCACTAATTAGTCAATGTGTTTCTTAAAAAACAACAGTAAAAATCACTCAGTAAATAGACTAAGAAAACTCTGTGATGATTTTCAGTCAGTTTTACATGACTGACGAATTACTGCTAGCTTTAAGAGTTAGAAGTCTTGCTTCCTGTTATGCCTGCCAAACACTCAGCGTTACAGCCAGTCCTGTTGGGTAGCTGCAGCTATGGGTAGAATCACCAATAGCTCCTCTAAGTCATGAGTCATAAGAACACTGTCAATGAGAGATACAGTGCTGCAATATTAGGCGTGACGGTCTCTCAAGCCTCTGATGGTTGACTGGAAGCTCACTGCGAAAACACTACAAACCTTAAAAAGTCATCTGAATGTGGTCTGGGTTAGGCTCAAAGTACAGAAGAGTGATGAGGTATAGGGAAGACAGGAAAGACATTTCCTTATAACATTCAGTAAGTTTTGAGTACCTAATTCCTTTGAATTTATCTGGAAGTCCCAGCTGAAATGCAGTTCATTTTCTCAAACATTGTTTATGATGAAGTCCAAAATTAAATAATAAATAAATCACTGGAATTAATTATATGGGGTTTTCACTCTAAATTGGATCTCAATGCAAATGCTTATCAAGAGGGAAAAAATGTAACAGGTGTCATGAAGAAGACAAAATGGTTTTACGGCCTACCAAAGAGTGATGGATGACGAATTAGAAGAACCATGAAAAATCTTAACGCTCTAGTGAAAAATAGATTGTGATATCAATGAGAGTTAGTATGTATCAGGAATCTGTACTGACTCAGAAGACAAAGCTATAAAAATCACTGGTGATGAATGGAATGATGTGAACAAAATATTCTGGATGCTGGAAAATGTCCCAAGTAATTATGACAATTATGTCGAATAGAGAAAATATGATTAAAAAAGGAAGGGTAACTATCAGCTGAGTCAGCTGTGACAAATGCTCAATTGGTTAAGAATTAAAGGAAAATATGCAAAATGTATTAAATCCAAGGATATTTATTTTTATATGAAAATTTTACATATTCTGAAGAATGTGACCAAGAATATTCACTACTTGAATAATTTGTTTTTCAAGGCCAAATGTCCAATTTGTCATCCAAATCACTTAAAAAGTTATATATAGAGATAGATAGTTATATGTATTTTTTATATATATATATGTTTATATATAGTAGTTATGGCTCTGCATCTGATAGAGACTTACCCTTTAAATCTAGTAGAGCTATTGTCAATTTTCTTGAACCCAATTATTCAGAAACTATAGTCTGCAGAAAGGATTGAAATATGAACTGCAGAGATGAAAACACACTTACTACTTTCTATACCCTCCCCCAAAAGACAGCAAATGTATTTTCCTTAAATATTTGCAAGATATATATTTGCAAGAGAATTAATGTCATTCTAAAGAACTTGACCTTCCACACGAAAGAATTTGTACTGACCTTCTTAAGGTTCTGCTCAACAAAAAGGAAACCAAATCTATATCAGGTTTAAATCACAGAAGCATAATTAAAAGAAGCAGAGGAATCTGAGAACTTTCTCCTGTTTGTTAACATACTATGACTGCCTGATGTTTGCGGAGATTTTTGCAAGTTCCAAAACATTATGTGCCAAAAAATTTTTCATTGAGTGAGAGATTTAGCAAGAGCACTCAAACAGGCAGTAGTCTCCCCTAGACCAGCTCAAAATGATTCAGAACAACTGTGTGGTTCTGCAGCCCAGTTTCTCCCAATGTCTCCCTGCAAACCAGGCAGGGGCTGCATTTATTTCTGATTTAGCCTTCTGGTTTAGCTCACCTTCTGTCTTCCTCCTATGGCTTAAAGCTGACTTAGTGAAGGCTGTGGAAGTCTTACCCCAGATTTCACTGGGAGTAGTATCATGTTACTGATTCCAAACCTTACTTGCCATAGTAAATTATGTTGGCATTTAAAAAATACCTTTATTTTCAATAAAGCAAAATAAAATTGGTTTTCCAATAAGTTGCACTAATTACTTCTTTTCTTTTCTTTTTTTCCTTTTCCCCTTCCCTTCCCTTCCCTTCCCTTCCCTTTCCCTTTCCCTTTCCCTTACCCTTCCCTTTCCCTTTCCCTTTCCCTTTCCCTTTCCCTTTCCCTTTCCCTTTCCCTTTCCCTTTCCCTTTCCCTTTCCCTTTCCCTTTCCCTTTCCCTTTCCCTTTCCCTTTCCCTTTCCCTTTCCCTTTCCCTTTCCCTTTCCCTTTCCCTTTCCCTTTCCCTTTCCCTTTCCCTTTCCCTTTCCCTTTCCCTTTCCCTTTCCCTTTCCCTTTCCCTTTCCCTTTCCCTTTCCCTTTCCCTTTCCCTTTCCCTTGTATAGGGTTCTGAGAAATCTGAAGTGTCATTGCTAAAGGCTGGTAAGTGATGTATTTCATTAAAATCTAAGGCATCCACATTTTTAGTGAAACCACAGTAAAATGCAGGTTAATTAAGATGAAATCACATTTTTACTTGAGTTTGATTAGAAAAAAGAGAGAATTGTAAATAGTTTGGTTTGGAGTTTTATTTCTGAAGGCAGATGCATTATGTTGTTTTCAGTATGGTTATTTCAGTGCATGAGACAGATGTTGTGTAGGCACAGAAAGCTAGACTAGCTGTTCCGATGTCTGCATAATTATTCTTCAACAATACACTGTAGTTCTTCTAAAATTATTTTTATATACCTTCAGTAACCTGCAGAACTTGCCCTGTCCTTCAGGTTCATAAGATCAGTCTTCTTTCAAAGTAAATCTTCTTCTTGCTTGTCTTTCTTTGGATAAGTAGTCTTTCTAATTTTTAGGCAGAAAAAAATTCCCTTTCTAATGCAATCTGTAACGAATGAGCTGCTTTTATGTAAGTTCTGTCTTACAGCTTTTTGGGTTTTCATATGTAGTAGATGTCTGAGACTTTTGAACACAGTTGTTTTTAAACCAGCAAGGAGCAGAATTCCAGTTCTGAAATTGAATCTAGTAAATACTCTACTGAAGCTTAACAGTCACTTAAAAACACGTTTTAAAATCATGTTTGTTTGTATGGGTACTGTGTGAAAAGGTAATCTCTAAAAACAACTTGAGCATATGGAGGCCCAAGGCATCCATAAAAATGATCTACAGGCCTTCAGCCAATAAAGCTTTGAATATATGCTTAAGTATACCCCAGTGACTTTGACTGCTTCCTCCGGACCCAAGTGAAGCAAATCCTTTGTATTTATCCTAAGAGAATTTTACAGTGCTCAGTTTTATACAGTGATTGATTGGTATATGCCTTACCGATGCTTCATGCTCCACCTCCTCATTGATGTGAGCAACAGTGTGACTACTCCTTCATCCCTTACGCTTATCTCCACAGGAGATGATTAGTTAAACAAACTTGCATTGTGTGAGTTTCGTCTGTCTAACTTATGCATTAAGGTTGTTTCTGAGGATAGAAACTAAATGAGGGCAGACACTGCTCATAGGATTGTCATCAGCCAGATGCCTTGGAATTAAATCTGAATTATCAGTATCGCTACATCCTCACTATCACCACTGAAACTCCCATGAACTAATGCTCGAGTAGGACAAATGCTCACATGCTAATCACGCTTCTCCCACAAGATATGTCCTGGCAACCCCATTTTAAGTTTTTGTCATAATGAGAACTTATCTCTCATAGTGCCTGTCTTCAAGATAATTAAATATGTTTATTACATATATTCTGTGTAATATAACATCATTTTTATTAGACAAAAATTTCTTATTATCTGTACATAAATAAGCAAATGTAAAAAACCCTTTGAGTACAGAAATGTCTTGGTCTTATAAATTGTTACATGAAACACTGAAAGTATAAGCACATAAATAAAATGTAGCGTGCTGTCCTGTGTTTTAAGGGTATTATGTCTGTTATTTCATTATTGTAACTATAATGTTAAAACCAACAGAATATTGCCTCTGCTATTTGGAAGTCCCGTAGGTCTTAGAATATCTTCAGAGATGCGGGTCATATTCCCTTAATTTCCAATAGAAATCATTAAAACCTCTACAAAATAATGCTTTGAATTCTCAATAAGTTTCTTTGTTCTGGTTTTCCTTTATGATTATGCTTGCTGTTGCATATTTCGGTTTTTGTTTCTGAAGAGTCATAATTTAACCTGAATTCTGACATCCCTTCACTAACACAGAAATGTTTACTCTACAACTCTTGTCTAATGAAATCTCGGACAAAATATGAAGAAAATTAATTATCCGTTAATGTGAATTATCTGCAGATAATTCAAATTACCTCCTTTCATCAGATCCCAGACCCTCTAAAGAACAAATATTAATTTTTCTAGACATCAGGTGTCTAGTGCAAAAGATTTTCTAATTAATTAGTCCTTTCTCTAAAGTTTACATCTGAGATAATTAAAGAATAATGTCATAAAGCAATATCCATGAAGATGAAGTGTTTTCTAAAGCACTATTTTTGCAGACAGTAACCTAAAATGAAGAGTTTTCTGCCCACGTTTCCTTGAAAATATGCACTTTTATTTGTATGTAAAGGAATTCACAGCCATGAGATGTTAAAATGCTGATCATAGGTGTATCATTATAGCAAATGAAAATACATTTGTATTAATGTTTTAAGATATATTCAGATACTTTTATTTATAACATTAAATACTATTGGAATGCTATTTCTATTGGAACCATAATACTACTTGTCTGGGACAGAAAACATCGTTAGTAATTTCAGTCTTTAGCGTTACCTCCCTTTGAAGGCCAGTGAGCAAAGACGCAGTCCTGCAGTCCCAGACCTGCAAGCCTTGCTTGGCTTCTTTGCTTCTCCCTGGTTGCTCTGTGTACAAGAATAGAAGATGACTGAGCTGAGGGAAGCTGCAATTATGACATTTTAGCATATTTCCACGGGCAAGATGTATACAGACATAAGGCCAGAGCCTGGAGAAAATTTGAGCCATTACAGTAGCCCAATGTTAATTGCCTAAGGGTCCACCACCAGGAACAGCCAGAGTTTAGCAGTACTCAGGGTATGTTCACCTTATGCAGCAATTGGTTTCTGTGGAGTAAGCTGACAAGCGTCAGCTACGTGATGCGACACAGGGTTCCTTACAAAGTTACATATGGCCATTTCCGCTGACTTTGTGTCCTGTTTATAGGTCATATCATAGTTTATGCCACTGATTGGGCAAAGCAGTGAATTGTGTCAGTGAAGATATTTTTGGAGGTAAAAAATCGTATGAATAAGGAAAAATAAAATGTTTAAGAACCCAGAAATGTGAAAGTAACAAAAAGTATTTCTGCTTAAGGAAAATTTATTTTTAAAACAGTAATCTAAAAAATCATATTGAACTCTCATGACTGAGGCTAATGAAACCACTAAAATGTAATCACTGCCTAGGGAGGCAAAATTATGCTGTGTGAAAGCAAACTAGGGTGTTTCTAATTGTCTTTTTGTTGTATGCCTGCATAAATTATATATTTTCCATATCGTATGATTTACCATTACCAAAACTTTAGATAAAACTACAAAACATATAATTTAAAATTCTGATGATATATATGGTTGGAAGAGATACCATATTAAGATGCTACTTTGAGTTATATATTCTGTAAAATAGCATTCTTTCCACTAGCTGTAACTGTTTACATCATATATAGATGTATAATTTGTAAGATAAATCAGTAAGAAGTTACCTTGAAACAGTACCTTAAGAAACAAGGTGGTATAAAAATATTAGGAGTGTATAACTGAAACTGCCTCATTTTTTAATCTTTTTCATTAAAACACAAAATATGAAAATATCATCTTACAGTATTTTAAAGATGTTTATAGTTCTACAGAAGAAAAAATATTACTTTGTTTAATATTTTCAAGGAAGATGGTTCTATGTGTCAGTTATAATTAAAGGGTCATCCCAGGGCTGATCGAACTGCAAAACCATTCTTGAAAGACTCCTATTAATTTTATGGATTAGATAGCCCAACAGAGAACGTCAGGATAAAATTAGATGTTTGTTTTCATATTTGAATCTGTCCAAATTCTTCTTCAAAAAAACCCTATTTTAAAGAATTAGTCAAGTTTTCTCTGTAGTTACTTGATGATTTTCTCACGTATAATTACTATAGAAAACCTCCATAGTATAGGATTCGGAAGTTTTTTGTGGATGACACGTTTGTGGTTCCCATATTACCACTGATCCAGCAAGGCCACAAGCTATTCCTCCCACCGTTCCTTACCAAAACCTCCCTAGGCAGCAATTAAATATTAGTGGTTTCATTAGCTTCAGTCAATTTATATGCTGGATTTGCCTTTCCTCATCACTTCAGTATAATCTCATTCTCCTCCCTCTATCAGCCTCCATATGCTGTTCCTCAACAAGCACGTTCATGACATTCACTTCGCAGCAGGGAAGAGGAGCAGTATATTCTGTGTATTACAGCATTTGGACTCCGAAATTAATCTCAGGATCTAGCCCAGACTTTGTAAGCCATTTCTGAAGAACAGCAAGGCCTGCTCTATCCTTGCCTGAATACTGCAAACATTACATAGCTTGCAATGCTGTCATTCCCAGAGAACTTGAAATAATGGAAGCCTCTAAGCTACTTCCATTCAAAGCCACGTACTCACTCCTAGCTAAAGGGTGGAAAGTCATTGCTAAGTATGCTCAGAATATGGTGATCAAGGAGAAATTTTACATCACATTAATAATAGAGGAGGCTTGTCAAACTTGAAGTAATGAGGGAGGGTTTTTTTTTCCTTTTTGCTGTCTTGAGAACACAAAGTGAAACGGTAATATTTTGGAGTTTGGATTGAAATCATGCTACTTGGAAAAAGGCTGCGTTAAACCTCAAAGGAGCTTCTGCCTTTAAACACATTGCTCAACTTTGCAGTTTGGCAAAATATGCTTACTCACACACTTCAGTTAAAAAAGACAGCTAAAAATAGTTAATACAATCTGAATATGCATAAAATAACTTTAAGGTGTCAAGCTATCATCTCTGCTGGATGAGAACTGAAATGTAAGCTAAAAACGCTAATGGCCAGACTATGACACCCTTCTTAATTTTGCAAAGTAATGTAGGTAAGCGGTTTCTGAATTTTGGGATTCATCCCACCTATGTGTAGCTATATGAAAGTCAGTCTGTTTAGTCCAAGAAAATTGGCTAGACTCTGTACATACCAACTGAGATGTTTGTCCCATCCCAAGAAATTCAAATGGGTGTAGGAAGCTGCAAGTTTGATGAATAAACTCAGTGGGGAGGAATCACAGCCTAAATACTTTTTACTGTGGGTCAATTCATTAACTGCAAGAATATGCACAAAATTCATATCGGTTCAAATGACAAGTCTGTTGTGAAGTCTTTCAGGTGCAGAAATTTCTTGTAGGTAAACAAATGAGAGAACACCCCAGATTCCCAGAGAGATAATGATTCAGGAGTTAGGGCATCTGTATAAGACGCAGATGATCAGCATGCAAGTCTGGGGCCTAAGTGCTTGTTAAATATTTAGTTGTCTAGGTAAGAGCAGAAACTTGACACCAGAACCCCTTTATTTTGTGCGAGTACCTTATCTGTTAAGTTAATGACTATTCTGGATGGCAGAATCTTGGAAAAAGAAATCTGGGAGACCCTCAGGGCAGAATGCATTATAGCTGTGTAGTTCCTGACAAATGTTTGTATAATCTGTTTATAAAATCCTCCAGTGATAGTTCTACCATGGCTACCCCAGGCAATTAATTTCACTGTTCCTTCATTATTACCAGAATTTTTTCCCAATTTCCAAACTGATTTGTTAGTGTAGTTTAAGCCTATTACTCTTTCGCTTATCTACTGTAACTATCAAGTTGAAGCATTCCCTGTTCTTTCAGTCTTTCCTTTGTTATGTTTCCTAAATCTCTGGTTATCTACCTCAGTTTGTCCATGTCTTTGCTAAAGCACAGTTGACACAGTTGACAGCTTCATTTGCTTTACTGAAGCAATAGTAGTCTTGCTGAAGCCTTGCCAATGGTGGCTAGAGGAGAACCATCATAACAAGGATTTTTCACATTATTTATTGTGTGTATGCTTACACGCTGTGGTTTATATGTTTATATGTTACATATATATGTTTTTGTTATATATGTTTATGACAACAAACATGCATAACGTTTATTTTATGTGTTTGTAATAGTGTGACATTACTGTCTCATGTTTCACTTGTGAACAAATTTAAATCTGTTTTTAAACTTTATCTATTTAGTTTCAGATTGTTTTTCAGTTTGTCAAGATCACGGTGAATTCTAGACCTCTCCTCCAATGTACATGGGGTCTTTCTTATTTTGGTGGGAGCGTTATATTTAATAAATGTACTTTCTGTTCCTTTATCTAGGATAATAATGAAAATATTGAATAGAACCAGACCTACGAATAGGCCTGTATATCTCCAGTGAGTATGTTTTACCATTTGATTGTAAACCATTATGAACTATTTCATGATCTTAAAGGTCTTTTCCAACCTAAATAATTCTATGATTCTACAAGCACAGTTACCCCAAACATTTTTGTACCTATTCTTTATTACTTTTGTGACGACTCTGCTTCCCTGGTTCACCTATTAGAATATATCGTGTCAAAAGCTCTACTAAAATTGAAATACACAAGATTTCTTCCTCATCCACATGGTCTGTTGCCTTGTCAGAGAAGAAAATTAGAAAATTAATTTGACATGATTTGTCCTGGACCAATCTATGTCAGCTCTTAGGCATAACCATATTATTTTTCAGATGCCTAGTTATTTGTGATCAGTTTGGGGGTGGGGGGAAATTCAATGATTTCAATTATACTTCCATAGATGACTGGCTTATGTTTCTGGTATTCCCTTTTAATGATAGACACTGCATTTTACAATTTTTGGGTTTTCAATTCCTCACAGGTATCTAATGAGCTTTAATATGTCTGAATTGTTGCAGCTAGTACAGTAAATTCATCAGTCAGTATGAGTAGCTGAATTGTTTTAGCTTGTTTTTCTTTATTCCAAGCTGAGATTTTACTCTTTTCTACAGTGTTAATTGTTCTAACCACCTGCTTGCAGTTAACATTTTAAAGCAAAAATATCATGCAGCATGTGAGCAGTCCTGGCATTCCGATAGTTTTCCTTCTCCAGTCAGTACTAGGCTGACACTTCTCTTACTGCTAACATCTGCAAGGATTTCTTGTTGTCTTTGACTTCTTTGCTGGCTTCTTTCCATCTTATGCTTTGACCTTTCTAATTTACTTTCTACACACTCTTCCTATATTTTTTAGTATAATTGACCTATTTCCACTTTCTCTGTGCTTCCTTCTTTTGCTTGACACTGGTGAGGATCTTCCGATTTATTTATTTTCAGCTTCTGTTTTGGGATAGTTTGTGCTTGTTCTTGCACTATTAATATTGTTTGTGGAACTGCCACTCTTTGTAATTCTCTTTTCCCATCATATGAGCTCTTACCTAGGGATGTGTTGAATCTACCGAACTCTGTTTTCTTAAAGTCTATTTTTTTCTATTCTGCTATCCAGCCTCCTTCCTTTCCTAAGTTTCATTAACTCTTATCATATCATGGTCATTATCATCCAAGCTGCATTTCACCATGATCTCAGTCAATTCCTCTCTATTGATTAAATATACAACAATCTTTGCACTGATGGCTTTTTTCTGCCTCCTGTAGGTGTATGTGCATCTGTAATATTTATCACCACCATAACTTCCAGATTAATCCATGTTGTACCGCATTCATTCTCTTTTTAAAGATTGTCCGGGTAGTGTCAATCTCCATTATTACCTTGTATTGTGCCTTGGATAATTGTGGTATTTGTTCACAAAAGTTCTTTCCACTGCATTTTCATGGTTTAGTCATCTGCAATGGACACTAACATGTTTAACACCCAAGTTCAAGTTGCCAGACTTTCAGCAAGGATAACTTCCCAAATTTGGATCTCAAGACAACTGTCATATGTGAACACGCTAGCATTTTCCATTGCAGTATCGTGTCTAATTTACTAAGCTTCTGTAGTGTTAGTCATTAAGTGCTTATTATTAAGAATTCCTATTCAGCACCTCTTGATTCTTCCCCACACTTCTTGCATTAAGGTACAGGTTTCCAAACCATTAGGCAGATTGAGCCATCATTTGTCTCATTTCTTTCATACAGTACATCCGAGCTGCTGCATTTTGTGCTTATGCATGTTTTTATCTTCATTATTGCAACCCAGGGCTATGGTAACCAAAGATGAATTTGAAAAAAACTTCTGATTAAAATCTCTATGAGACATTTTTGATCCCAGCATAAAAAAATATTGTCATAAATCTCCTATTTGCTGTCTTGACTTCTGGACTTCACTAACAAAGGGCAATGTCCAGAAGTTCAGAAGCAGGTTCAGTCCTTGTTGAAACATAAAAGAGGGAGAAACTGTTCATGCATAACAGTATTACATGATGTGAGACTACACCTTGTACTAACTGAATTTAAATGGTGGTGGTTGGAGAGAAGAGGGAGCTTTAAGTCATGGTTTTTAGACTACTGCTTTAAATTCTTGCATGCCTCCTTGGACTTTCGGAACAGCACTACTTTTAGTCCTGCTTTGTAGTTACATTATGTTATCATTCAAAGTGAAGTAGACATTTTCCAAAAGAAAGGAAAAATATATCCCTGGAACTACATAGTTCTCAATTTATCTTTATAGATATACGCATGAATTTTGATTTTGTGTATAATTTTCATTTGCCATATGTGCAAACCTGGTTAATCATCAGTTTATATTATGTGTTGTCATAAACAGGCCTCTATTAACATGCTTTTTGTCTTGCAAATATATGCTTTTCTCTACTGTTCCAGTCCAGAAAAAGTAGTAGTCTTAGCACTTTCTTCAGTGAACATCACCTATTTAAAATAGTTACTTAGTGCATCACAGTGTGACAAATGCAATATTTCTTGGCTTTAACAAAGACATTAAGTGACTTAGAAAATATAGATACAGTATGAACAGCGGGGCTAATTCTGTAATTTTGAAGGCATGGTGTAAACTTAAACTGCACTGTGTCCCTAAGTATTTACACTCCAAGGCGGTATGAGAGCCAAAAGGCTGGCTGGAGTTACAGAAATGAGAAAAACACTTAGAACCATAGAATCAAAGAGTGGCTGAGTTTGGCAGGGACCCCTGGAGCTCATCTAGTCAAAAAACCCTGCTCAAAGCAGGATCAATTAAGCAGGTTGCCCACAACTGTGTCCACTTGGGTTGTGAATATCTTCAAGGGCAGAGAAGCCACAGCCTCTCTGGGCAACCTGTTCCAGCATTTGATCCTTACAGTAAAACACTTCCTTACGTTTAAACAGAATTTCTTGTATTTCCATTTGTGCCCATTTCCTCTTGTCCTATCACTGGATACTGCTGAGAAGAGTCTGTCTCTGCCTTCTTTACACCCTCCCATCAGGTATTTACACACACTGATAAGATCCCCCTGAGCCTTCTCTTCCCCAGGCTGAACAGTTCCAGCTCTCTCAGCCTCTCCCTGGATGTAAGATGCTCCAAGCCCTTCAGCATCTTAGTGGTCCTTTGCTGGACTCGCTCCAGTAAGTCCATGTCCCTCTTGTACCAGGGAGCACAGCAGTGGACCCAGCACTCCAGATGTGTCTCAAGTAGTGAGCAGAGGAGGAAGATCACCTCCTTCAACCTGCTGGCAACTTTAATGCAGCCCAGGATGTTGTTGGCCTGCTTTGCTCCAAGGGGATGTTGCTAGCTCTCAGTCAACTTGTTGCCCACCAGGACCCCAAGTTTTTTTCCACACAGCTGCTTTCCGGGTGGTTGGTCCCCAGCCTGTACTGAGGCATGGGGTTATTCCTCCCCAGGGGCAGGACTTGGCACTTCCTTTTGTTGAAGTCCATGAGGTTCCTGTTGGCCCATTTGTCCAGTTGTTAGAGGTCCCTCTGAATAGCTGTGCAACCATCTGGTATATCAACCATTTCTCCCAGTTTTATATCATCTAATAAATAGAAAGGGAGCCACATGAGCACAGTGAGATTCATATATCTATGTTTTCAGACTATGTGTACCAAGGAAAATCCAGCTGCACAGATACTCTGCTGTTTTGACAGGGTTCTGCATTTTCTGAAATGGAGAAGACAGTGAAGGTCACTGTTCAGGTGGCAAACTCCCTAGGGAAACACTCCCAGTACCTAAGTGCTCGAGAACTCAACCCCCTGTGCTCTGCTGTTCTGGCTGCTAGATCTGGTTGCTTTCAGAAAGAGCACTCTTTTGTTCCTGATCTAGTGAATGATGTCCCTGCCCACGGCAGGGGGGTTGGACTAGATGACCTTTAAAAGTCCCTTCCAACCCAAACTATTCTGTGATTCCTGTGGGAAATTCCATTAAATGCTTCTCAGTAGATATACACAAATTTTGCATTGGTTCTCATGCTGATCATATTTAGACAGCATAGGATATAATATGTCCAATATGACACAACAGTTGAAAATAATCCTAGTTATGATGCTGGGTATAGATTGTCACCATATCTTCTTTACTGCGATTTAATTCTCACTCAGGAGAGAGTATGACATTCCCTGGTAATTTCATAGCACGTTTTTTGACTTGATATGTACTGTAAACTCAGTAGCTAGTGTTAGAGTCATATGGAGTTCCACCTGAGCATAGAGAGGCCCTTATTCATCAAAAATTGCCTTTCCCTGTAACAACTGCTGTGACTGGTATAAGTGAAATGAGAGAGAAAAAGGGAAAGGATGCTCTGAAAGGGAGTGCTCTTTATCATATGCTTAAATTCAGAAATCCATTTACATCTCTTGGGAAATTAAAAAAGGAAAAATAGGGGCAGATTGATACAGTTTTTAGTTTACAAACAATTTCTGGGAAGAAGTTCAAATTAATTCAAATGAACAGCACAGAAGAGAACAAGACAATATTCAAGGACAACTAGATATAATGAAACTGCAGGGTAAGGTTAATTGGTATGGGTGGGAAGTCTTTCTATGAGGTTTAAGCACTGAGCACATGTAAATAATGCTGACAAAATTGAGTTAGACAGTGTACACACAATATTTAGATACCATGATGATTACATTTCTGCTTAAATGGGAGATCTAGCTAACAGAAATAATTTTCCCATTTATTCATGTGTGCATGAAGAAAAGGACATCTAGAATTAAATCTGAAGGAAAGCTCATGAGCTCCTGTCTGGAGCCTTCAACTTTAATAGGAAGACCAGTCCCTCAGAATTTGTGGGCTGCTTATGGTCCTAGTTTACTCTGACTATTAACTCAAGAGGACTCTTTGTGGCTTTCCCTGACAAAGTGAAAAATAGAAGCCTTGGCAACTCAGACTTATTAGGATTGGGGGGTTTTTTATTGTTTTAAATGATCATTATTTTTATTTGCATTAGATTTTTGATAACTGCTTTAACAGCAACCCTTTGACGTGTATTTTATGAGAATGAATACTTTAAATCATAGCTGTAAAGCACTGTTTTATAATTTTTAGCTACATATAGCAGACAAAACCATCATTATCCAACAATTAAGGTGCATGAATTATTAATTTTTGATAAAAAATAAACTACTTGCTCTCTAATTAACTCTGTAATCAAGGTTGTTCTAGTATATCATTATATCTCTTAAGATTTCAAATCCTAACTGGGATTAAATTGGCATAGTATTAAAATAAATTGTTTCTTTGGAATGTATAATTAATAAATGTGCAGGTCTTTATCATGATTATTTTCCATTAGCTAACTATACAAAAAAGTATACCAAGGTATATGAAGAGCTCAGTCCAATATATTTTTAAATTTGTGGAACTTTCTCTGTCGATCAATGAAAAACAGACCCTAGATCATACTTTAGTCTCTATTAGTATGCATGAGCTGTTGTGGAGCTTTGAAGAGATTTACCCCTTGGCCAAGACATTATTAAGCTCACCACTGGGATTTCTTTAGAAGAACAGCCTTATATGAATCCTGGCAGAGGGATTTTTCCATGGAGCTTGATGGAGTTAATCCTCTAAACCACAGTGAATGTCAATGAGTGCAATGAATGCATAAATGTCATATGTGTTTTTGGAAACTTTCCTGAATAGATTTGAAAAATCTGAGAATAGTAATAAAAAACCTGTGGTGGATTCACAGATCCATATTCACATTGATTCCTTCCCATTTTCAAATTCCACTCTACCAGCCAGTGGTATATAAAATACATGTATATATATGGGTGTGTGTATAAAAAAAAATACATGCATATGCATGTGTATGAATCTGTGTATGTATATGCATACAAATATATGTGCACACATCCCCCCCCGTCTGCATAGTTGACTCCCACCTCACTGCTCCATAGTCACAAAACAGACATTTCTTCTAGAGGTTTTAGTAGAAGGCTCATTTGTAAACGGACCATTTGTAAACAGCAGTCAGGAAAATTTATCAGACATGCAAACAGAGTAATGTAATTACTTACAGACAGTTTGAAG
This sequence comes from Pygoscelis adeliae, assembly GCF_000699105.1. Lineage (NCBI taxonomy): Eukaryota > Metazoa > Chordata > Aves > Sphenisciformes > Spheniscidae > Pygoscelis > Pygoscelis adeliae. The sequence continues at coordinate 4,034,215 of NW_008824283.1, read as the reverse complement.
TCAACGTAAATTATAAATATGTTTTTAAAAAGTATTTTTGGACAGCCCTAGGGAATCTTGAATGGTCAGTTCCTCCAAAAGTCTAAATTAAAAAAATGAGTGCTCGTAGCTGTAAAACTGTTGGTTACTTATTAGACCTGATATAAACACACCATCCAGTGCAAACAGACAAAATACACCACAACAGGAGGCATCCTAGTGACTATCCATGCGTTTATATCCCACTTATAAGAGTGTATATATAAGAAAGTAAACAAAATATATGTGGAGTAGTGGTTATGAATAGACCTAATTTCTCCAAAACACGTGTCTTGTGCATTATATGTGGCCAAGCAAACATAAAAAAACCAAATTGATTTCATGTTAAATGTACTACACAGAACAGAAAGAACTCTGAATTATACACAGAAACTATAACTGGTTATCTAAACTTTTAAATGCAGAGATTTATGACAATTTCTTAAACATTCAGTATTCTGGAAATTGAAATAAAATGTATATGAATTCAGAATTTATTTTACATCTACTAAATTAGATTGAAGCTCATATCATACCATCTACCAGCAAAATTGGTCATAGCTCACTATACGTACATACACACACACACATATATATATTTCCTCTGCTTTCATGGATAGTAAAATTTATTTAATGGAAGTAAACAGAATCTGGCACTTGGAAGCACATTCTGGTTCTATTACTGGTTCTATTACTCAGAGTAGTAATATACAGCATTAGTGTTCAAACACATACCGTTATACTGTTTTCCCTGGGGTTTTTTGCATGAATGTCTTGTCCTGATGCCAGTGCCAACTCTTTGCCAAGGGGTAGCATATGTCTGGAATTCTAAAGGCTGGCTTCTACATGGACAGGAAAGCAGTGACGTGAAATCTCCGTGTATTTCAAGTATAAATTATTTAATATAATATCTCTTTGGGGAGGACCCTCAAAAATATCCAGGGTATTTTCTTTGGAAAGCTCAGCCCCATAGGACTGATAGGCTCCCAAGGACAGATTCTTCATTAAGCCATATATAAGAACAATGCACAGTTGTAATTGCAAAGCTGAATATTTGGCCACAAATGAAGAAAAATAGTCTGGAAAGAAACGTGCAGCAGCATTATGCTGTGACACCAGTGTTACAATACTATATTATACAAAGAAATGTGTACAAAGTATGATTTGGAATGAAGTTGTCTTTGAAGAGGGAATAACCCCTGCACAGTTCTCACTCTCTGGTGCAAACCTCTGAGGAAAAGCAGAGAAATAAGGACTGCTTCGTTAATTTATATCTTATACTTCAGCTGTACTTTCTACCCTGGCTTTTTATGGTATTAAGGCAGAAATATTAGCCTCATTATTTTCAAATGGAACCCCAATCCTTAGCAGAAATTCTGCAACTGAATTTTGCAGGAGTCTCCAGTGTCTCTAAGTGGTTTTGAGGAAACAGCTGTGGATGAACCACAGTTATACAAACCTGTGTCCCCAACCTCATAAGCTATGGCTTATTCCAAGGATGAGTTTTGGTATCTGTCATTCTGTCTTCAAGCTGTCTTCAAGCTTTCTACCCTGCTCCTATTTTATTGCACCCGGTTACCTAATAAAAGGATGTAGTGCTTCCCACTGTGAGGAATTTTTGAGTTATTTTTGTGGATTCATGATTAAGTTTTTATATGTAACTGCTAGTGCCTCTCTTCAGAGAGGCTGAAATACAAGTTTCTCTTGAGACCAAGTTGAACGCCTTTTTTCGCTTATGTTTTGTACATAGCATGATGGTAATATTTTTAACAAGTTATTCACACTGTGTGGACTAGCTACAGATATGAACTATCATTCTTCTTGTTCCTTGCTTCCATGGTTTGTAAATCCATGTCAGTAGAATATTAAATATATATCTCTCTCAAAATACTTTCACAGCAGTGGTTGCTACCTTATGTTTTAGGTTCTCCCACTAGAGTTACACTTTACAAGGTTGTTGATCTGTACTTCCTGTAATAAGGATTTCCTCTATGTGCCATTTGACCACTCTGTTTTAGTACTGACATATATAACCAGAAATAAACTCCATATAGATGATTTCTCTCTTTCTTGGAAGCCCAGCTTGAAACCATTAATACTTGAAGAAAGATTGTATTGGCGGTTATTGGCGGTACCACGTTAATTTGTTTATGAAATATGTAGCCACATACACAAAAATGAAAACATTATATAATCAGGATTTTTAGTGAAAGGCCATTCTGTTTTACCTGTACCCATACATCATATGAAAAATAGTAAGAAGAACTACTTAAGAATTTAAACCTATTTAAAATGACTCTCTATACTTTCTCTCTTTAAAGTTTAAATTGCACTTTCTAAAAGCCCATTCTAATTTAGGAATTTGGGACTAGAACTTTCACTAAAGAATGGGTGAATCAATTTTTAATCAGCTCCAGTAAGTTCATATTGTGCTGTAATTAAAAAGTAAAATTAATGGAGACAATTTAAAATTCATTAACATTCAGTAAAAAAAAAATCAATATAATCACAAGCAAAATTACTCTTGTGTTTGTTTGCCAAGTTGTGCAAGACTGCATTTTGGAAAAAACATTTTGCTGGCTAATATGTTAGAAGATTATAAATAAATCTTTGCATACCCTCTTATTGCAATGTTGATGAATCAGTGTTAGTATTAATTAATACACTTGCGTAATTTTAATTCATGAAAGTAAAAATTGCATGTGAGCGTGTGTTGTATAAAACTGAATTGTTTTGATGCTTGGTGATCTTTGTGTTTGCTTCTTTGTCATGGTGTTACAATAAGTATGCATAATATATAACTTTAGATAGTCATGCCTGTGAAAAGATTAGAAAGTTCAGTCCTAAAGTGTAGTACTTAGGGTTTGTTATTACAGCTCTTGAGCTTTCATAATATAGGACAATATATCTAATAATTTGCTATTTTTGCCTCTATACAACGGATAGAGTTGACAGTGGAACATGTGAAATTCCTGTTATGTCCTCTGTGCTAGAGAAAACTGTGTTCAGACAACCCAAACTTTAGCTGGACTTTATTAGTTTAGTGTCAATAAGTTAGAAGGTTATCAGAAGCTAAGATATGAAATATTAGCAAGGTTTCTGCCTACTTTTTCTTTTTAATTTAAAAAAACCCATAGGGGTAAATGCATATGCTATGGCTTCTCCAAGGTCTATGTGAAAAGGACTCTTTTTTAGGGAAAGTGATGCTAAGCAAGAAGACTAGACATTCTTACTTTCTTATTCTTGGATAATGACAGTTAGGTAAGATTTAATACGTCTATAAGATGTATATATAAAAAGTAAGTCTTCCTTTTCTCTGCTTTTATGATTAACTTGGACTTTTTTGATTTGCTGGTGCCTGCTCTTCCATGAGTTCATGTTCTCTTTTGTTTTGAACTTTTAACATCTTTTTCACTAGCAAGGTGAGCAGTTTTCTCAAAGTTCTTTAATATTCAGTATTTTTTGACCTTTTAACCATTTCTAAGACTGGTCAATGCTAAAGGAAACCAGAACAAAGCAATAAGCTAACATTGTAACTTACACTTTATATACAATTTTCATTGACTGTGTTAAGTCAGTGTCAATATAGACTATCAAGGCTTTTAAGTCAATAAAAATTGATCTGTTCAGTATGTACATAAATAATTTTCCATTATACTGAGAATTCAAAGTACCTATATAAATCTGTGGTTTGTACCAGCTTTTAAACAGAGAATGGGAGTGATTTAACTCACACTGATACTGATATGAGTACGGAAATCAGCTGGAGTGGGACTTTTGAAGTCTCAGGGAACATGAAAATTGAATGTGTAACCTGAGTGTTTAGTGCTTACTATTTTGAATGCATTCTGTCAGCCACAGCACATGTTCCAAACATGCTGAAAGCTCTCCTAAGACTTAGTGCCTATATAAGATGTACCATGTGTTGACTTGTACATGTCCTATATGTAGCTCTGGTGGGAAGTGGAAAGGACTGTCCAGTTTACAAGTAATACTTCCCCATGGGAAGCACAGTCAGGGCAGTTTATTTCAGGTGTATGTTTATGACAATCCCCCAGTATGATACTAAACCAGTGATATTGATGTAATAGGGAAATTAGAAGGTCTAACCCTACAGTGATCAACATAAATCTTCCTTTAATTTGTTCCTTCTGTCAGCTCTCTTCTGTACTTTGAGAGGATTCTCTCTCCCACTCTGGTTTTTAGTCTCTGTAGCTGTGCTCTTCACTTCGATTCTCATTGTCTGCTAGAATTTGAATGCAACAAGTCTGCTTAGATTAAGGCAGTACTCTGTGAACACAAGGGTAACCCCTATCTTGAAAGAATGAACAATCCTCTTATAATAAGGGTCAAGACAACAAAGAGCAATTAAAAGGACATATTCATGACATGAGTTATTGAGAATGTAATGAACTGCAAAGTCATGGTGCCTTGGAAGCCAAATTTCCCAAATTCATGTCTGGTAATGTCGTGGTTTAACCTCAGTCAGCAACTGAGCACCACGCAGCTGCTTGCTCACTCCCCCCCACCCCCAGTGGGATGGGGGAGAGAATTGGAAGAGCACAAGTGAGAAAAACTCATGGGTTGAGATAAAAAACAGTTTAATAATTGAAATAAAATTATAAAAATAAAAATAATAACACTACACAAACCAAGTGATGCACAGTGCAGTTGCTCACCACCCGCCGACCGATGCCCAGCCAGTCCCCGAGCAGTGGCCCCCCCCGCCAGCTTTCCCCAGTTTATGTACTGAGCATGATGTCCCATGGTATGGAATGTCCCTTTGGCCAGTTTGGCTGTGCCCCCTCCCAGCTTCTTGTGCACCTCCAGCCTTGTCAGTCGGTAGAGCATGGGAAACTAAAAAGTCCTTGGCTAGTGTAAGCATTACCTAGCAACAACTAAAACATCCGTGTGTTATCAACTTTGTTCTCACCCTAAATCCAAAACACAGCACTGTACCAGCTACTAGGAAGGAAATTAACTCTATCCCTGCCAAAACCAGGACAGGTAATTAGAGAACAAGTCCCTTCTTCAGTTATTATTACCAGATGGCATTTCTGATGTCACTAGATCTTTTCATAGTGCTTATATTTCCTGAGTAATGCTCAAAACTTACACCAGATTAGCATTGCCAGCTAATTTATTAAGTTCTGCCTTTTGTTCTTCATAACATTTCTCTCAGTAGGATAATAAATAACCAAATTAATTAGTTCATACTTTTGACTTTGCCAGTAAAACCAGCATCATATCTACCCCATTTACAAAGAGTATGCATCAGAATGAATGAAGTTGACTTAACGGGATGAAAGATAGACTGCAACCTGGTATGGCCAGTTTTCCTGACCATATGAGCTGCATACCAAAATAAGTATTTCTGGTAATGGTTCACAGGAGAGATAACTGTGGATCCCCAGCCCTCTAGTGCAGGATATGGCCTGGCTGAGGGAACAGCTGGGCTCCCCAGGGCGACACAGTGATGCTGGTGTCAGTATGCTCTGTGACTGGGGATTTGGAGCTACAGCAGCCCCTCAAATACAGTACAATGTGAAATAGTAATGAGGACAATTACTTGTATGTAAGTGTAGCAACAATTTTTACCTAACATTAGATAGCTACTGTGGCTTGAAGGAAAAAGAGATGATTCAAGGAGACAAACCACTAAGTAAAAAAAAAAAAAGAAGGGGGGGTGGGGGGAGGTGATCTTTCCAAAAGGCAGGTAACCCCATGAACACAAGTACAGAACTCGGATTTGTCTCTGAAGCATCCGGAAATGGAAAGACATACTGCACTAGATATATTAGATGCTGATGTGTAAGGACAAATTTCTATGTTAAAGCAATATCTAAAGAAAAAGCAGGAAAAAAACCAAACCCAAACCTGAGGCTGTTTTATTAGAGGTTTTTCCTTAAGACCCTACATTCTGGAGTAGATCACTCAAAGAATCGAACTGGTATAAATGAAGTACAAGATAAAGTATTGTTGAGCAGTAATCTATGATAAGATTAATACTTCAGGATGGGAGGTATGCTAGGATTAATTCTAGAAATTGGCATAGGTGCCTGGATGAATTATCAAATTTGGAATGACTCATTTTGTAGAAGTGAATGACAAGACAAATTCAAAGAGAGTTCAAGATCCCAAGTTGCTTTCTTTTCATTATGGCATTCTTTTTGTAGTAATACCTTCTTGTGTTATGTTTAAGCTAGTGTTATTTATATATTTTGGAACAAATCTAAAGAAAACCAATTAACTGAGGGATTAATTAGCAGTTAGTGCTAGGGATGAGAGGTTCTAGGCATTGTTAAGAGACTTTTAAGTTCTTCTAGTTTCATAGGTAAATCGATGGCTGCATGCCGTATCACTTTCTCAGCAAATGAGTCTATTACTCTGTGTGCACCTGGACCAATTTTCAGTTGTTTGTATTATTCATCCATGAATCTCAAATTATGCAAAAAAGCTATAAAACTTGCTCTGGCAAGACCTGTTTTCTCCCTACAGTTCCATATTTGGCTGCTTTGGGGATTATTCTTTTGTTGCATCCATCCCCTCAAGGACATTCTTTGAGGAATCTGCATACCAAAAAATGAAAGCTGTCATGGAGGATTGCTGAGAAGAAACACTGAGGCAGACGTTTTGCAGCATGAGATCTGGGAAGCAAATAGAGGTGAACAGGCAGGCTTTATTATGCCCCATGCAGATGGCTTCTTCAGGGAGAGCTATTTTCCTGGGATATGATGGATAATTCCAGGTATGCATGAATTAATTCAGTGGGCAATGAGAATATTTCCCATTTGTGCAGCAGTAGAATGGGTTGCCTCTTGATTAGTGGACCATTGGCTGCCTCCGAAATAGTGCTCTAAAAACTTTTTGATCTGAAAAGATGTGCTTATTATTCATGCTTCTCAGTTGGAAGAAGATTCTCCATCACTGATGCCAATGTATTCATGCTTTATTTCATTCCCTACTGCTCCTGCCTATTTAATTCACTATGGCTCCTGCCATATATTTCTTCTCTCCATGTTTTCTTGCCTTATCACTGAGGGATGGGCTGGCAACCAAACAGCCATGTATGTATCTCTCCCAAGCCATTGGCTCAGCTGTGGCAGAAATCAATGTTATTAATATGCACAATGAGTCACACTATAGTTTGTATGTATAGGTCCTGAATAAACACCCGCAGACAAAATAGTATCTTGGACAAAATGCAGATGAGTGGCTGAAGTCTTGGGTCTTGTCAATTTGTGTAACAACTGTTACAGAGGCAGAGCATAATGGGAACAGTTAAACAGGAATTAACCTGTTTGAAAAGGGTTTGAAAGACATAGTGGTGGCTAAAATCAAGACAACATATCACTAGGCAACAACACTGAGTTAAATGGTGCTTCTGACATAATCCTGGTGCTAAGGAGGGTAGGTTGGAAGGTTCTCCATGCCTTTTGCAGAAACTTGAGAATGTTTGTAATGGTATTTTTGTCCTGAAGCTGAGAAGGGAGTAGCGTAACTGCAGCAGTGGGTGATGGATGGATAGCTATAAAGACCAGTGCCTTCAGACCACTCACTCAGATGCTCTGTAGTACTGGTGGCTGAAAAAGGTGGCAGTGCCAAGTTTTCAGCGGGTGTCCATCACCCATTTCTTTTACCCACCATCAGGCATAAATGTATCAAGAAGTCTTTAGTAAAGCAGCAGGCAATATAATTCCTGAGAAGCAGTTATGTCTTCTGATAGGAGACACATAATATGTGTTCATCTGAATAAATAAATGCCACCTTCCACAGAAATGTGCTTGGAGTATTGCAGAGGACAGACAACATACATTCTGAGAATGTATGGAGAAAGTAATGGGGCGCACCCCACTGCTGGGCTGTGGGGGGGGGAGGGGGGCCTGTGTTTCTATCAACAGCGAAAAGTTCAAGTGGTGTTTGGAAGAAGGGGGTTGTATGTAAAGAAGTATCCCTTCACCCTTTAATTTTCTTCACTTTCAGCATGGAAGGCAACAGTAAGCTCTTTAATAGTGGTTTGTTTTGTTGGGTTTTTTTGCACTCATATATTTGTGTTTAATACACAGAGCATACATTTCCAGTTAATAATTTTATGGCACACCACTGAAAAAAAGATGGCTGCAGAGAAAATACACCGCTTTGTCTCTCCTTATCTTCTTTCCTTCCAAATTACATGGGAAAACCAGGAATCAATTGCTCTTTCTGGCAACGCACAGTATCTCAGGCATCTTTACTTTTCCGTATGCAAATTCCCACCCAAAATCAAAGTATTCTGCGCTTTGTTCATGTTGGGTTAAAAAGCTCTGGGAAACTGTGAAGAAACATCCTCCCCTTGCCATGCATATTCCCTTTATCTTTGTGGAGTTCCAAATGATGTCAAAACGCAAGGTCTTTCTTTCCTTTTTCATTTCAATAGCTTTTTTTTCATTGTTGCTGTTAGTGTACTAGGCAGAGGGAGTAATTTGGCAGGATAGCATCTTCTTTTTAACCTCAGTACCATGTTCCGTTTTCCAACCTAATAGAGAGCAGAAAAATGACTTTCTCTGCTTTACAGCTGTAACTAACTTAGGTGTCTTTACTTTTCTCTGTGGATTCTCATTCAAGGTACAAGTATTGCTACAATCTATATTGTGTTTACATAAGTTCTGGAGGAATTAGGAGTTTTTTTTAATGCGTGTGTTTGTTTTTCTCTGGGAAAGGAGTCCTCCAAAATAGAGGAGTCAAAGCATCAACTCAAAAATGATTAGTCAAAATGGCTATTGACCAGCTTCTCCTTTGTGGCTAAAACTCTTAAACAGCGGTGCTAATGTGTTAGTAGTGCACAGCTGACTTCTCTCAAATGTATTCTTTCAACACGCTGTCATGTGGTGACGCACTCTTCCAGTTTCCTCCCTCCTCCCAACTCAGGAGTCACAAATGTGCCTTCATTAATTCATCTTAATTTCTGCAGTATTCCTGAGCTTTAAGTAGTGTAATTGTCAGAAGTTGTAATACTTTTTAATGTTTTTAATACTTTTCCCCTTAATATCTACAGTTGGCTTTTATCAGAGACAAGGTATTCAGGAAGATGCATCTTTGGGCTGATCAGGTGTGGCAGTTCTTTTATATTATATTCTCAAGATTGAAGAATAATTCAGGTTTGGGTTTTTTTTAAGTCACACTGCAAATGAACATACTTTCCTTTTTCTTTCTGTTTGCTAGAGATAAAGCCAAAATGATGTTAATAGTTGAAAAAATATTCTTTCTTGTTGTCCATTTGAGGGAAGGCGTTTGTAATTCAAATGGTATGTATCCATAGTCCAGCTGATCTTCTCTCTCTTTGGCTGCCTATGAACCTTTGAGCACTAAGCATCATAAACTGTGACAATAATTTCTAAGGTTGTTATGCAGCTACTTGTCAATGGCAAGCTATATAGGAATTTGAATATATGCTTTTTTTAAAGTTCTTTTAACAACAATTTATATTTTACTTATGGTTTATTTATATGTTTATTTTTTTAACTGGTGAATCTTTTTTTTCCTTTGTAATTGTCTGTGACTACAAATACACTGTAAAAAGGTACTTATTTCAGACTGGTAAAAAGCAGGGTTGGTACTGCATAAAAGGTGCAAAAATTTGCTTGGGAGTATTGTGAAGTGTGAAAACAAGAATGTCCGATGGAAAACTATTTAATACCTATGAAACACATGCTTATGCTTGATAACTAGAAAAAAATTGTTTCCTCAATGTGTCACTCTTCTTCACAAGTGTGTGGGTGACAGAAGTTTCACAGTTACGATGTGAAATCCAGAAGCCTTCAAACCATTTGCTACAAAAGAGGAAATTCTGCAACTCAGTTTTTTCCAGTGTAGTTATCTGTAGCACACCGTTCAGTTATCATGGGCATTATATAAAACGATTACTTTCTTGGAACTATTTTGAGTACAGATTCAATAATTTCTCTGGAAAGAAAGGACACAGTTTCAAGATTGAATTGTTCAATTTTGTGAATGAGAAGGAACCCTTGGGAAGTAAAAATACCTGCTCTCAAAGAGCTAGTCTCAAATCTACTAGTACAGCTTGGTCCAACCCCTAGTGAAGTCAATGAGAAGTCTCTGATTGAGACTTATGAAGAATTGAATACAACAACGTACAACAATGTACATCTCTCAACTAAGTGTTTGTGCAGAAGAGGTAGTTATTTAGTGTGGAGAAAAAGGAGAATAGGTACTATAGAGGGAAGACAATGAGTTGACAAAGAACAAAATGTAATATGACAATGAAATACCAGACCAACTCCAACATTTCAGACATATGGAGCAGGACACTGCATCCTGTCTGTTCCTTTTCGGTTGCCTGGGCTTGATCTAGTCATCTATATCATTTATCTTAGTGGCAAGTGGCATTGGGTACCTTGTAGCTTGGTTATTTTGTCTGGTTGACAATAGCTGAGCAATTTTTTCTTAAGGGTTGATAGGATATTTAGGAGTTGTTGAGCCAAACACAACATGACTACCTATCCTTACAGCAGGTATGGGTACTCTCCACAGCACATCCTGCATAATCCCTAAGGGACGTTGTAGACATTACTGTTGTGGATGGAAAGGAAATTTGGCCTCAGACACAGCCTAAGGATGTGTTAACCAAGGGATACAGAGAATGTTATATAAATTCTGTGTGTTGGCCAAGTGATTTGAGTGACCTGCATGTTGCCCAGTTTACTTGTGTGAGTAGGCCACATACCTCAGGCTAATCCGGCCTACATTGAACAGCAGCTTCTAATTAGGCACAGAAATGAAATGGCTACATTTCCTGGTGTTCCTAGGCAAGATGATTAACTCACATCCCTGAGTGGGACTCTGGAAAATCAGACCATGTGCCTGTTTTTCTAATTGTTAATTTGGCTGAGTAACAGGCAAGAAAAATGTCTAACCTTTCTTGCCCTTATTTCTTACATTGTAACGAAACTGAAAAGGGACATGTTTTCAATTTTCAGCTTAAAAGATTACACTAACTGTTCAATAACTTGAACTTCTGCTATCTCCTTTTTCTCTGTTATCACTTAGTCACCTTGAAGGCAGTCAATTCTTGCCTAGTCTTAGTGTGATGACTGTCATTGTAAAGTTGCTTAGGAAAATATTATTACTGAACTAAATGGGCAACTCCTATTTTTGTTATCCTTTACACAGGCAAATGCCTGCTGGCCCACTAATCTGTACTTGTATCAGGGAAACCCATGCTCAGTAAAGACAAAGTTTATTTACATTCCTGGGTACCTGTCAGCTTTTTACAATTCTATCTTCAAGAAAGTTTTCTTTTAGAGATGTTTTGAAATAAGCTGTTACTAAAAATGGGGTCTAGCTTTGTCTTTCAAAAAGTTGCAGCCTTTAAAATGAAAATTATTTGATTATAAGTGTTTAGGACATGAAAGGAAGTTGACACAAGAAGTGTTTTGTGCATTAGAAGTCTAAACTTGTGAAGCATTTAACAAAAATTTTTACCCACTTTCCTGATGATTACATATGAAAGCTTATGCTTTTTAATTTCTTTGCTGGCACAGACCACCTCTAATTAGGATTTTAAGATATGATGCTACAAATTTGAGGTTATTAAAAAAATTCTGGGACATGTTGATGAACTAGAAAATGGAGATAAATGGTGTCACCTTTAACAAAGGCATTCCAAAATGTAAAGGAATAGCTACGCAATTGATGCAATCAAGCTTTTCCAATATAATGGTGTTTTTAACAAGATTTGAGGGCCTAAAATTGACATAGCTGTAATTAAAGTTCTGCATGCTGATCTACCATGGCATGCACACATCTCTGTTATTAAGTCCGCTCTACCAAAGAGCAGAATAAATACACTCTGAAATGTATTTAAAAAAAAAAACCAACAGGTATATTTATTCCAAGTAGGGATATCAGCAGTCAGACAGCTCCTGCAGTGACTGTGACTGGAGTCAGCAAATTAAAGAATGTACCTAAGAAGTTTTAATTGTTTCATTTGTCAGTCTACTGAAGTGATCATTCACCTGCATGTTTGTTTTTTTCTGTTGCATTTATAAAGCTCTGATTAATATGGTATGAAATCCTATTCTGCTTATGGTATCTGAAAGAAAATAGTGCTTATAGTTTGATTACATTTCTTCATGTAATCTTTCTACAACTTTCTACCCTCCTATCTCATTACCTAGTTTGCAGAAACATATTTTCTTTTCTGTCCCCTTCCATTTCACATTTTCCCTGCTATGCCTGTTTTCTTATTCAGCATAAAAAATCATTTTGCTTTACAGTCATCTAACTTCATTTATATTAGGAATTAATACAATATACCTCCAGGCTGTCTTCTCACTAACAAGAACAAAAAAGGAGACTGGCTTCAGCTCCTAATGAATTATTCCTTTTTGGGGGAAATACAAAGTGCAGTTCACTGAAATTCCATTAAAATCTTAGAAATCCATTAAAAGTGCAAGTGCAAGTGTAATACATTTAAATGCAGAATGGAAGACAGACTGGGTATATGAAAAATTAATAAGCACTTACAAAAATGATTGTGCTCACTTCAAAGACTCTAAAGGTTACTCTGGAAGAACTCCAAATGTTGCGACCACAACCTCCTCTTAATTTTCAATACTGTGGCCTGTCATAGCTATGAATTGGAAATAGGAAAACTCACTTTTACAATGGCACCATTGTAGCCCGAGTATTGCATCACCATAGAATCTTCTGCATGGTTGTCTGCTCCAAGTTTGTTATTTCAGTGTTACCTCTAACTTGCTCTATCTATGTCCATTATATATACTATCTTAATGTAATTTTTAAGATTTAAAGATCATTTTTAGCTAAAAAAAAAATCTGAATTATCAGTTCTACATTTTTGCCCATTTGCATTTGTCAGATCAGTTACTTATATTTCTCTGCATTCATTTATATTTTTTCCCTTTATAATAGGTACTACAGTTATGTAATTACTCTAGCTGAAACTCTCTAGGATGTACTGGTAAGACTTCAGCTTGCCCTTCCATATGGAGATAAATTTGTTCTTTTAAACTGGAATCTTGGTCTTTTGTTCAAAGTAGAGCTTTTAATATTCTGAGGTATTAATTTAAACAATAACTAGACTCTGCTATTCTCTTTCCTAGTCCCTTACAGCTGCTCAGGAAATTTTTGATGACTGTGAGAGAGGGAAAGTGAAGGGACAGAATGCTGATCAGTTAGGGGAAAAAAAATAGATTTGCCAAATAGAACTGGTTTTGATGAGTTTCTCACCTGAGAATACAATGAAGAAAAAAGTGGGTTGGGTTTTTTTTCAGTTTTGATGTATTTAGACCAAAAATATCAAACAGATTTCTTTCTGTCTGTCCTATCAATGACAAGTGTCTGCAAGTGACTGCAATTTGGCAGTCATTATGTCTTCAGGAGTTTCTACAGGATATGTATAATGCAACAAGCTATTCAACCTTCATTTATATAATTTTAAGTTGCAAGATGAAATGCTCTATTTGTCAAAATAAAGGCTCATCTCTAGTGCTAAAGTAGAAAAGAAAACCAGAATTTCTAGGCCCGGATTCATCCCATCCTGACACAGAGCTCTAAAATAGTTCAGATGAATCATGACCACTAGAGCGCAGAGCACATGAATCCCTCATGGTGTCTTTCAGTACCGGATTGCATACAACTGAATTTAGATGTCTAAATGTAGGAAAGCAATTAAAATGCCTTGCCATGTCTTCAGCCTACCTCTCCTTTGCTCCAGAGAGGCAGCAATCTGCTGCTGGACCATACAAATAGTGGTTTCTACCCCCGCTGTCCCTATACCAGTTCAGTGCTGTGAGAATGAAAGGCTCAAGGCACCAGAGCACCCTTCCCAACATGCAATTCTCCTGCTCAAGGAGCAGCCGCTGCTGGCTTGGTACAACCCTGCGCTGATGCACACACCTCGTGCTTATCCCACAGCATGCACACTTTATTCCCTGTGCAGATATTGAAGG
>NW_008824283.1:3946746-4020175 GCF_000699105.1 Pygoscelis adeliae | reverse complement strand
GTTGCGCAGTGGTCATGTCACACTGAGCAGCAGTTGGGCGGTGGCCATGTCACAGCAGGCAGCAGGTGGGCGGTAGTGGCCATGTCACAATGAGTAGCAGTTGGGCAGTGGTGGCCATGTCACAGCAGGCAGCAGGTGGGTGGTGGTGGCATCATGGTGGGTTTAAAAAGGACTGTGGGGCAGGGGCAGGCCTTAGACTGGGAGGCAGACTGGCGAAGTGAGTGCAGAGTCTAAGAGGAGGGAGGATGGGAGGGAAAGGGGTGCCACGTCTCTTCAGGGGCTGGGCCTGGGCCCTGCTCCAGCCCTACTGAGCTGCACGGCTGGTGGCCCTGTGTCTCCTGGCCACAAGGGAGCTGTGGGGATCAACAGCCTTTGCCTGTGGCTGCAAACTCACTTCATCCCACTTCCCCAGAGGCATCTGCAGGAGATGCCCCGGTGCTGCTGGAGCCATGGATTTTGGGACTGCTTACCGTTGACCTGCATTGTGTCCACCATGATGCAGAAGGTGCTGGACATGAGAGAAGGTGGTGAGTGAGAGCAAAGTACCCACGCAGCTGCTTGGCGGGAAGCAGGGAGCCCCAGCGGGAAAGGGTAAGTGGAGCAGAGAGGAGAGGGGGAGGTGAGAGCAGGTCTTGGGCTCTCCCCATCCACCCCAGCCTGGGCTTCCCCCGGAGCTGTGGCCATGGACAGACCACTCCTTCTCTTGTACTACTCATACACTGAATAACATAGAATGTTCAAAGTTTGTTCAAAGAAAACAATCAGCTTTAATTAACTCAACACACAAGAATGGAAAATAATGAAATAATTTCCTTATTCTTTGTTCTGGAGACAAGATTTCGTTGTAATAATGAAGTCATGGTTTATTTAATACAGGACCTTGTTATTTCTATGTGACATTTTAATCATGCTAAAGTTGGAAATGGAAAGGTTTCAAATAATTGTTTAATTACTTAAGCATCGTTTAATCAAATAATCTTCAATGGTAATAATTATCATTGTCAGTCCTTTTCTCACACATACTTAGATATATCATATTGATATCAAGCTTGATTACTACACTTATTGAAACCTACATTGTAGTTTTCTCTTTTAAATCAACAGTATACCTCAGGTAATTTCAGAAGCATCTTTAATCCTTATATTTACTGGTTATATCTTCAGCACATGTTATGAAGAACCATAAACCCTCTAGCTTTATAAATAAATTCAGTGTTTCAACCTATTGTTGATGATTTAATGACCAGTCATTGGTCAATACATTCATGTATATGCATTAATCTCTCATACATACTGTCTTTTCAGTTAGGAGTGAAGTTTTTAAACCCAACTAAGTCAATGTGAAAGACTTCAAAGGGTTTGAGTCTCCTTTTAAAAGTTCGCTTCGTGATAAGCTTATAATAAATATTACCTTTTATCTGTAATTCAGCTAATATTTAGATCTGCTGACTATTTATTATACATTAAATTTTAAGAATCAGCACTCTCAGGTTACGTCTGCATTGTAGCTGCTGAGGTAGTGCTATCTGAACAGCTTGAAATGGGTGTTGGAAGGCAGCGAGATGCTGGAAGCATGGTGGTTTGTTTGGGTTAATATAATCTGTTAAGAAGTGTGATAAATTAGTCCCTATGGAGTTTTGTGCTATCACAGTTTGACTGCTTCTGGAACCTGAGCTAGTGTGTTTTAAGTTATCTTGGCTGGTGAGGTGCAGCAATAATGTATCTCATTAACTCCAAGTCTGGAATAATTCCTCAAGAATTAGCAGAGCTATTTAGGTATAAAGACAAAATAAACAATGGTATTGAGGACCCCGTTCAGTTTTGCTCAATTTCTTGGGGAAGATTGTTGAAAAAACTCTCAGGTAGCACAGCTGAGCACCATCTTCAAAACAGAAGCAATGTTTGGGTCATGACACTTCTTACATCTCCTAGCTTTGATCCTACTCTGAGCCCTACATCCGGAGTGTAGCATGGCTTCAAGGCTCTGAGACCTTCAGAAAAGGGCCCCAGTGTCCCTGGATAGCACAGACACAAAATTGAATTCTGATTTTGATAATACTGATACAAATCATTATTAAGATGGCATAGGGACACAAGTTATTATGGTTTACAGTTCGGCAAACAAAACTTGATTTTATACTTTTCCAACATGGAAAGAAACTCAGTGCAAGCAGGGACTAGGCAGTATAACGGGGTGATGTATACAGGAGTGTTAGTCACTTTTTAATCTTATTCTGGAGTGCACCTACAAGATACACCGCCATGTTCACATCCAGTTTTGAAGCGTAAGACTTATATTTAAGGTCAAAAGAAAACAGCACAGCTTGCGGTTTCATCCCCTCTTGATTCAAAGTGAATCCCAAAACTTTGCTAGCCAAAACTGGAGTTTGGACCTGAAGCATTATTTGTTATTCAAGAACATATTCTTTATACGTGGAAAATTGAAAGCCATATTTAACTGTGTCATCTTGGGTAATGTATTTATTTGTCACTGATGCTGCATTAAACACCCAACAGGTATGATCAGCAAGGGCAATAGGACTAATAGGAAATTTAAAGTCCTGGCTATTTCTCTGCAGATAATAATAAACACTGACTTTCTCTCAGATATCACATAGTATAAGTTTGTAAAAGTTGTGGCTATCAGTGGAAAATCAGACCCGAAGTACCTGTATTAGTGTCAGAGTAAGTTAACTCTCACCGCAATGAAATAGAACACTGTCAGACTATTGATGTCAGCAAAATGACCTTCTATGAAAATAGAGTCCAAACAACTTGTATTCTCATTTTTGAAAATTGCAGATCTATCTGGTGTGTCATTCTGTGACCTGAAAGTTTTCTCAGAACCTTCCAGAACCCAACCTGCTTCACTGCACTGACCGCCTCTTATTTTGACTTGTTCTAACTCCAATGCACACATGAAGTGGTTTCCTGATCAACAGTCTGTCTTCCACTCCATGGAGGATAATTAATCTGAATTTGAATCTGAATCCGAAGTCTTCACACAAATCTGATTTTGTGTGAATTTTTCACAAACCTTTATTCACATATTACATAGTTCTAGATCATTTGCAAATTGTTAGAAATAGTAATCAAGTTTTCACTGAACCCTCTCCCTTGTGCCAGATGTGGTCCATTTACCGTACTGATGTTCAGTAGCAATAATCAAGTGGTATTTTGAGGGGTAAGGAAAAAGTAAGGGTAAAATTCTGAGCTTATCAAACAGGACTTAAGATACAGCATCATTTCTACCAATCTGGATCTCATAGCTGATGAATTCCAGTGTGCTGAGCATGCTGTGGATCTCTTTTGTTTATCAAGGCAGTAACAGCTCAGTGTGAGATATTAGCTTTCCTATTTTCCTTCAGATCTAGTGTTTGGTAGAATTTCATCCTGAAGTCTCTGTAACAGAAGACAGATTTGGCTATTTTGGACTTCTGTTGGAGTTTAAATATGTCTTGACTTGATCAAGTTTGTTTATGAAGTATTTTCACCACAACTATACCTTTTTTTTTACAGTGACTTCTTTACCGATGTGAAAATATTATTTATGTCTTATGTATCCCTTTTCTGATCCTGAACGATATGTCATGGTGCCACAGTCGTATCTCTTCGTATCTGCACATTAAGTCAGTAAGAATCGTTGTATAGCTTTTTGCTAGATACCTGTTTACCAATAAATATTTTTTAATGAAGTTTGGAAGCAGTACAAATATAGTCTGGACTCATAACATATAGTATAGCATTATCCAAACTATCTTAAACATCAGAAAGATAATTTTCTGATAAAATCAGAGACCATGTAAAAATGCATTAATACTAATCCTCAGCACTTTATCATCAATCTTTTCAACAAGTCAAACAGAAGACAAAAGGTTGCAAGTTATGATTTTCCAACTAATAAAAATAATCAGTTTTGATTATACTCTTATAAAAACAGTTCATATTCAAGTAAGTAATAAAACATTCAGTTTTCTATGAATTTTTTGTTAGCTGAGAAAATGGACAAAAGCAACCTCATTTCTTGAGTAGATTGCCATATAAATAGCAATCTACTATGACCTTCCTCACTTATTGGAATAGAAAATGATGGCATGAGCTCATTTAAAATTATACAGTGATCTTGAAGGAAAGAAACTTTGTTAAGATACATTAAGGTTGAGGAGATATAGTACTAACTTTTTGGGAAAACACTGCAGAAGACCATTTCAGTAAATGCATAATAATCCTACATTAACTGCCACTTAGAAGAAACATCAGTGACCTAAAAGCCTAGAAGTCTAAAGTTAATTTTTTTTTTTTTAAGGCTAAAAAAATGAAAGAAAATTTATAGCACATTAAAATATTCAAACCTAAAATAAGGTTGTAAATAACATATTGGCAGTAATGTTGAATACAGTGGGGATCAGTGAAAGGAATGTTCTCCAGCCACATGGCTGTGGTAAAGAGCAGTCCAAATCTTGTCAGTGGTCACAGTTTGCTGGCTGCTTACATGGGCTGGAGGTGTCAGGGCCTCCCTTTATGTAAGAATGCCTAAAGTCAATGAGCTAGGGCACTAAGCAGGAAATGATGAAAAAAGATTTGGGGATTGATCTAGATGATCTCAGGAGGGTCCTGTGCAACCCAAATGATTCTGTGATGAATGAGACTTTAGGGTCTGGGATTTGCTTAGTAAATTTATATGTAGTGATGAGAGCTACCACAGTGACCATGCTAGTTACACAGACTTGTCAGTGTATCCTCCTCTCTAAACCTGCTATTCCCACTCCAGAAGGCTGGCAGTCCTTACTCAGAAAGGTCTTAGAGTGAAAACAGAATGGCATGAGGAGGGACACAGGGTGACAGGAAAGCAGAGACTGTTGTTTGCTGAAATTGTCTGTGATTGCATACACATGGAAACATCAAAAAGCACTTCTGGGGTTGCTAAAGCTCAAATGCTTGTGACTATTCAATAGCATAGATGATAGATTTTAAGATGGGGAACAGCGAATCCTGGACACCACCAAGATGCTGCAGGAGTAAGAATCACTGACTTTTAGGTAGAGAAGGAGACTGAGGGAAGCAGCTGGCATCTGCCTTGGTGCGGAACAAGCTTGTCCTCCGCTGGCTGAGAAGCAGTGAGCTCAGTTCCTGACCTAGGAGCTGTAGCAGATCGCTTTACATCCACCCTGTTTTTCTGAGGAGGTGTCTAACTCCCCACCACCTCCCCTTCTCCTCACTGTTCCATGCTTACTTAATGTTTGAACCAGCACTAAATCCCCAGGGGGGGCAGGTTAAGCCTGCATTCCACTCTGCTTCCTAGCAGCTTTACCAGGTTAGTACTTGATTTCAGAAAGATCTCATAAAAATCTCACCATAAAAGGGTGCAGTCATTCAACAGAGAAGGAAGAATATACAGTAATTTCCTTGGAGAAGCTTTTTATATTAGAGCTGTCAAGATTCATTGGCATGAATGGAATGATGGTGGTTTAGGTCTCCACTAGATGAGAATTGTAATAGCAACAGCACAACAAATTATGCCTTTTTTTTCCTTTGTGTGTATTTTAAAGAAAAGGGGAAAGAAATAAAGTAACACAAACATCCTGAAATGGTCCTTACTTCTGAGGATGGCTAAGTTTATAAAACTTAGATGCTTTTCATCTCTTCCCAGAACATATTATGATCAACAAATCCAGAATTAATATTGGTTCAGAGAAAACAAATACCTGATGTAATCTTCCTATCTGTTCCATGACTATGTTTTCTATTTTATTCTTGTCTTCTGTGTAGTTTTTGTGCTGTTTGTATTCTAGAGAATTCCAGTCTCTAGAAAGAAACATAACTTTAACATTCAGGAAAAGGAAAGATTAAAAAAAAAAATACAACCGAGAGATTCATTCCTGTACCAAAAGTCCTTGTTGATTCCAGTCACATCAGGTCCCTTTTAGAGTTGCAAGGGCTGTCACTCACTCCGTGCTGTAGCCTGGCATTTGAAAGCTTCTAGCTTGCCTCTTGACATCTCCCACTCTGTTTGACTTGTTCAGTTTTATTTCCTTCACAATAACATATGGCCCTGAGGAACTCATTCTTTTCCTACCTATATGCAACTTAAGCCATTTAAGCTCTGGTTTTCGGTGAAGTTTGCTGCAATTTTTTTATCTGTGATGAAGCATTATTTTCACATCTGAGGATTTTAACATTTAAATAATACTAAAAGTCTTGAAACTTGTTAATAAAAAACAGTAGGAATCTTTCAACTTTCCCTGCAATGCCATATTAAATGGGAAGTCTTATTGTACAACCTTATTTAGAATATGATAATGAAGATGAATTCTCCAGTAAAATATGCATTTTCCAAATTATCAGGCAGAAACATCCTGTATGGAGTAGTTTGTTTTCCTTTACATTTTAAATTAAAATGTAATTGGAGCTTGGTCAAAACTGCCTGAAGTTGAAGACTTTCTGCCCAGCTATAACTTAATTAAAAAACAAATTAAGAGTAGGAAAATATGTAAGATGCAAAAATGGAAGATGTTTAGTCCTCCAGGGAAAAAAGAGAAACAGGCAAGTACAGTAAGAAGGAGAGGAAAAGAAAATACAGTGTGTGCTGCTGTTTGGATCCTTTGGTGAACATTTCCTTTTCTGACTTTTGATGCAAGATTTGACTTGCATAAAAAACTCTCTGGATTCCCATTGGTGGCATCTTTTCCTTATCCTTTGGAGGTTAAATGCTTTTGGGTTATAGTTTAGACAAATGTCTACACCTGTTTGGCAAGGGCCCTTCAAAGATTGCAGCAGCTACAGTGGGCTCCAACCGAGGAGGGCAGCAGGAGGTCATATAAATGGTATGAGTTGAGCAGATCAGGACATATAAAGGAGAGTAGACAGTGCATTTCTCTGGAACTTGGACTCTTCTGTTAACTTCTTAGGGCAAGATCTGATTTGATCCCTCTCACGCCCCAGAATAGGAAAGGTTAGGATGGATAACAAAGAACCTTATGAGGCATCATGGAGAGCCAATTTGAATATGTAATTTAGAAGCATAGTTGCCTACACATCTTTGGTATTCAGTGAATAGAGACACTTTTCCAGAGGACAATTCAAAGCAGGAACTTTATTTTTCTCTCTCTCTTTCCGTCTCATATATAAGGAATCCATAAAGACTCAGAGCCTGAAATTAGGTAGGATGGAGAGTTCACCTAATCTTAGCATAGCTACTGGCGCTTTGCTTTTCTGAGCCATCTCTATGAATTTTGATGCCATTATGTTCTTGTGAACATACAGGTAATCATCAGATTGGTAAACACAGACTGCAGTTATCAAGTCGCATATGGATTGTCGAGTTTACCAGGATTTAATAGGTCACAAAGAATAAAAGTGAATTACCAGTCAAGCAATTAGGAAGTAAATTCTTCTAGATAGTTGACAGCAGAATTGTGCTCTATAGAGATGCAGAGCCTAGTGTAAGCCTTATGGACTAGACTTATATTTCAGTGTGAAGTCAAATGAAGTAATTTAAAGCTATTGGGCTGCTTATCAGATTAGCATAGATAGCTACTGTATACATTTATGCAGCCTGTTACCCGTCCCATCTGAACAAAGAGGAACTAAAGTTCCTTCTTTGATTACATAAGGAGAGGTGGTTTCCCAGGAGGTCTCATTAGACTGGATTTTTTCAGAATTAGTCACATGTTTCTTTAGCAGGTCTTTTGCTGGATGTGGAAATGTCAGTGACGACAGACTGAGCAAACCAGAGGAGATTTCAGCAATATTGTGCCTACTTAATTAGTCTTGGTTGGTGTTGTGGAACTGCATAGCTGCTAGGGTAATAATAAGAATAAGCACAAAGTTTTTGTGTAGAAAATACCCATCCACAAATATCTCAGGATGTCTAATGCAATATAATTAGACTCTGAAAAGGCTCTAAATAATGTGGTAATTGAGCCACTATGAAAGTGAACAGGAACAAAATGAAACCATAAGATAATGATTTTGTGCCATTAATAATACTCTATTTTATAGAGTTATGTTAACCAAAGAGAACACCAGAGCCTGCAAAGATGCAGACATATATGGTAGCTTAAAGTACTTGTATGGCATTAAGGTTTAGAAGGCCCATCTGAGACAGATGCTGTGCTCTGCCAGGCACTGTATAAACAAAATTTAAGAAATGATCTGTTTCTTTACAAAAGAAGATGACCCCAGTTCTTTGAAGATTTCATCAAGAATTTATATTATTATATAAAGGCAACGGTCCTGTAACAATTTAAAAGCTAATAGTTGAAAAAGGAGGATCTGAAGGCACACTTCCTTCCTACAGGCAATAGACTGCAAACCTCATTCATTCATAAATGCTGTGCCTGTCTGAACAAGATTTCTGGCTTTCTGTAATTGGGGTAGTGGTTCTTTTACACACAGCTGGTTAAGCTACCAAAAGCGGTTTGAATCAATTAGTCTGCCTTTCTGTATGACATCATATTTGAATTTCATGTGCTAGTTTCTTAACTAAAGCCGATCTATGATTTAGTGGAACTAAATCACTGTTCCCTTAACTTCCTTTGTAGGCCCTTGAATAGTAGGCCCTTGAATAGTAGGCCCTTCCAGAGTAGTTGCTGGCTCTTAAGTAGGAATTTAGGCTATGGCAATAAGATTCTTAGTTTGGAATGAACCACAAAGCTGAAGTTTGAGCTCAAAGGAAGGACACTTTGTAGATTTTCTTTTACAAATTTTTCAGTTAAATTGCTTGTTGGTGTGCTAGTTAAAGAGATAAAGTCTTTTGTGTCCTTTTCCAAGATGCTGTGTGTGGACATACTTACATACAGACACTCACACACACTTAGTGTGTAAGATCACTTAGTGGATCACATTTAGTGGGTCAGCACAGCTACATTCACAGCAAAACTGTGGTGGCCAGAAGGGAAGGCAAAGACACTTGCCCTTCATTACTGTGGCTGCATTATGTAAGTGTGGTCCCTCAGCTTGAAGCTGCTCTAAATTTTGTGAGTTGTGCAAACCCTTGCACACCAAGTAACTTTTCCTTTTTCTGTTTATCCACTATCTATGAGAGTTCAAGCATGAAGTACACAGTTCAAGCATCATTTAGCTGTTAAGGATGCTTTGCAGAAGTGTGACAAGGGAGCATGACTGATTTACCTTTTTTAATGAGCAAAAGTAAAAAATTTCTGGTTGTATCATCTTTTACTCTTGGTATTTTAAAGTCCAAAACATATCCTAATTTTGCTTATTGCATGCAATAAGCATTACTTTACATGGGAGGATGATGCTCTGCTTTAACAACTGTCCTTCAGAATGGTTTTAAGAACTCACTCATCTTGCTATATACATAATGTATATAGGAGCAAAAAAGTAATGTCTAGACAAAGCTCTTGCACTCCAAGCAAAGTAAGAAGTGAAAATAGATCAAAATAGATTTCTCTCAAGTAAAAGGATCAGTATTCTTGTGATTTATCCCCTTTCCTTTCTGGCTGGTCAGCCCCAACTGACTTTTGCTCTTGACTATTATCTTATAGCAGGAAGAGCTGAGGTGCCTTTATACATACAGGCTATAAAGTGTACAGGTGCTGACCTGCAAGGACAAATGATGGTTGCTTGCTTACAAGGCTCTCAGATGGTATCCCTAGACTTAGGCAGGCAGTGCTGACATACTGCTTTGAGCTGAAACTTCTTACTGTGTGCATAGAAACAATTAACAAGTAATGCTCAGGGATAAAAACAGAGGCTCCTCTTGTGGGTCAGTAATTGCCCCAAAGAGATAAATGTGTTTAATTTTATGCCTGAAGCCTATGACAATTATATAGTATTAAACACCATTTCTCCCTTACATCAAATTAAAAAAAAGAAATCCCTTTAAAATGGGAAGAAAAGGCTATGTGGTTTAAATACCTTTTAATTTTAATTGGGTATGTCTGTGTCCCAAATTAAGGGACTGCTTTTTGTTCAATACTTGTACTAGTTGAAGATGACACCTTACAGACTGCATCTCAATTGCTTCCATTACAGTATGCTGGCTAGCCTGATGTTTCTTCCTGATTGGCACCATCTGAAGCTTCAGTAAGAGTGGTTAAGGTCCAGATTCTCAAAAGTGCTCAGCATATTGCAGGCTTTTATTGTTCCTCTGAGTGCTTTTCAAAGCCTGGTCTCAGTATGCGATTCTGACAGCTTGCTTTCTGTACCTCCACTAGTGGGGCTGTGAAGGCCTAAGGAGCAAAAGTGTTGGGTTTTTTTGGTCACGATTAGAATGAACTTTGCTGGTAGCACTAGTGATGTTTTGGGGGAATCTCTCCTCTCTGCTTCTAAGATGATGCTAGAGTAACATTAATTTGCTTTGAGAGAGAAGACAGACCTTCAGGTTATATTTGCACTGTAAAGCACTGAGAATATTTGTCAGAGTATATTTGACAGAAGCAATCTGTGTTGCTGAGTTAAAGGAAAGAACAGTTAGGGAATGGCAGGTAGATAAACTGAAGACTGAGTGTTTCCAGCTGAGACTTAATATTAGCTGAGGATCTAGTGCCATGAAAGACTAGAAAAATGCAACACTCAGAGCAACAAAAGATAACACTTTAGGTCTGTATTCAGACATTATCTGATCTGGAATCATTCCGTCACCTAAAGAATGTAAACCACTAGAGAACAATGAAGCCATGGTGGAAAAGCATTAAATGTAAAGGCATATGGTTGGAAGAAAATTCTAGTTATACTTCATCTAGCACTGAACCAGCTGCAATAATGACAAAGGGTGAACTAACCGAAGAATCTTGCAAGATACATGTATATATTCTGTCTTCTTTTATACATGTATATGTTGTATATACATATATAAAAAGATATAAGATAATGTATATCATATTATAAAAGATATACTATATAAGATAGTATATATCTTGTATATACGTATATAGTCTGTCACCTTTAAAGGTGACAGACACTATACTGCAAGTATGGCTGCTAAGTTTCAATATAACATTTCTCTTTGTAGAATAGATACTACTTTTCCTAAGAACAGGAATTATGATCTAAAGCATGAACATTCCTCTGCCTGAAGAGAACAGTGTTAGTGGATTTATTAATGATAAATAAGACCATATTACCTTTTTCATTTGCACAGAATCATAAAATATTATTTTTTTTACTTTGACTACGGTAAGGAGCAACTCATGGACCAAGTCATGCAACTCCAGACACAACGTATTACTTATTAACATATTTAATAGCACAGTCAGTTTTATTTCTTATATTCCAGAGCTTTGTATCTCAAAGTTAGTCTAAGAAAGAGTGCTATCAACCTCCATTCTGGTATTAATTTGGAGAAAAAAAACACCTTTCAGAAATGTCAAGTAGATTCTAGTAACCATGCATTGATAATGGCTAAATAAGTTTGAAAATAACCAAGTGAAACAGGTCCTTAAAGGGCTTTTCTAAGAATGAAATTATGTTCTTGTTCAAAATGGGGGCTCAAATATGCTTGTATTTCTACTGCAGAGAGAGGATTAAGAGGAAACTGTCATGGTAGTTGTGACTATCCAGACAAAACGTTTGATTCTGTGACCAGGTCTTTGCATGACCATGGTTTTAATGTATCAAAAGTCTAAGATATGAACAGGGTGTCCTTACAAAAGCTTTGGCTGTTGCAGTCAGAATCTGCTGTAATGAAGTCCAAGAACTTGTAACACTGGTCATCCTTCCTACCTGACAGTGAGGCGTTCTAAGATTTTATTCCTATTTTATACCATTGAAGGGGTTTTGTCTGATGTGAAAAGAAAAATGAATGCTTTTTCACCTCATGCTCTGAGGTATTTCCCATTAATGATTCCAGCTGTCATGATTTGGCTGATGCTAGATTATCAGTGTTCTCCAGTGTATTCATCTCAGTGTATTTTTGAGAAGAATAAAATACTCTTAAGGGTAAGCCAACTAGGAAATGTCATTACATTTATAGTTTAGAGAAATGTTCTCAAGACAGTCGAGGAATAGGAGATTAAAAATGTAATGCATTCTTTTTAAGGTTATTATGAGAAACTTGAGGTTTTAGCAATTGAATAGCGGATAGGAGAGTGCAGTTTTCCCTTTTTCAGCCAGGCGGTTCAATTCTACAAGGACTCACCGAGTGCCAGATGGTGCTACTGTGATTTTATAGCATCTGAGGAACTAGTCCTGTTGGTTTACAGTCAGTCACTGTTTCAGTGGTGACTCTCAGCCTTGAAGTCATCCCTCAATTCATGTGCTCATTAATTAAGAACGATTTTGAGAGCGCCTTCTTCATTGTGGCAGCTCAGCTGGCTGGGGAAGTGCTCTCTCTTCAGTCATATCTCCCTTCCTCAGAAGGACAGGATGAAAAAAGTTTAGATTAAAACTGCTTTTGTTTCCTTTCTCTTCCTTCAGAATCTAAGGTGAAAATTAGCTTTGATGGATGGGCAGGACTGTTTATATAGAGAACTCTGGAGCAGGTGGCTGGAAGACACTAGTTGCTTAGGTGCCTTTGTCAAGCTATTTAACTCCTTTTAATCTCAGCTAGCCCCCCTCTAAAACAGCAGGATAGGGGTCAGGCATTTATCCTTCTTCGTTAGGCATTATCATTAAATTGCTATAAATGTTCCCAGTGGGCATAGGTTTGCCCTAAGTATTCTTTTTTTTTTTTTTTTTTTTTTTTTTTTTTAAAATGTGAAATTATGTATCTTTCCATGTTAGAAAAATCACATGCATAGAAAATGGCTCAAAGACAGTGTGGAGTGGAGAGCCTGGGCATGGCTCTGGATGACTACTCAGCAAGTGGGAGAAGCTGCTGAACACCAGTTCTCAAGAAACAATCAGGCTGAAAATTAAGCAGCCAAATAGCATCTCAGCCATGGAGCCAGACGGAGAAAGAGTCAGGCCTCAAATAATACTGAAATTCAATAAGAACATAAAACATGCATCATTTTTCCTGCTCTATCTATCAAGACTTCTTTCTTACTTATTTGCATTTAATGGGTACAGCCTTAGAAATATTACAGCGTAAAAACCAAGACACCTTCAGTCCCATGGCAATTAAATGCTCATTAACAAATCTGTATCTTATCCTAATTCGCTGTTGCCATGCATGAGCAGCAGGTGAATGTATCATCTGGCTTGTTATGATTATATTTTAAAAGAAATGTCACATTTACTTTTTAAGTAATTTTTCTCATTAGGTTTTGAGTACAAATGAAGTATTATGCTTGGCTGCAACTCTTTGTGGGGAGAAGCAGTGGAAGAAGTTAGGTGAATTTTCAAGCCAATTAAAGGTTTCTACAGGCTCTAAAACTGAACAGAGAAGGGAAGTGAATAAAAATTCACTTATTTTATCAAGTTCATCAGCCTAGCTGGTGAAGTTAGCATGTAGTAAGTGGGAGGCTGTACTGCATATTACTTGCTATGTTATAGGAATCATGATACGCAGTTGTAGGAATTCCCTGGTTCGTGGAAAAGCTTAGTGTGCACTTTGCATGGGATGTAATTTACTTTGCTTGTAGTGTTCACTAACAATATCCAGAAAAATAATCGGGCACAGACAGTATCACAGTATCACTCATGTCTACTCCTGAATGATACATCATTTACGCAGTACTCACTAAAGATCGTGCCTAAAGATACAGCTTACCCCGCTGATATTTAAAACATGCAGGAAAGACAGAATTTCAGTAGCTGTGGGCTCGCTGATGTTGTATTTTAGATGCATCAACTAAGCAAGCACCAGCACTGAAATGTAACAACAAAAGCAGCAGAATTTGTCATTCTTCTGGATGTAAAACCCACTCATCCCTTGTAGAGATCACTAGGCCCACTTGGTCTTCAAGCAATATCTGTATGAAATTGCACAAGGAGATGAATATTGGAAATTGCTGTGGAAATCCTAAGCACTTCATCTGTTTCTCTTTAATGAATCACAAACCAATCCAGAAGAAGTGAATGTGAATATAAATACGTGGCTATAATTAAGCTATTACATTATTGTATTACGTGTCTGTAGGTGTTCTGTTGGCCTAGAATGCAGAACATCATACCATTAATGACAACTTTGGGCTGAAAGATAGTATGATACAGCAAACAAGACGTCATCAGATAAATGAAATCAAGCCAACAGAGAAAGATTGAGTGGAGGACAGGTTAAAAAAAGTAATAGGATGTAGCTGTAGGTACAGTTCACTGCTAGTCAGTTGCATCCGTCACAACTTGCCAATTGTGTTTAAAATTAACTCTTTTAACTTAATTTAATCCATATGCTGCAGCTGCTGGGAAATGGTACACGAAGCATAGAAATCTCCAATCTTTCTCTTTCAATTGAAAGCTGATATTTTAATATCAGTTCTTACTACGCTCAAGTTATTGTTGTTATTGCTATGAATGAACAAATGAACAAACCCTAATTGGTTTAAAATCACATTAGTCTGACAACCTTGATCATTGGAGGGCTGCAAATTAATGATTTACAAGTAGTTCATTTATTTCTTCTGGGAAGATGCGAAAATTATTATTTTCTAGGTCATAATCTGTTAGATTTTGGCCAAGATTAATATAAAAAATGGATGAGTTTACTGTAGATGCTGCTGCTGGTAGTAACAGTAAACTGAGGAGATAAGTTAGTATCTGGTGTGATTATGTATACACTTACCAAATCAAAAGAGAGATAACATTGCAAGATATTTATACACTAATTCTTCTTCCAGAAAGGAAATGGTATAGAGGTCTGTAACAATGAGACCCTTCTCCTGCAGGGACAGAAGACCACAATGGCAGTGGCACAGAGTACATCATTGTCCTTACTTCCTTCCAGTGGGTAAAGCTGAGCTGGATGAGGCTGAGTACTTGCACTTAGGGCTCTCAGTCATAGAAATCTTAAAATGTGGCTGTTCATTGTGGGATGTTGCTGCTGATTTGTCTGACAAGGGTTAGATGCCAAGGCAGCAATGCCAGCATCTTGCTGCTTCAATACCAGTGGAAGGCTACTTCTTGGACCCTAATAAAATCATGAGTAGTAACTCCTCTGAGGATAGGACAGCTACAAGGAAAGGCCTTGATAGGAAGGTTATTAATTTAAATTGTGTTATAGTGGACCAGATCAAGAAAAGTTGTCCTGGACTGAGGATAAGCAGCTGCAGGTATATGCACAAAAGTTTAAAAAAAATGGTGTTCAGCAAATCATAAGTGAAAGAGCTGGACTGTGCAGCAGACAAGCTTGGTAACTCAAACTGTTGTCCCTTTATTTAATTCCTAACCCCTACCCAATGGTAACAGCTTTGTTAAATCATCAAAAATCCCAGAATCCAAAAGTAAGGAAGCAAAACCTGATAAGAGGGAATTTTTCTATGATGTTCTTTGTGCTAGACTTCAATGGACATCCAAATAAAATCCCTGAGGTCCTTAAAAGACATTACACAGACCACCCATGAATCTCACCCTTACCCCTTTGTGCTGCTAAAATTGATGCAGACCACAAAGATCAATGCTTCATCTTTTCTGCTTATATACAGATTTTTGGCATAATTAAATCCTCAAGTCTCTGTTTTTGCCATGGAGCCATGGCAATTGCCTTTAGTTTATATTGTCTTATGATCACACATAAAAGAAGTCATTGAGTGTACGGTAGCATCGTAGATTCCAATATCACCAATATATAGTAATGGCATAAAATATGAATGCCACCAAGGTGATTTATATTCCTCAGTTTGCAAGAAGCCTCGATGCTTGAAGGAAATGGATATGTTGCAGGAGTACTGAAATAAATAGGAAAGAAAAAGATTTGAAAAAATGAGACAAATGTGGAATGAGAGTAGAGTATAAGATTTGTTTAAATAAATGTTAATCCATGTAAATGTGTGGCAAAAGACTAGATAAAAAAAAAACCCACAAAACCACAACCCAAGTGTTCCTTGCTATGCATAGATTATTATTGAAAAATCCGAGCAGACATTGGCATATATGAAATTGACCTCTAAGAATATTCACTTGGCTTAATTTACTTGTGTTATATCTGTAATTGAAATGGGAAGGATGAACTTAACATTCTAATTCTCCAAAGGGCCCATAACAAATGCAATTACTGAGTTTCAAAATTATACATTAATGTAAGTTTTTAGCACTGTCTTCAGATGACATTCGTTGTTAATTATCTGTCTAGTATAATACAGGTGTAAAGTATAACTCTACTGGAAATAACGATCAGTATTCTTCCATTCATTTTTTAATAATTTCTCTAGATAAAATATTTTAACATGAGCATCTAAAACTTTAAAAGACAATTAAAAAATAATTTTCAAAAATCCTAGATTTAGCCTGAAATTTTGGAAACTTGTGATACTTATCATCCTGAGGCATGTAAACTGATTCAGAAATAGAACAGGAAAGTTCTTTAAACTTTAGATTTAATTATTATTTATGCAAAGAAGAAATTTAACAAATCATTTCATTTTATTTTATTTGTTTCAAGTAGAAAATTTGGACTTCTGCAGTTTTTTACAGAGTCTATGTTGCTTGAGTTGCAAATATGTATTGCTGTTAAGATAAAAAACAATGAGCAATTTCTGTTAATGTACGGATAAATCTTTGATATCTTTACATTTTTTGCTATATGTTACCACTCAGAATAATAACTCATTCTAAAACCCAGTTCTGATTAATTGTATCTTTGTGGGGGTTTTATGAAAAGTACACTTAATGGAAATATATCAGAAGTAAATGTAGACATGCAGAATAATCTAACTTCTCAGTTCCAGATGGTAGGGCATGGAGGCAACCCTTTATGTCTTAGCACTTGCATTCACAAACGCGAATTAAACCTTCATCTCTATGCATGTAAGAAAGATTCCGCAGCTTGCTCTCTTCTCAGTCAGGAACAGCTTCTTGCGAGCATTAGATTGTTATCTTAACGGCATTAGTTGTTATCTTTAAATACTTATCATAATCACTTCTTGCCTAATAATCCCTGATTGCACTTGACTTTTAAGTTTACCTTTCCTGATTAGAAAGCCAGCTTCATCAAGTCAAAAATAGGAGCCAGGAACAAAATTATCATAAAGTTAATTTATTTAGGGGAAGGGAAAAGGTGTGGGGTGGTGGCATGTGGAAGAGAGAGGAGAACCTGAGACTGTCTTTAGTGGATGCTTGCAAAAAGAGCTCCATTTTCTTGATGCCTACTAATACTTCTCAGGTAGAGGCAGTAGGGAGCAAAATTATCGGGCTTGGACTATCTGAGTTTATGTGGCTGAAAAAAGTAAATCTATTTTCTAGTTGTTTATATACTAAATTTCTGTAGTATGTTCCAAAAATATACACATATAACTCCTTGAAAGAATTTAAAAAGTGAATTAAAATGGAGTAAATGCATTACCAAGAGGTAATTATTAAGGGACAAGCTGCCAACTGTGAGGAATCTTTAAAAAAACATTAAAAACAAACAAACCCATCCTGTATTTTCCCTTGGACTTTCAAAAGCTGTTTTGAACAACACCTCCTTTAGCAGATGCTTTCTGACATTCAGATGAAGTTTATTCATATTGAGTAGAGTTATTTAACTAAAATATATGGACTATCCTTTTGCCGTTCTCCAGCAATTGTCTAAAATTACTCTTTCCTAAACATTTTTTTTCTCCAACTGGAGAGGGACTTATTGAAAGAGAATAAATTAATTCAGGGGGGAAAAAAAGCACCCAGCAGCATTTATGATGACACCTGAAAGTCAGTAGTGCATACGATTTTTCTGAAAGTTAATGAAACATATAATTAGAATTCTCTTTCTGATGTTTTTTGGGGGTTTTAACTGTGGGGTGTATGCACTGTGCAAGCAGAACAGTTAAGCAGAACTGTATCACTACTCAGAACTGGAGCAATTAGCATGCTAAGAAGCACACATACTTTTAGGTAATTTCTGCTTCAAAGTGCTTGCATCCAAAGCTGTCGTCTTTGATGATAAACAGTGCTTTTTTTTGAGAGTATTTGAACTTTAAGATGGACAGTATCAGCATTTTCATTTTCCTGTATTTCTTCCTCTCCTATTACAAGAATGAAGAAACCAGAATATTTTATAAGTGGACTGAACCTAATTTGTCCTGCTTGATATTCTTTTATTTTTATCTGTAAGTTTATATGAAGTTTTAAAAATCTAATTTTTAAAACTTACTATGTAAAACCTCCCTTTAATGGAATTATTATGTTATGAGGGTACTGATGTTAATGAACATGTTAAGGTAGTGCAGACTTTGAGAGACAGAAAGAATAAATCCCATCCTGCAGCATCCCCTTGAAAACACATCAGATGAGTGAAACAAAAGAGACTTTCACAGAGATCTTCGTATGTGGTTGCAGTATAAGGATTCCCAAAGACAGTTCAAAACTGGCTATATTAATATCCAGTTCTTTTGAAACCAGAATCATTTCACAAAAGGATGACAAATAAAAATACTTATCTTAAATTGTGAAAATTTTCTTTAACGGCTGTTGCTACTGTTGAAAGAATCTGTATTAATAATTACATCTTTGGCAAGGCTTTGTGAGTCATATGAGCATCAGAAGAGGTTTAAACACTTGTGAACAGATAGATCACGACAAGTAATAGCTGAGAAGAGATGGTGATATCTGTCCAGGTGTTGTGAGAATGGCTATACAAGAAGTCTGTCATTCAAGTAACCTACTCAGATGGGAGACAGAAAGAAATGTTTCACCTGAGTCCCGTCAGACTTAAATAAGAAAAGAAAGGAGCAAAGGGCTGGAGAGAGATTTGGGTGAAAGTGAATAATTGCTTTCATG
Organism: Pygoscelis adeliae; assembly: GCF_000699105.1. Classification (NCBI taxonomy): domain Eukaryota; kingdom Metazoa; phylum Chordata; class Aves; order Sphenisciformes; family Spheniscidae; genus Pygoscelis; species Pygoscelis adeliae. The sequence goes on along the minus strand of NW_008824283.1, from coordinate 4,001,416 downwards.
CAGGTAAAAGGGGCCTGAAGTTGAGGAAGAGATATAAGCAAAGTGCTAAAGAAACTGCATTGCCTCTGGTGTAGGTGTGGGACTTCTGGGATGTTAATTTATTTTGTTGCAAGGCTACAGAAGAGTAGCGTATGAATAAAAAGACTGTATGGCTGAAGCAGGTGAATGAATTTAGTTGTGGAGCCAAGCATAATATCCAATGGAGAGGCAGTAGGAATGCCTTAAGGTCAAGAAAGAGCTACAGAAGAAGAGAGGGGGAGTAAAGGCATCTAGCAAAGGCTTAGTGAGAGCAGAGGGTTGGGGTTAATGCTGCTAACTTTTTTCCAGGGCCAAAGCTCAGAGTTCCTCACTGGGGATTAGTAGGTATTTATCCACTCTATTCAGCTGGTAGCATGTGTGTCTTTAAATAAAGCAATCTCTCTATGTTAGAGGTGCTGTTGAGCACTTCAAGGTGCCCTCTTTTCTGTTCCTGCCCAGGGGTTAAGCCTGCTCCTTCTATGTGACTGATATAGGATTTTCTTTCTTCAACATTTACATAAAATGCCATCAAGTTATCTGCGAGCAGTGAGTGCGTATGGAAAATTCAGTGCTTTTACCAGCCCAACACATTACATGGTAAGGAGCACTTCATTCACTTATGGTTCTTTTCATGACACAGCATAATGCATTGTGGCTTACTTGGGTAACAGAATCAGTTTGTGAACACACACATTTATTTGAAATTTAAACAAACTCAGATTTCCTTAGGGTTAATCAAGCCTAGCCATACATATTTGCAGTGTGGAAAGCATTTCTGAAAGAGAAATGTGGCAGGGGGGGAAGACAGTGAAAAAAGCCCTTTCCGATTCCTTTCCTTTATAACTTGGCTTAAGTTCTGTTGGTATAAACACTGAAAATTACATCATCTCAGAAAACATCTGCTAGGTGAGATGCCTCAATGCTAGCAAGTTTAATGCAACCTGACACATGATATTACAGCCAGAAGTCATCAAAACTTAGACTCAAATAGGCTGGTACAAACTGCATTTTAAAATTAAAAAGAACAGTTCCTGAAGACAAGAACAAAATTACGGCCAAGTTTTCAATGTGTATAAGAAGCTAAAACTCTAAGTAGACAACAAAAGAGCAATAACAATATGAGATTGCCATCTGGCCCTCCTTATTTATAAATTAAGAGGCAAAACAGGATGGAGAGCCAAAAAGGAGCAATAGGTGATAGATTGCTGCCTTCAATATCTCTTCAGCCTCTGTCTGATCACTAAACTATGCTGACCAAATGAGGCTAGGGCGATCCAAACTCTAGGCTCTTACTGATATTTTTTTACTAGTGTGATTCTTCTTAATTTTTCCATTTGTTCCTTTTTAATTCTTGCCTTTTTTCTAGCAGACCTGCCTACCACAATACCAGTTTTGAAAAACAGTTAGGAACCTTCACCTAGAAAGACAGTTAAAAAGCAACTTCTCAACTATCTAGAAAGTTTTAGGAATTTTCCTGGTCTTAAGTTTGCTGATTAATGTTTATTCTGTATCTCCACTTTTCTGGTAGAGAGACTGAAAGTGAACATTAGCATCAGAGAGAAGCTGCATTTCCATTTCTAATTCTTTTTCTTAAAGGCTATCTATCCATTGGGCAGAAACTCGAAAGAGGGCACTTGGAAGTGCTCAACAGCACCTCTGTGTGCGCCACTCAGAAAGGACGGGTTGTGTGAGGATAGGTGATGTGCTCCTCGGTGAGCTTTTACTAGCAAATTCAAGCTACAGGTTTACAACCAAGTTAAGAGTGTGTTTAGACTTGTCAAGATGAGTCCTTGAGCTAAAAAAAGTCACTTCGACATCTGAAGGATGCCCATATTCATCAACCCTCAAAATATTCTTGGCTCTAATGTTGATTTTAACTTCATCATAGCTATTCTACGAGACAGAGAATTTCATGGGAATTTTGGTATTTGACTTTCCCTAGAGCATGCGCTCCTCAGAAACCATCCAGCTAAAAATGACACATACTCAAAATCCATTAAAGCAATTTCTTTGAAGAAAAAATCCAAATTCATAATGTAACTTATTAACATCTCAAATGGTAGTATTTTTTTCTTTTCTTGGTGCAGAAAAGGTGGCGTATTTAGCAACTTCCTAAATTATATTTTAATTGCTATCTATTGCAGGTCACCATATAGATGTGGAAAGTACTATTGTGCGTTTGATTGAAAGTTCAGGATTTAGGATATTCTTGAGGAATAGCTGTACTGGTGCTTTATGTTGCAGAGACTGACAGTGTTTAAACACAACTCATTAGTGATTACTTGCCTGTTGGGACAAGAAGCCTCTCCAGAATGGTGACCAACAAGTCATTCTGTATATAAACAGAAAAGCTTCATTTCCCAAGAAAGAAAATACTTGGGCAGAAATCCTCAGGGCTGCTTTTGATTTCTATTGCTAAAATTTTGCTTATTTCAATTATATTCATACAATGTGAATCAGCCAATTAAATCTTACTTTCTAGAGAAGTAAATTCTACTTCTAATCAACAAATGAAAACTATATGAAGAATTTTATTTTGTTGTCTCCTTGTCTCTGTTCTAATCTAGATACCAGTGAGTAAACAGAGGCAGAGATCAGTCCTGTGGTACTCATTGCCCTTTGTCTATATAAGAGATTCTAATTTCTACAGTTAAAGTTTTCTAAAATGATCACATCACTACAAAAAGATTTTACTGGGCTTGCAGTGAGGCTGTGCTCCTTGAAATATTTCTATGCATTAGATTTACCATTTCTCACAGCTTTAACTAAAAAAAACCCAAAATCCTCAAATCATTAATATCTTTCCAATCATTGATTTGTTTCTTACTTTTACTTTTTCCCAGTTGAAGTATTTTATCATCCTTAATATTTTATCCATGCCTTTGAATAAAGTCATAAACCATCTAAAAATCACATACCTCATTCAATTTTTAATTTTTTTCATACTGAAAAAGAGTACTACCCTATCTGGCTCCTCAGTAACAGTCAACTATTGTTAAAAGTTAGCTTTCTTTTTAACTGGACATTGTCCAAAATCTCTGTGTCCTTCAACTGCTATTTCAAATGCCTCAGCTAATTTTGTAGCCATCTACACTGAATGCCAACAAACTCTTGGTAATTTTCAATAGCTAAGTCCCTCATAATCCTTCCTGTGTCATCTTAAATTATTTGAACTGCTGCTTAGCATTGTGTCATCAGCGATTTTGTACCTCTTTTCATTGATTCTATCAGCTAAATTGTTTCTATAGAGAACATCAGGACATAAAATAGACTAGAAATACAAACCAGCTTAAGACTGTTATCTAAATACTCATCCCTAGAGAGTTACATACAGGTTTCATAATGCCTTTGGCATAGATTAACTGCGAATCTTTGTAGTGTTTCCCAGAAAATGTTTTGAAGGACAGAAGCAACTCAAGCACCCTTCAGAAATTTATCATTATGGTATATCAGTGATTAGACAATAGAGTCACTGTTGCAACATGCCTGCAATATGCAGCAAGGTGACTCCTGTCACCTCTAGGTTAATATATCTGAGCAACTTCTCTAGTGTGAACAATATTCAGTGTTACATGTTATCGTTTTTCTTTTCAAAATTTCCTTGGGAATTGATCCTGATTTTTCATAAGTATAGAGAGTATTTTAAGTACTCACAAAAATATATCTGCTGTATTGTCCAACAATGTAAATTCTAGATAGTTGTGCTATTTTGATAATTTAAGGTGTACCAGATGGTCCTCTCTTTCTCCTGTGGCTTCATAATTTTTGGAGAAGAATAGCTAATATGGTATGGAGCACAGTTAAATATAAACGTATGTTTTATGTGGGAGAAGATTGATAGCAATACTTGAAAAAAGGTGTAGCCTCCTCTCCCCCAGAATGAAAATAAAGAGTCATGATTGAGAAGTTATGCAGAGAATGGACATTTTCAAAATATTCCCTTTTGAAGAAGCCCAAGAAAATTTCCACTGCAAGCTCTTGGGCTGCTGGGGGTTGCAGCAACAAGCTGATGGACTGCCACAGAGTTGGGACTCCATCTCACAAACTCCTTGTTAGGCAAGCTGCCACAGCGCAAAACTTAGAGATGTTATGTTATTGTTCCTAAACACTGTTATGCAGTATCCAACCATCTCAAAGAGAAGGCATGAGAGTGTGTCTTTCTTTAAAGAATGGTGAAATTGCAGATGAATTTGAGGTATAAAAATGGTCCAAGTGCATCCCTTTACCATCAGATAATCTATAATAGACTCTGGCTAGTCACATTGCAGCTACTTTTTTTTCTCAGAGATGTGCAATGTACTGGGAATTTGCTGTATTTGGACACCCTTCTCATCAGATGCCCTTTGAAATGCCTGTGGTTAGCTGCAAGCTATTAATCTAGAAATAATTTACACCACCTCTTCCACCTCTTCTAATTTTATTTTAAAGTCTATTGCTGCAATTCCTAGTCAGGGCAAGAAGAGTTTACAAAAAGTAGCAAGAGGTCTGAACAACAATGAACTTTATTTCCAAGGATCAGAACTACTGAGACTACAATGCATAAAATGACAACTTTATTAAGGAATGAATTGAAATAATATGATGTTTCTGAGATTTTCATCTAATTTGTAGTTTTCTAATATGGTATAAAAGGTGTCTGCAGTCTTTTAACTTATTGACTGTGTCTAACAGCACAATGAAATGGAAAAATAGGTCAGTCTTTCTGGAAGAAAGTTTATTGGAAATCGGCGATGTTTTTTCTATATTCTCTATTTACCTGAGTTAATTTCTAGTGTTTATAGACAAATATTGCTTAAAATAGTGTTGTATGCTTTTGTTTACTGTAGGAATTAAGTACCAAACAGAAGGTGAAACTGAAATCTTCCCTGTTACCTTCTTAGAGCAACTAAGCCATTTTCTCTTTCACATACTGTTGAACTGTTGACTCCAATAGACTAATACAGGACTAAATCTGGGAAGTATCTGAGTTTCAAAGAAACACCATAGTTAAGTGTTTCATGGTTCATTCATCCCTTGACCTTTAGGTTGAAACAGTCAATAAGGAGGCAAATTACTGTCAATGATATCTGGTTGTTTTCCACTATAAGAAATCTCTTTCATACTTCAGTTTTCCCTGGGTATACTTTATTGACTTTCTCAAGTAAACAGCATTTAATATGGGCCAAGGGAAATAGCTTTTAGCTATAAACCAGCCATACTAGTGTTAAGAATTAACTGCCCAGTTCCTAAACTGAGAAACAGAATGAAAGAAAAGACTAGCTCGGATACATGTGTTTAATCTTTTCAGATATTACATGCAGTTAAAGTCTTTCGATTGTTTCAGATTGAGAGTTTATTTATTGATATTACAGTTCGTTAGGCTTAGCTTTAGGGTATGTTTTTGTTTTGTTCTATTTTGTTTTAAATCTCATATGAAAGCTTAAGGATTTTTAAAACTGTTCTAGTCCCTCCTATGGATAGGGACCTGATTTTTTTTTAATCAGTAGCCAATGGCAAGCAAATTTCTTCAAATAATATCTGTTCCAGCTTTCAGGCAAAAGCAAAGCCGGTGTATTATAACTCAGTGTTACTACTCCAAATCCCTGTCTCTAAACAGCTCTCAGCTGCTGCAGTATAGGCATCTTCCATGACTGAACTCCATGGAAGGAAGAAATGCGAGGGACAAAGGTGTGCTTTTCAGACTTTCTTTGAAGCTCTTTCCAGATTTTTTTTTTTTTTTTTTGCATTTCTACTTGTATTCTTTCTACTAAACTCAAACTAAACTCAGGTTGAAGGTTTGGTATTTTTTAATACTGGTTCAACAGATATCTCACTTCCTCATCCTGCTATGTCCAAATCTGATGCATTCTAGGCCATGTTAGGAAGATTCTCCAGACACAATTTGTATACATACGTATGATATATGTAGGCTGCGGTTAACATAACAGGTAGCATGGTTTGATAGCACTGGATCTAGAAAGCAAAACAGTTGGTGTTGAGGACCCATGTAACATTATACATTTGGGGATCTTACCTTGACCTAGCTCTCGTCTGTGCCATGAACTGGATGTGTGCTAGCTGGAGTGTGTGTTCCGCGAGGCTTGTCTTCCAATTTAGTTTTCTGCAAAAGAAATCCAGTTTGTACACTCTGAGAGCACTCTGCAAGGCACACTAAAGCATGCTAGGTTGCAATAACCAGGAGATTTTTCTTTAGAAATGTATTCCCGAGCCAAACTAAAATAGTAGTGTGGATGCAGCAATGGATTTGGTGTATATATGGTGGTGTTTGTGCTCTGAGGTTGTTGTTTTGCTCCAGTAAGATTAACAGTTCTGCTCACATTTCTGTTATCTTTATGTTGCTTACATAACAATACAGCTTTATCTGAGAAGATAATACTTCATGTTCTTGGTTCTAAAGGTCTTTGCTCAAATTCTTCTGTTAGCTCATTTTGTTCGACAAAATTCAAGTTCATTGCCTACGGTCCAATGTGTGTCATCAGTCACAGGATGGTAACCCAACCAGATGGGAGATGCTACATGCTTTAGGCAGTCGTCTTTATTTTCTGTTGTGCTCTTTGAATTTTATTCTCCTATGCCAGCTTAACTCTGAAGTACGTACTTAAAAAGATGCTCTAATTAGATCAGAGTTAGTTTTGACAGAGTTCATTAAAGTCAGTGTGAGGCTTTTAATTGATTTTGGTGGGATTTGGTCAGAATCTCAGACTCTTAACTTCTGCGTCTCACCCAGAGTTTCCCTGTTTCTGAGAAAACGTATTCAGTGTCTGCAACCTTATCTGTGTTCTGATAACATTGCTATATATGTTCTCTTACCCATTAATACTATCTCATTTAGTCTAGTTAAACTAAAATATAAGTTAACATGACTAGAGATAGCAAAATACCCTGATGACAATTGGTTGCTTTTCTTGTATAGAACCTTTTTTCTTGTATCTTATCTCTTTTTGTAGTATTTTGTACTTCCATCTCTAGACAGCTGTCTGAAAAGTAACTATTCTGAATTTCTTTTAATTTCAGAAACCACAGGAACAAAGTGTCATGCAGTTCACAAGATATCTTTCCAGTCTGTAAATGCTTTGATATGGAATTAGACAGTTTTTATTCTTAGATTAATGATCCCTCACATAGAATCCCAGTACAAATATTGTTGCTTGCTCCTGTCCAACTCACCTTTTATCGGCCAAGTGTTGCCGTTGAGTAACTGTCAGTTTCTAGTTGTCTCTGTTTCTTATTCATGAAATCATTTGACAGACTACTAGTTCACTTCCTTTGTTTTACTTGCTATTTTATCATCTTTAGAGAAGCAGTTAATAAAAAACATTATTTCTCTTCCTTGCTGCAGTATAGTTTGTTTTAGAATACCAAAAGCATATAGAGAAATGTTGACATTTCAGCAATTAATTTATTTTATTAAAAAAAAAAATTCTTATAGAAGTAATATTGGCTAGAGTAAACATAGTTCTTTCTACCTTAGTGCATGTTAAAAATTACCTGGGTGCTCAAAAACCACATTTGGCCACAGCCATAGAAACCTAAAGTGCTGTGTCAACCAACTGGAGCAATAAAAATATTCAAGTAATGAAGAATTTTGGATTTAGTGCTGTCATGTAATTCTTTTTTTTTTTGACACTAGGTGAGTCAGTGAGTTACTAACACGTGAGTCTGTACCTTTGCTTAATTGAGGTACTTACCTTACAAGTGCTGCTTATTCAAGCTGCATGTGTTATCCTTAATTAATTACATTAACTAACTTTCTAAGCACTCTGTAAGCTTACCTTTCTCCAAATAGGTTTAGACAGAAAGCTAGGAGTTCTTGATTCACTGGTTTTATTTTAGGAGGGGACTTTACAAAGCAAGTGGGATCTGAGATCATTATTGTTCTCATTTTTGGGGCTACTTTTTAGTTTAAATATTAACTCTGGGTGAAAAGGCATCTACTCTGGCTGATTACTTATACCCTCGGCCTGTGCTGCTACAGGGATTTTGGAGGAGAGGTGGTTTGTCTCAACAGCATCTGCTGCATAGGTGTGCAGTTGTGTTATGAGGCAGTGTGCTTTCTAGAGAGGCAGAAAAAATGTAATTTTCAGGCTGGTGCGGAAGCTAGATGAGGGAAGAGACCTTTAGCTATTGTTGCAACTGAGCGGCTCAGCCAGTCTGTGCCTGTTTTGCCTCTGAGGACACTAGCAGATGAGCAGGGGGAGAAATAACAGCTCAGGAACTTGGTGCTGCCGACTCCATCTCTGGGACCCAACAGTCTAATAATGGCTGGTAGAAACAGATACTTTAATGTCTTTTGCCAAGAGATGTCATGTCATCCTATATTTATCCTATAGGCTGGGAATTCTATACAACTTCAGGAAAGGAAATGTCTTCTGGTTCTGCTTTTTCTACAGTACCTAGTACAACAGGATCCTGCCCCGTTTCTGGGACCCTAAGAATTATATTAGTACAAGTAAGAATATAAGAATACATCTGTTTCCCAGGCTTACTGAGATGGCTTAATCACCAAACTCATCTGGGCTGTGTGAGAAGAAAGTGGTTGGTAGCTTCTTTCGATGCTGAGGAATAATCACTTTATGTTGTTGGAAGTAACTTCTCTCTACATTCACATAAAAAAGATAACTGATGGAAAGGCTTATTAGAAGTTCTTCTGCCTTGTTAGGACTGATGATATGCTTTATAATACTAACTGAATTAAAGAATAATATCCCTGTAGTATTAAATCAGTAGAGAACAATTAATTTCTTAGTGGTTTTTTTTCCTGTCTGCAGACGCTGTCTCTGTATAGGCTCCTCTGTCTGTATCTGTCAACCTAGCAAACGCGGTATTAAATATATGTCTGGAAGATAGGGACATTTGCCAGTGCCATACTGTTTTCATCTGTCAACTTCCTAGCTCATGTTTACTTCTTTTGACCATAAGTTGGTGTGTTTTGTTCTCCTCTCGCATAGAAAACTTCGCTACTCTAGGATATTGTCCCTGTATCATTACACAGTACATTCTGATCCTTAGCAGTGGTTATGAGGAGGCAGATCAAGTACTTCTTGAATGTGTGGAACTGATTTAAGGAACATTATCTTTTTAGTTACCGTGGCAGTAATTTATACTATTAATGATTCAATACAGGGAAATAAGTTTCCCAAATTGTAGTTGGAAAGCAAGAGGAAATTGTCTCCTCAAGATCTTTTAATAGACCAGTTATCAGATTAGCAATCTGTTAGCAGCCTGGACTGTCATGAGCAGGAACCTACGCACAATATGAGCTGTCATTTATTTTTAGAAACAGAAAGAAAATGAAGAAAAAAATTGAAAAATTTTCATGTCTCAAATAGTATTAAAGTTATCTTATAATACTGGAACTATGCTCCATCAACACCAGTATCCAGCCTTCAGCAAAGGCCATAGGTAAATGCACTGTAAGAAGAAGAAAAACTAAACCAAAAGGTAGCCAAAAGGCAATCCAAACCAAAGATCCAAACAAAAGAAAAGAATCCTTTCCTAAGGCGTATCCTTTAGGTCCTGTAGAGAAAACAAGAAAACAAACAACATATAATAGATATTAGTCACTTAACGTGCTGGGCTTTCTGAGACATAAAGTCCTGAATAGTATCAGACAGAACAGAGTAGTGAAGTAGCAAGGAATTTTTTTTTTTTTAAACTTTTATTTAGTCGAGAGCATTTGAAATGCAGGCACCTTGCTATTAGCACAATCCTGTCTTTCAAGGTAGTATCTTATTTTCCAGGTTTTTGATTGGTTTTTGTTGTTGTTTTTTTAAAATGGTGCTTTTGAGTCCCCGACATGTCAATTTTACGTCACATCGTGGTGTGACTTGGGTAGAATGTGGGATTATACTGATTAATTCTGGGGAAATCATTCAAACCGTGTCTTCAGCAGGTGAGCCCTGCTGGCACATTGGCAAATATCTGAAGTACTTGATGCACCTGCTAAACAGGAGTTGGAGTTGGGAGACTCCCAGCAGACTCCCCTGTAATGTTTGTTTATTTCTGACTTGAAACTATCTATAAAATGAGCAGAAGTTCAGTAACAACTTTTGCCTGTCTCGAATGTTGGCTTTGATTCCTATGTCTAGAAATTGTATCCCACAAGCTCTCTTGTGTTTCATTCAAATTAGTCAGTTTTGCCTATTCCCTGCAGACAAAACAAAAGGTAAGCTGCATTTATAAAATACTTCTTTTTCTATTGCTACATAGTCATTGTGAAAAATCAGTTTATTAACCACTTGCAGAGGTAATATGAAAGGCTTTTACAGAGTCCACAGTTTGAAATATTTAACTTTGATCTGCTGGAAAAACTGTATTAGGTCTACATTTTTGATAGCTACGAGAAGTATTCCATAGACTGTGTGATTAATCATTCTTTCCTTCTATTTCCTTACCTGATAGCTGAGATGATTGTTTTATTTCAGAATTGCTTTGTGGTGAAATAAACTCAGTGAGAACTGTAAAAGCTGTAAAGATTGCAAGAACTGTTAAAGAACCTCTACAAAAAGTTTTCTTTTTCAAAATCTGTGTTGCCTATGTGCTATCATTCATGCTCCCCCAGCACATGGCAGCAGAACATTTCCTACAGCAATATGTTGGTGTTGCTTGTTTGCTTTTGAGCCATGGTCAGATTTGGTGGGCACCGACATAGGTGATCATACGCAGCTATGTGTGCAGCTGAGCAATGCCTAGAAAGTCAGTTTGTTATGCTAGTTTACAGCTGGGTGATTTTCCTATATTTATGGAAACAACTGATATGACAGAATGGGACTGAAATGAAGCGGTGTATATTAATACTTAAACCTTTGTTTCTTCAGCCTCCCGCGGGGGTCTTCATGTTAGGTTTGTGGTTTTCTAAGCCCTACTTTCACAACTCTCCAAACTGCAAACAACTATTTGAGATGGATTGCTCTGGACTGGGAATAAATTAGACACCTGACTATCCTTTTAAAGACAAACGTGACTAAGATACGTGATTGAAAATCAAGGCAGATGAAAAATTTGTGGACTGTTTTATTTCATGAGGAACAGAGCTTGGAGGATAACATTTCTTTTAAAAGTATTCCCTTGCATTTAAAATGAATATTGTAAGACAAAGTTTTGTTCTTTTTTGTTGTTGCTCTGAAAAGCTGTTTTTCTCCAATGAGAACTTCAGGAAAATAGAGTAGTTTATACTTTTTGATATTTCTATGGAAAATAGTGCATAATACAAAATATGACTTGGTGTGGCATAGAGCCACTAGGCGAGGGATATGCAAATGAACAGACAAGGCTACAGTACTTGGTAATAACTCAGGCCACTTGCAAACAAGCGGTTCTTGTGAGAGTTTTGGCATTTACTTAATGGGCCAGGATTTTCTTCTTGCTTTGTAATTCAACAGCTGCACTTGAGCTTTGCAAGGGCAGTAGAATAAACTCTGCTGTTCTTATGCTGGCTTTTTTCTCAAACCCCTAAATACAAGGGATTTCAAACAAGTATTTCTAGGTGATAAATAAATTACTGCAAAGAACACATCTGCTCTTTTGTTTCTTAAACTCCTACAGGTTATGAAAATGTATAAAATATTTTCCTGCAGAGATCTGTATGTCAAGTTCAGCCTACCATGAATTTTACAGTTGAATTATAAAACTCTGAAAAATGGAGTGTATCTTGTGGCAAGATAACATTTACTCCAGGAATGCAAATGGTTATCAGGGTAATATTTCATGCTTATGATCATATTCATTTTGTTAATGTACCCAAGTGTCCATTCTAAAATTACGGGGAAAATCAATCTCAACGTGCGCAAACAGATTGATGCCAAAGGCTGAGGGACAGAGACAGTAATTTTGATGCCTGCCTACGTTTTTAATGGAAAGCAATGGTAGAAGGAAGCTGCTTCCCTGTACTTTTAGCTGTCAAGTAGCAAAGATAGTGTCATAGCATATGATTAAAGGAGGAGGAAATTACAGTTCAGGTCTATTTCTGTGTGACAAAGCTTTGAGTTTTGTTGTATTATTGTGAATGGGTTCATTTTTTGTTCCATCACTTTGTCTGCCAGAAGTCCCGAGATGATTATAAAGTCCAAGGAGGACCAAGTGTTCTTTTTCTGGGTTGCAGACTGAAAATTCAGTGCATTCTCTTTCCAAGGCAATGTTCTACTGGTGTCATATCAAAAGTTCAGAAGGGATTGACATATTTTATGTGGTGGTTTAATGATTGCTAAATCCTTCACTGAAGGTCGATATGGAAAATCTTGATTAGGGGGGGAACTGATTAAGCACCAGAACAGTTCTGCTATGTTGCCTCTAGCGACTGTATTAACCACTTTTGTGACTGACAATTTAATTATAATACTAATGACTTATTTTCCCAGAATTAGGATATCATTTTGATCATGAATGACTATATGTAATATTCTTTAAAATATCACATATTGTAGGCCCTTGCACTGAGGATTTGGTTGCTCTAAGTTACTGTAAGTTTATGAAATAAGATATGGCAGAGAACTAGTTATTTTCTGTGTGCATATGTGTATTTTTATACAAATCAGCTACTGTTTTTGCAGATGGTTATATTATTCTCAAACTATACTTTCCCTAACTCATTAAGAAATACATTTAGAAGTATCTTAAGAAAACAGACATATCATTTACTGATGGCAGTATACCTTTATGATTTATAAAATACCTGTTGACACAGAATTTTTCAAAACCAATTATCCTTTCATTTTTTCCTATATAAGATATTAGTACTCATTAATAGTGGCTTTTCTGCATATTAGTGTTATTTGTTAATTGAAATAAAATACATTCCAGCAAAAGCATTATCCTAGAAACAAAACCAAAAACAAACAAGCAAAAAGCTTTAAAATAAATACCCAAATATTAGGTGAATAAGTTAGACAAAATGCCTATTTTTAGTGAAAACATTTCCTCTGAAAATGGTGAGGGGCTGGACCCAAATAGATCAAGTAACTAAAATAAGAAGCTATAGCTTCTCAATACATGTCTGTATATCTTACGGTTTTGTACAAGTTTATTTGAATACCTTACTTAAGAATTTCACCGATTGGTGTATCACAGTAAATTTCTGACTGAACTGCTTCTATACTCCCTATAACATATAAACTGACTGTAATGGAACTAAATTACGTATAAATAGGCAATGAACAGATTGTGTATAAAAACTTACTCTTTCTTGACCTGATCACAACTTAGACTCTGTACATTTTACTCTCTCTTTTCACTTGATGGATGACAGAAAGCAAAACTCTGTTTCACTTTAAATGAGAATGAAGACAAATGCCTTCAGAAATATGAATAAAGCCGTTAGAGGAATTCTTATTATATGGTTGTCTTGAATTTTATTGTTGCAACTCTTTATTGCAGTATAATTGCTCTTGCAATTTATAATCAAAATTGTAAGGCTGAAACAAAACATTTCAACCATAACAGAATTATTTTTGTGGATTTTTTTTACTGTAAATATATCAACAGATTTAATACATTCCTGTGAAACATTCATTTTCATAAAGTCAGCATTTCTTCCATAAAAATTATTTTATAACATGTCAAACAATTATGCTTTTCCACACGTACCACAGAAGATATTCAGATCAGACAGACATGCAGCAATAGGACTGTTGTATTGCTGCATGTTCAGTCTTTGGACTCTTAACCTCAAAACGTGTAATCATTTTAGACAGGTAGCTAAATTACCCCATAAGGGGACTAGAATGTGGTACTATTTTTTAATTAATTTCAAACTAGTTAACTCAATATTGGCAGAAGTGTAGCCACAATGGTATGTTACTCAGGTATTTAGTACGTCACTGCAGGGCAGACATAACTGAGATGGATTAAGTCTGTTTAGGTCAGACTGTTAAATGGTGTCCCTAATCTTAGTTCCTTGATGCTTGCATTTTGAGGAAACCCCTGGTGTCTCTTGAACATATGCTTAGGAAAGCCTCAACAGTGACTTTTTAAAAATATTTTTCATATTTTTCACTGATGTTCATTGAACAACAAAAACATTTAGAAGTAACATGGCTGGAAGAGGAATATTACATTGTATTTTATACTAAGTATTTTTTTTGAGTCATCTTCTGGGTTGAAAATTACATGATTCTTCTTTAATTTGTGTCTATCCATTGAGCAAAATAAAATTTTTGATATAAATTTGCATGAGTAAATATTTCAAAACAGATGGACTACTTTGGATTGTAGAAAAGGATTGAAATGGACTCCCCTAAGTTGACATGCCTGTAATGCCTCTAGCAGGGAAACTGGAGCAAACAGCTGACATCCTGGGATGTGGTGATACAAAATGGTTGGAGTTGGTGCCCAGAGCATTCAACCCTCTCTCTAGTGCTCGGTAACATTTTATTTTCCAGTGTAAAAAGAAAAAATAATCTCCCTTTGATTGCTCCTTGCAGGAAGCCATTTGATTAGTGTGTTCATTTCCTGTTAGCTGTTAGATAACTGAGTAAATTCTCTTGGTAGATATTTTCCAGACTTTTATGGTATTACAATTCAGTCACGCAGTGACTGAAAAATTCTGGCAGTAGACTAATTTCATTACTGTAGGCTTAGAAGAAATTAAATGAGAGATGTCAGGCTTTCATTGAAACGTGTAAAATATGCATGTGCCTACTGAATTTAGTAAGTATGAAAATTTAACCACGTCGAACTAAAGTAACATGCTTTGATGTTTGTTTCAATGGTCCTTAAGTACATTCATGTATGGCATTGAGTTTATGAGTCAGACTGTCATACGCACTGTTAAATATAGAGTTCAGGATTATATACTTGTAAAATGTGACTCTTTTTTTTTTTGTTAAATTTCTTCTCTCTTAATACACTTTTGTTTTGGGCACTATGAGTATTAAAGTTCTGTTTAATATCAGTAAAATCATTTTGATCTCCTCCTGTTTGATACTATCACGATGGCTAATTTTATTTCATTATCTGTAAACATTTCTAATACTTCTGGGGGATATTTGCCAAACATTTATCCTTTGTTTATAGCATTTTAAATGTCAGTGAGGTAGGTCAGTAAGAGGCTCCTGCTGAGGATGGCAACGTGACTGTTAAGTTGCCAGCATCAGGATCTGTCTCCACTAAGACTGAAAACTGTTGTCTATACTCAGCAACTATGCAGAAAGGGTACAGTGACTGCATTCAAAGGGGAAAACAGGAAAAAAAAAACCCCAACCCAAAAGCTGCTATGTGCATTATAGTTAAAACCTACACCTCTTTCTTAAACAGTCTGTGGTCTAGAATGGTAGAGAAGAAAGAGTGGCAGGAAGAGCCTGCAGGTATCTCCTATTTAATAGCAATGAAGGCAATGAATGCGAAGTTGTTTCACCCAATGTATAGTTTGCAGTAGCCAGCTGTGACCAATATTTAGTTTATTGGTTTATCCATAGCATCTCCTAGTGTAGCATTTGGACAAAGTCAATGGCATTTCACTCTGCCAAGAGGCAGTTGGATTGAATTTTACGTACCTTAGGATATACAACATATTGTATTTATGAGCTGATGGTGTAGAAGACAGAAAGTAGGTGTTGTCAGAAGGTCATTCAGCTGCAAACCATACATATAATGTGATCCTTTATCAGACAACTGATATTTTATCTACTGACTGGATATTCATTTAAATGTTTTCGAGTGTTTTTTCTCCAAGTGGATGAACAAGAAAATAAATGAAGAGTGAAATACAGATGTTCAAATATATATGGCTCATTAATTAGGTGTATAGCAACAGCTTTCAGTGGGTCTCAGATGTGCAAATAATAATTTAAAATGAGGATTATATTTTAAAACAAAGTTTCCTGTTCTTTAAACATGACAATTTTGCTGTTCTAGATAATTTAATTCAGTAATCAAAAATCTACATTTTAAAAATCATTGCTCTTCTCACTTCCCATGTGCAGAATGCATGAATTTTTTTCCATTTAAATTATTTAATAAGCTCTACTGTAAATGTAATGTTGCTCTCTGATTCCAAATGGATTGATCCCTGTATTATCCCAACTTTTAATTAGAAGGTACTCTGTGATTTTGACAAGATAATTTGAGTATGCATGTGAGTTTGAAGAAAAAGAAAAAAAGATTAAAAGGAAAGGTCAGAGTAATCTCATTAAGTCTCTCATTAAGTCTCGAAGGCTGAAACACTGACTAGGTTTAAGGTGCCTGAGTTTGGCCATAAAATACCCATCCATACTAGGTGGGTCAAAATGTATTTTCAAGATTAGAGGAGACTGCACATTTCTGAGCATGAGTAGTGGGTTAGCTATGTACCAGGTACCCTTCAGTCCCTCTCCAAAGGCAGAAAGAAGGAAAACAGGCGCTTACTGTACTAGGATTGCACAGGGCTGGTCTCTCACCATACAATTTAAAGAATGTAATAATGTCACTGTCAACAGTATTGATGTTTTTCCAGTTGCTGTATTCTCAATAATAGCACAGTCTTTTGCAATACATGTTACTTTGGATGTGTCTCTGTATGTGGGTATACATTTGTTTAATATATGAAATGCCTATATTATGGAAATTACTTTGTTCCAGCAGATAAACATAGCTGTTTAATTCATTTTTATCTTTCTAAATAACGAGGGGGAAAGTTTTTAGAGGAGCTTATGGCATTTGCTATCAAAATGCACACTGCAGAGAAATGAACTCTCTCGGCTGTTGTTGTAATTGAAGCTTCAACCATATTAAAAAGAAAAAAGTTATGAAAAACCAACCATATTAAGACCAAAATGATAAAAACCCAATTGTATTAAAAAACAGAGTAGAAAAAACCCCAGCTGTATATATAAAAATAAGTAAAAAACCCCCAGTATCAAAATGACAAACTGTCTAAAAAACCAACCATCTAAAAACCCAACCTTATTAAAAAAACCAGCTGTTTAAAAAGCAACCATATTAAAAAGCACAGTATAAAACCCCAATGGTCTAAAAGACCCAACCTTCTAAAAGAAAAAAAAAAAAAAGACTATTAACCATATTAAATCAAACAGTCTAAAACCCCAATCGCATTAAAAATGATCTGTATAAAGACCAACTTTATTTAAAAAAAAGTATTAAAACGAACAGTATAAATACCAACCATATTAAACATCCAAAGTATATATATATGAATATATAAAACTCCAAACCATTTAAAGAACCAATCGTAGAAAAAGCAAAAATATAAAGAAAAGTAAAAATCTCAGCTGTATAAACAACCAAGCATATCAAAATTAACCACAGTAAAACCAACCACATTAAAACCCCAAGGCACTGAAAATCAATCATTTAAAAACCAACCATAAACCCCCCCCAAATGTAATGTAAACCAGAGTTTAAAAAAAGTTATATAAAACCCAACCAGGTAAAAACCCCATTGTATAAAGACCAACCGTATAAAAACCCAACTCTGTAAAAACAAACAGTATGAAAATCCAATGGTATGAAAACTAACTGTATTACAAAACCAAGGCATAAAACCCCAACCATATTAAACAACCAAAGTATAACAAGCCAATCATGTAAAAAACTAACCATACCAAATACCAACTGTATTAAAACCATATAAAACTCAACCATGTAAAACAACTGTATAAAACCCCCACCATATTAAAAACCAACTGTGAAAAAAAAGCGTAACAGAGCAACTGTGATTAAAACAACCCACATTAAAACAAACTGTGTTAAAACCAACCATACCAAAAAACAACCCAGTAAAAAACAACCTTGTAAAAATGGTATAAAAACCAACCATGTAAAAAACAGCTATATAAAGTCCCAACCATATAAGACCCAACCATACAAAAAAAAATTATATTAAAAAAAACCATAAAAAACAACTGTTTTAGAACCAACCATGTAAAAACCAACCATATTTTAACCAACCATGCAAAAAACAACTGTTCAAAAGTCAATAGTGTAAAAAAAACAAAGGTGCAAACAACAACAGTGGAAAAAACCAATTGTCTAAAACCCAATCGTATAAAAACCCAACAGTATGAAAAGCCAACAGTATAAAAACTAACAATTCTGCAAAACCAAGGCATAAAAAACCAATTGTATTAAACCACCAAAGTATAATAAACCAACCGTACAAAAACCCAACTATACCAAACCCCAACCATATTAAAACCAGCCTTGTAAAAAGTTTGTAAAAACCAACCTTCTTAAAATCAAATGTGCAAAAACCAGCTGTGTAGAAAACCAACCGTATTAAAACAAACTGTGTAAAACACAATTGTATAAAACCCAAACATATAAAAACCTAACCATACAAAGACCCAATTATGTGAAAAAGCAACTGTATGAAAAACTAATGGTATAAAAAACTAACTGTATTATAAAACGAAGGCGTAAGTGAGCAACCATATTAAATAACCAAAGTGTAATAAACCAGCCCAACTGTATTAAAAACCAATTGTTTAAAAACCAAAAGTATAGAACACCAACCATAGAAATACCAACTGGATAGTAAAAGAAATCTTATAAAAAACCCAACTATATTAAAAACCAACCCCATGAAAACCCAACCAAATAAACAACCAACTGTATAAAAACAATGAACTCCATTAAAAACCAATAACACTTAAAAAAACCCCCAAAACCCTAATATAAATACTAAGTGTATTAAACAACCAAAGTGTAAAAAACCAACCAGATAAAAACCCAACCATATTAAAAGGAATAGTAGGAAAAAACCAAAGGTGTAAGAAAAAAAGTATAAAAAACCCCAGCCGTATAAGCAACCAACATATCAAAACAAACTGTATCACAACCAGCCACTTCAAAAACAGCCACACTAAAGACAAACATTAAAAACCAACTGCAGTGAAAACTAACCATGTAAAAAACTGTAACAAAAAAGCAATTATATGAGAACCAAGTGTATAAAAACCAACTGTGTTAAAAACCAGCCACATTAAAAAACAACTGTATTAAAGACAAAAGCATAAAAAAACAAGCCTCAAACAGCAACTGTCTAAAAAAGCCATGCATCTAAGATAACCGACTGCCTAAAAAACAACCGCATGCAAACCAACCATATCAGAACACAATCATATAAAAAAGTAGAAAAAACAAGAGTAGAAAAAAAAAACATTAGAAAAATCTGAAAAACTGCCCCAAAAGCCTACCATATTAAAAAACAATGGTATAAAACCAAACAGTATAAAAGCTAACTGTATTAAACAACCAAGGTATAAAAGCCCAACCATATTTAAGAGCCAAAGTATAATAAACAAAATGTTTAAAACCCAACCATATTAAAACCAACCATACCAAAAGACCAACTGTAATAAAAACCAATGTAAAAAAAAAGAACTTTTAGAAAAAACAACCGTATAAACCCCCCCATCAAATTAAAACCAACCGTATAAGTGTAGAAAAGAATTGTATAATAAACAAAAGTTTAAAAATAAACCACATAAAAAAGTATAAAAGCCTAACGATATTCAACTCCACCATATAAAGAACCAACCATATAAAATACAACTGTATAAAAAAATATACAAAACCAGAGTATAAAATACCAACTTTAGAAAAAAATCCAAAGTATAAAAAACAAACCATATAAAAACACTAATGTATAAAAAACCAACTGTATAAAACAGTATTTAAAAAACCTAAAACCCAACTGTACCTAAATTGAACCATTAAAAAAGCAATCATATAAAACCCCAACTATATAAAAAAAAGTATTACATTACCAACCTTATTAAAAAACCCAAAAGTATAAAAACCCAACAACAACAGCAACAAAAATATTCATTTACTGGTGCTCTCCTTCATTCTGTGATTTTTCCAGGTCAGAAAGTAAATTAAAGGTTTGTTAATTTGACACTCAGCTCATGGTTTTCGGTAGGCTCCACAGCCCATTGGAGTCTCTAAATTCGATTGGTCCCGTCAAGCCTTGCTCTGTTGTTAGATTATTTAGTCAATGACAATCTCAATTCCCCCGTGCAAAAGAAATGCAAAAGCTTGTGCAGAAAATTGGTTCTATACATCAATTAATGTATAGCCTAGACTTCATTTAGTTGTGGGACTTGACAAGGTCAAATATTTATTTACAGTATTAATATGTGAACACATTTGTGGTAGACTGTCAAAACGGAAGTGGAGCTGTGGTGGTTGCGAGGGCTTTTTGGTTGACTGTTATATTGGTTTGACACTGATTTAACACTTTGAATTCAGCTGAGTTGCATTGATTTACACAGATATTAGTGTGATCTAAGGAAGACATCATTAATAAAGAGGATTTCCAACAATTTTAAAATGGCATGCAAATGCTAAACTGTATCTTTTAGAGAATTGCATTGTTAGGCTGTGATCCGTTTTTAAGTCATGGCAGAGAGGAAACCGTGGCAGAGCTATCATTTTACTGCCAAAAACACTGATCCAATTTATCTATGTGATCAGAACAGAATCTGAATGCAGTCCTGCTATTGATATACTGCTACACTCACTAGCAGAACTTGTGTATGACCTTAATCTGCAGAACTATTTTAATTAGCAAGATTTAATAGAAGATTCTCATGTGCATATTCAAAAGCTCTGAACGTGTGCAAGTTTCAGATGGATGCTATTTCCTGACTTGGGCATTACCAACAGAAGTGGTCACTGGGTAGCAGAGTTATGAGAGCAACTTTGTCAAATTACCTCCAGCTTCCTCATTGACCAAAGAGGAGAAATAGTCTTCTATGGAGCTGTGAGTCAGAGCAGAAGCCCTTACTGAATTGTATTGTGAGGGTTATTAGGGCACTTGATTGATTACAAAGGAAAACTAGAGATATAGCCTCACTAGGCTATAGTTAATGTTTACAAATATGTTTCTAAATTCCTGTTAAATTGCTCTTGTTCAGCCCCACGTTATTCCCAGCTGCAGCTGTGGAAATGCAGCAAGGGCTTGCCCAGCTGCAGATGAGCTGCGGGGTGGTGGTGATAGTGGTGTGAGGGCTGGGCGGATCTCTGCCTGAGTCTCAGCTTTCAAGAAAAAATTTCTTGACTGTCAGTTAAAATGAAGGTAGAAGTTGAGGGAAAAGAAATTATCTGTAACTTGAGCAAATATGACGCAAGTCAGTCATCACAATGTCATGTAGAAACTTGATACCAGTTTTATAGAGCAGAGCCATACTTTACAAAATAAGTCACTTTTCAAGACATAAGCAGGGCATGTCATTTCAGCTGATGTAATGGACTGTAACATTTAATTTAACTTTTAAAACTCATGTAGTATCATTGCAATGTACCAGGACACTAACCCTTCACATTAATGGACTTGGCAAAGAGAAGTAAAGGTGTCTCCACCGGCAAATACTGAATGTGTGGGAAATAAATTCTGTAGTGACCTGTCATGAAACTCAGTAATGTCAAATATATAATTTTCCTTAGCACATTGTGACAGCAATTTAGGAGCTAGTAGAGAGTATCAGAAGTAAAGCAGTCACCTGTCCCTATCCTAGTAGCCCTGCTTCCAGAGTGCTGACATAATGGGAATGATCTGACTTGTGCAGGGATTATGTGTTGCGGAATAGGCAATGGTACAGAGCACATATGTTATGTTATGTCATGTCACTTTCTTTAAAAATAGTCATGTTTATTTCATTGCTGCATAATTGCATTCAGTGAGAGAAAAGTTGAATTTCCTTCCCAGTGTAAGAAAGCCTCTGTTTTCTACAACAATTCCCAGGCAGACTGTTCTCTGATTACATAAATATATAAAATGTCCCTGTGGAGAGAAAAGCCACTTTGTCAAAAAAATAATTTGATGGTGTGTATGTACTCTCCCTCTATCATTTCCATACTAAGTTTTCTCAGTTTGCTAATCACAGTAAGTTCAATTATTCTTCTTAATCCTATAAATGCCCTCTTTGTTTCTATAATTCTCTCCGTTTTCTAATGGATCATATAACTGAGGGCAGTGGGAGCTCTGAGCGGTTTTGGAATGAGTTGGCCTGGAGAGGTTGCAGTGTCTCGATCAGTGGAGATATTCAAAACCCAACTGGACACCACCCTGGTGTGGTGCTGTTTCTGCTTGAGCAGGTTGTGCAGGGGATCTCCAGAGGTCACTGCCAACCTCAACTATTTTGTGATTCTGTTTTTAAATCATGTTTTTGTCAGCTTGGGTTCCTCTCAAAGCCTCATGACCATAACTTCAGATCAAATATAATATCCAGCTGTAGTTGTGAGACCTTGCTGAAATTTTTTTCAATGATTTTACAATGGAAGTTGTCTTTTCCTCAGAAGTGAAATTCCAGTTCTGAGAAAAAGCTTCTGTGATCCTTGTCTGTATGGAGAACCATGTCTACAATAATTTGTTCATGAGCAGTTTCAGTTACTTTGAATATTTTGTGTTCGGGGTGTGAACACCGGTAGTCCAAGTTCAGGAGGGCTCCTAACTGTGTGGTAGCAGTCTCCTTTTTTCACATACACAGTTCTCTCCACCCTCCTCCAGTATTAGAAGTTTGTTTGGAGTAATCCCAAATTTTGCAAACCAGGATTCTAGTTTCCAGGACAATCCTATTAGTTATGCATACTCCGTAAACTGTCACCCATTTTCTAAGCCATGATGCCTCACCTAAGGCATAAGAAGGTGCTCTTTCACCTTGCCATCCAAGCAGATGAGTGCCTTGCATGCATATACCCATCTTCGTGCATTTCTATTTGACTCAAGATGTTCACTGACTTTTTTTCCATACTAAGAACCACTGACCTGTAGCTATTTTCCAAATAAAGTCTTCCTTCTGAAACCATTTTCATGCACTGAAAAGGAGTGGGGGTCTGCTTAAGGGTTAAGACTTTGTAATTACCAAGGGAAAAAACAAGGCATTGAGCTGTTTTATCACATTTTGCTGAAGAATAGGTTCCTGTTCGGAACAATGCATATTTCTTGCTATTTTGCACCTGACTAAAGTGCGTATGTATTCCTGATATACCATAAGGAGAGAGAAATTTTTTTTTTCTCATCTACTTGTAGTAATGTCACAGGCCTAATAAATCCTATCTGCTACCCTCAAAAAGGCAGTAATTGAGACAGATGGAGCTGACACATTTGTTCTTCACCTGGAGATGGTAAGTAGAGCAAATCAGAAGGAAAGCTGTGCAGCATATACAACACCATAGTAACAGTCCAGTTTAGAAAAACTACTATCACCACCTGTACACCAAAATAAATCTTTTTCCTGTGGAAGGCTTAAGATTACTTTAATCTGTATGTGCTTAATGGTTTACTTGGTATAAAAATGGCAATTATTATAATGCAGAGTATGAAATTTTGCTAGAGTAAAAGTAACATTATGCTATGTGCTTTAAATGTGGAATTCTGAACAAGTCCAGTGCTCTCTGATACGTTCAACTTGTGCTTCAATACAGGAGTTCTGCTCTGCAGAAGGCATGCTTTATCAAAATGTGAGAAATGTTTGCTTCAGAAGAAATTACTCCAGAATTAAATTAAATGTGATAAAAACTCAATTTACCATGATACAATTTGTCAGTGACTCAGTGATAAGGGCAGCAGCTGCAAGAAGGTGGGAGATGAGCTTACGGGGAGTACTACGTGGGTGTATGAGATGGTGTTAGGGGAATGGCTTTATGCACTGAAGCTGCAAGATGAAACAGAAATGGTAGTGCTTTACCTAGATAATGCTGATAATGAAGTGCTGTAGAAAGTATAAAAAAGTTTATTTGATACAGACTGGCCAAATTCATCTAGAGCATAGTTCTTGTCTGGATTATTAAAAAATCAACACCATATTGTTGGGGAAATTAAGAAAACCACTTTTGGAAAATTCATTAAGACTTTTGGGACTTTGTTTTAAATTTGATCGACGTGAAAACATATGTGGTGATTGCTTCTTACCTTTATCTAAAGTTAAGGAGGGTCCCTAGTATTTCCAGTATAACGTCATGGCAATATTTGATTCATTTAATAATGAAGTGGTAATAAAAAGTAAGATTTCAACATACTCTAGAAGAACAAGTAGGTTTTGGATTTGTAAATATTTCTTTAAAGAAGATCAAGAAGACATTTCAGCAAGAGCTAACTTGAGTCATATGCTTAAACCTGACTGAATTAAGGAGAGAGAAGAATAACTTTCAAATCAGACATACACTGAAGTGCTACTCTGATTTTTTTCAAAAAAGAAGATTCTCTACAAAATCAGACCTATAACTGCCCATACAACAGCAGTCTTTACAAAATTGTACTCACAAATAATTCAAATTGTGAGTACAATCTGTCACCCCCTGATTGGCATTTAGAGGAAAAAGCAAAAGCATTTATTTCAGCTCTCACTTGGGTAAATTTGATAACTGAATCAGGGAATCAGAAGAAATGTGTATCTATCTCCAGTGATGTGTTCACTAAGGTTTTTTTGGAGTAAAATAAACCTTTTTGAAAGCTTGAATGTCATTTTCCTGGATATAAGTATTCACTGAGATACATGAAGACATTCAAAAAGACTGATATAATAATACTCAAAAATAAGTTCATTGCAGTGAATGTGGAGCTGTCATGTCTGGCCACTGATTCAGTGCCAGCCTGAGTCAGTGTTGACTAGGATTTTTCAGAATACTGATGCCTCTTTGATACACTTTGTAAATAAGCGGATTAATCTAGTTTCAGTGGGCAAATAGTCATCACAGAAACTATTGGCTGTAAGGAGTAATTGCTAGTCATATGGCAATTTCACTGCACAGGGCAAAAAAAATAATAGAAATGGAGACTGAAATGTTCTTTCAGCTGAAAAGATGTTAGTTACAGGTTATACTTCAGGTATGCTGAAAACAGTCTCAGGATAGAGTTGTTCCCATGGGCTGTAAATTCACTCTGAAAAACAGATTAGATGAGTTACATGAGAGGAAGGGGAACAGTACACAGCAAACAGCACCACATGACCTAAGCTGATGAAAGCTGAGGTTGATATTTTTTCTTGAGGAGCCATCCTTGGGAAGAGGCAGAGATATCATGTAAAACAGTGAAACTCAGCTCTGGACTGAATCCAGATTTTTTTCTCTCCCTTTGGGAATAAAATGAAAAAAAGTTAGTCACAGGTGTGTAAGTATTCCTGGGAGGTATTTGAATCTTACAGCAAAGAAGTAAGAGCCTATATTGAATAGAAACAAGTAGTTACAATACTTGGACTATCTGTCTTGTAATAAAAAAGATTAAATCAAAGAATAACGTCAGTTTTAGATTGGATTAGAATAAGTTATAAGGTGTTGCATTGTTCTCTAGATAGTATAATCATATTTCTATTAAGAATGACTGTAAATGTTCTTTCTCCTTCTGTCTTTTTAATCGTCCAGTAGTCCAACTAATGATATTGTGCTTTGGAGGTGGGAATGATGGGGGGCACTGCACAATTACCAGAAATTTCCTAAACTCCAGTAGTCATTGTGGACTCATTTATAGACCATGCAGTCCCCAGAGTATTCTGCCAAAGGCACTAAGAGCCTTACTGAGGGCATCAAGAACTAAAGTCTTTATACATAATCCCAAAAGAGTGTTTTAGGGAGAAATACTTGTCACAGTAAAAAATGAGTGTAGCTTACTCTCCTGTTGGGCTTTGGCCAGTAGGCCTTGCAGCAGTGCTGCTGAGCATCACCAGCGCTTTCTTTCTACCTTTGCCTCTGAGGCACTGTTAATCAAGATTATCTTTTTCTGGTTCAATCTGTGCCAAGGTTTCTAGCCCAAAGGCACTGGAGTAGCTTTTAAACCCCACCTAGCTCTTTTGGGAATCTCCTAATTGCACACATAGTCCTTCTTAAAAATAACATTTATTTACAGGTCATACTGTTTTCTTCTGAATGCTCACAAACCATACATTGCAAAACAAGTATTAGAAAATGTTTTAGAAGGCCACAACTTCCCATGGGAATATGCCTGAAACTAGACCATGCAAAAGTGCATTTCTCCACTTTCCCTTAGTTGCTCTAAGCCCCTCGATTTGCAAACATAGCTGGTAGATAATTGCCTACTAACTGTTAGGACCTAGTCTTTTTCTTTGCTGGAATTTTACACTGTGAATTTATCTTTTTATTCAGTGTGTAATTCCTTGTACTTTCCTGCAAGAGTGGCAACTTTTGAGAAAAGGGGAAAAAGAAATTTAGTTTAAGCACAGTTCTCATTATTACATTATTGCTCTTATTAAAACTTTCTGCAGTTTTGTGCCCATTTGTTTTAGATGTTCCTAAATTCCTCTTGATCTAAGCACATATATAGAATATAAGAAAGGTTTTCTGAAGCACAGAAGAGACTCAAATTTTTGTCTAGCACTACAGTTACTGTCTTAATAAATAATACTAATAATTGGTCTATGAGAATTCCCTGTAAAATCCTAACTTAATTTTGCTTCTGAATTACCAAGGGTGGCCCTGAAAAAAGACTATCATTTATATCAAAAGGGTATCATTTGTATTTTCAACTGTAATATAAAATTAACTGAATTTCACTTCATCATATAATTTTCTTTGACATATAAACTCGTTTTTAATTACAAAGGAAAAATATCTAGTAAAAACACACATGGCAGTTAATCTCATGCCATCATATGGCTGTCTGTCAAAATTTTCATTAACTTAATATTTGATGATGCAAAATGATTTTTCTCTAGTTGGTTGATTTTGCAGCCTTGTGATTGTACAGAAATGTCTGTAGTATGTTTGCAAGACTAATTTCTTGGCACAGAAAATTCATTTATTTATCAAATTAATGAGGAAGTGAAGCCTTTTCCTTGAGGAAAAGAGGCAAGGGGAAGATCAGTACGTTTCCCTCGTGAAAAATAAGGGAAAATGTACTAAACTGGTTACAGAGATGCTAGAAAAAGGTGAAATAGGTTTAAAAACATGCAGCTTAGATTTGCTTTCAAGAACTTGGAAACTGAAAAGATCCCTCCTCAAACTCTATATTTACAATGGGTTAAGAAGGGTAAACCCATGTCCCTTTTCAGGGGACCTGGCACTGAACGTGTCATTGTAATGAGACTCCTTGTGGCCTTTCCTGGATAAGCCTCAGCCGCCCATATTTGAAGAGAGAGAGCTGTTGCTATCTGCCAGGGATAGCTGTCATCTTTAGGCTAAAAATTTTTTTGGTGATAGCGATTGAAATCTCAGTCAGATTTTGCTAAGCTATGAACTGATAGCCACTGGTTTCCTTCTATCATTTGCGTATTGTAGTCTGCCGAAATAACAACTGAATGCATGAAGCTCTTACAGCATCAAGCTTCATCTCACGTGAAGGCAAAGGACACTTTAGTGAAAGTACTGGGGTGCTGCAAAACGTGTAGAAGGAAATTTTTCCCACTGAAAATTGGAGTCAGGCATTAAAATGTGACCCCATAATGTCCTTCAGTCTGGTTTGCAAAATATTCACTGGTTTCTGGAGTTAATGCGATAGATTCCATGAAAAGCAAGTGCAGCTCTAAGTTAATTACCAATGAGTCTGTTCAAACACCATCATGTGGATTCCATAATGTGCTTCTATATATTTAACTTAGCATATGCCTTGGGAATGCTGTTGAGCACATCCAAATGGTTTAGAGAAGACATGACAACTGCAATCAATACCTTTTCCTAATTTTCTCATCTGTGGTTTCACAATAGTACTTTCCAGACAGAGAAAGAAGAGAATTCTAAGTGTTGCTACTATTACTTACATTACAGCCCAAAGGATTTGCCTGAGTCAGGGCAGGCATTACATTAAACATCATACAAACATGGACTTGCAAGAAGACCCTGCTGTGAAGAAGTTCCAATCTCAATCTATAAAAAAGGACATATTATAATCTACTTTTCAGCATTTGCAATTGAGTGGTTCAGTTATTTTTCTCATAGTATTTAGGAAATCTATCTGAGAGGCAGGATTTGAGTTCAGTTCTGCTTTAGTGTCACAATCTGAAGCCTCACTGCTGGTGTATGTTTGCACATATTGGATATGGCCTACAGGTAGATCCATTGAACAAAGTGAAATTCAGTGTAAATTAAAAGCCTACATTTTGTAAGATTCAGGATTGCAGTTTATTACGTCCCCATGTTTGTGCTTTGTGGACTCTCAGTCTTTAAAAAAAAATAAAAACTACACAAATAATGTTCACTTTCAGAAAAAGCCATTCTTTCCATTTCAAACCTCATACCCTATGCCAGAAAACACAGTGAACTCTTATAAAAGTGAATTTCCTTGTACTTCTAATGCCAACAGGGATTTATTTTCTTGGTTTCATTAATCTTTTTGCCTAATTTTTTTCCTTTTTTTTTTCTTTATTTGGCAAGGCCCCAAGATGTTTTTTCTCAATGAGCCAGAAATAGAGTGAGACAGAGGCACTGACCATGTGAATGCAAAGGGAATGATTTCTCTAATGAAAGATAATGTACTTGGGAGAAAGAGTATTTGAATAATGTGAATAGCAGATGTTTTGCAGTGGTCCCTTTTAAGCATACCTGTGTCTGTTCAGAGATTACTTCCCAAGAAGTAATATTACCAGCTGGCCAAGACAGTTATGAAAATGGCATTTTAGATACTGGACAAATGGCATATCAAGCCACATAGTGTGTGGTTTTATGCATCGACTATCCCCAAAATTTCCAAGTAAGAAAATCTAGTAAGTTCATGGTTTCTCCAAATCTTGATGGAGCCTCCTTGGAGCTATTTAATCCCACCTGCAGTGAACCTTAAATCTTCATATTCAGCACCATCCAACCACAGAAATCATGCATGGTTTGGAACACTTTTGTAGGAGAAAATATCATTAAGGTAAGTGACCCAACCCAGTGATTTTCAGACTGTAGACTGTGAACCAAAGTTTAAATGTGAACCTTGGAAGTTTAATACCACTTAACCAATCCAGTGCACTTTGCTATCAGTTTACAGTCAGCAAAGTCCATATTTGCTTTGAAAAAGCAGCATATTAGTATTAATATAAGCAAGGATGATAGCACCTTTTAATACAGATAGTAAATTGTTCGGGATAGATTAGTATTAGTACTAATAGAAGCAGTGTTATATCTCGGTGTGTAAGAAAGTTGTGCTATTTCCTAGAAAACCTATGACAACTGAGAACTTGCCATTCACTTGAAGGTCATGTCACTCATTTATTTGCTTATTTGTGGTAATTGTTGCTGTGTAAAGGAATGAGAGATGAATAATTATTATTGAGAAAGGCTAAGATTTTTCAAGCATTATTTATGAATCTGCTAAATATAGTTTTATGGAATGAGGATTTACAGTACTCTTTCTAAAAAATCAACAAGTACCCTTCTATCTTATATATATTTAAAGCTTTCTGAACAGAATATGTAAATGTGTTTCTTTTC
Organism: Pygoscelis adeliae; assembly: GCF_000699105.1. Classification (NCBI taxonomy): domain Eukaryota; kingdom Metazoa; phylum Chordata; class Aves; order Sphenisciformes; family Spheniscidae; genus Pygoscelis; species Pygoscelis adeliae. The sequence goes on along the minus strand of NW_008824283.1, from coordinate 3,972,100 downwards.
TAGGTTGCCATATTGTAATAAACAGAGACATTCCAGACTTCTTGTGACCTAGGCAAATGAGTGATCTTTAAAGTGCAGGACATACTGCTGCAGATTAACTAATGAAAGGACACTAACACCACACCTGTAGACTCAATTAGACATGGGGCGGGGGGAATCCCAGAAAACGCTTCTGACAGTGTTTTCTTTTTCTAGTTTAGTGACTGTATTGTTTTAGTTTCTTTTTTTGAAGCTGCAGATTGCTAGCACACCCAGAAAATAATTTCTCTTCAGACGCTCCCACATTTGCACAAAGTGCCTTCTCAGTTGTAAATCTGCAGTGGTAGTTGTGTGTTTGTACATAGGGCGTGTGCTATGCAGACAGTTTGTACAACTATAGCCTTCCAGTAGAGCAGAGCTGTAGGGGGGGAGAGAGCCTCAGGGGCTGCATTGCTCCCTACCCCAGTAGCATCCCCAGAGCAGCTCAGCAAGAACAGGGAGGCAGAGGGGGAACCTCAGCTCAGCCCTTCTTTCCCCTCCTAGCAGCAGAGAAGCCTTTGTAGCTGTTTTTAAAAAAGAGATAATGTTTAATTTCTTGATTTTGTCTCTGTTATGTGTATATATGTCTCTCTGCTTGCCTGCATTTCCATTGAAATATATAGAATCACAGAATCATAGAATAGTTTGGGTTTGAAGGGACCTTTAAAGGTCATCTGGTCCAACCCCACATACCTCTGTGTATGCTATTATCATTTTTTGTGAACTGCTTTCAATATTGTATATATAAGCAACATCCTAGAATGCCTTCAGGCATAAGCACATAAACCATTTACAAGTTTAACTGATACACACACATATTTGAATATAATGGGACAAGGAAGATAGATGAATATGGATATGTAAAAGGGACCTAAGTCGTTTTCAATTAAAGGCAGCAGGACAGAATAGTGAGCATAAAACTGAAGCAAGAATCAATAAATATCTGGCAAGATCCTTCTTAGATAAGTGATGGAACATATTATGAAAATATTTTCTTGCTGCATCTTCTAAAGCATACTATAATCTTACAATGTTAAAGCAAAGATAATAAGCTTATTTATATAGGGGGCAGTGTAGTCCACATAAAAAAACGATGGTGACTAAGAATCATTTAATAAAAACAAAAAAAAAAATGCAAACTCTCAAGGGATCTCTCCCACACAGATTTTTTTGCTTTTCAGTTGAAAAAAACAATGTGCAGCAATTCCAAATTTTACATTCTAACTCTCTCCCTGTTTACATTTTGTACCCACTTTTTCAATGCATGCAGTTCTTGCTGGGGAGTGTGACCCTCATGGATTCACTGAGCAAAGCAACTTCTTTAGTTATTAAAAGTCTATTAAACCTAGGAATCCTCCTGTTGCAAGGAGAATTTGAAGAAATTTGGCCAGAGCACCCAAAAAGTGGTGGGGATGGGAATTGGGAACAGCGGGCAGGCTTGTAAATATCAGCAAAAACATGCAGAAAAAACTGTACAAGTGACAGAAGTAAAACAAATGACAAAAATCCAGACTTGTTCACAAGTATTGAAGTTATTGCTTGTTTAGGTTTGGCAGTAAAATACTGCACCATCTTCTGTCCTAAAGAACAGCTTCAGTGAAGACTTAACTATCTAGATGAATGCGTCACTGCCACATTTCACTGCTCATCAAGCATATTTCCAGTAATGTTTTAGAGACTTGGATTTAGCTGCTACCTAGATGCAATTAAAAGCTCTTCTTTTATAGGTGCTACAAGTGTACTCTTTAAAATAATCAAAATCTTTCCCTTTCCCATATTCTATGCCACTAACAGAAGTCAGTCTAAGTATTTCTTTTTTACACACCGCCCAAAGAAACCTAATAATTTAGTACGATGGTTGCACTGGCTGTTTTGTTTTGTGTGCTGTTCTAATAACAGCTTTATTGCTTATTTCAGTCTTGTAAGGTTTTCATTAGATCAGCTCAAGCTTCTTAGCACACAAACCTTTCCTCATTTTTCTGTCATTCTCATTTTTATTATCATCTGTGGAGAGGAAGGGAAAATGGGGTCACATTGCAGAATGTCAGTTGTGTAAAAACAGAGGTTTCTGCATATAAACAGGATCCAGCTTCCCTACAGGCAAGCTTGGGGTCTAGATAAATAACACCCTTCTTGAAGCATGATGCATAAATCTGTCTTTTCTGTCTTTTTGCTGCAATACCTCCGGATTGGTGAAACGCCTTTTTTCTTTCTGAATTAGGTCCTCTCTCTATATTTCTTCTACCCTGTAGAGTTATTCTCCTGTCATTATACCTGACAAACTGTTTCCAGCTCCCTTGATTCAAAGCTCATCTCATCCAGACGTGTCATCATCAACAGCAGAGTATCTGTGTTTCAACCTCCGGCTTGTGTTCAGCTATTTCCTTCACCCCGTGTCCCACCAAGTGTGTTCACTCCCCGTGTAGTGCAAGGGCAGGATGCTCCTCATTGCACAACAAAGGTAATCACTGCAGAACTTGGATTTTGTTGTCAGCCCAGTCTTGACTCATTTCAAGTTAGAATGCTCATATCAGCATTCTAACAAGTAAAACATGGTGCATCTCCCAGATATGCATAGTGGTTTTGATGGATAGTGAGCTCACAACTTATAAAATGCTGTTGGAACTTAAGGTGATGATTTGACTCAGAGAATTCTTGTAAAATCTTAGATTTACTGAAAGTTGTTTTGTTACCTTAATCCATCTGAAAAGCCAACATTCTTGTAAGAGATAATTTTCCTGTGTCACAAATTTCCTGGAAAATGTTTCAAGCTTTGTTCTTAAAACAGGTCATCGAGAAGAAAATGTTATGATTTTATTTATAATGTGTATTTAGAATTTTTTACAGCATTATTGCTTATATATCACTTTAAAGCACAAATAGAAAAATAAAACTTGTTGATTTAAGAGTATAATGTCAACACTAGTAAAACCTGTCAAATGGTTAATCCCATACTTCTCACTTCTTACTCAAGTAACCTTTTTGAAGTCAAGGAAATTATTCAACTGATAGAAACTAAGAATAGTAGTCAGTTGTTTGAAATTTGAAACTGAAATGATGTTTGAAATTTCAGGGTAAAATATATTGGAACATACTGTGGGCTTCAGTAATATGAAAGACCAATTTCTACCTCAATCTAGATACTTGAATTTTTTCTGCCTATTACTAAATAACATATTTTGTAAACATGAACCTTAGCCAAGTGCTCAGATGACTGCAGAAACTGTACTCAGTCTTAAACAGGCATCACAGTGCTTATTTGTAGAAAACACTTCTTTGCAGTGTTTTTCCTGTTCTTTTCACTCAGGTGGCATCCCAGTGTGTTAGGTCAGACATAACAAGAAGATGGAGCTTTTAATTTCTTCTCTCCTTTCTTTCTTCCGATGTTTCTGCTTCCTGTAGCTCACCTTAAGAACTTCCTGTTTACAAACTTCCTATAGAAAATGAGAGATTAGAATAAGTGAAAAATCATCAATCTCTTCATCTCAATGTCATACCTCTTCTAACTTGCATAATGTAAGAAATCATGCTAATGAGAGAATACGCGTGGGTAACTTCTTGCTGCAATAACCCAACGCTTAGCACATGTTCTGAAGCAAAAGTTGTGGTCAGTAAGAAACTATACAAATTCTGTTGTCTTCTAATTAACTGGACTTGGATGAATTTTCAGATAGATGACAAAGATGACAAAGATAAAAAATGCACATTGAAACAGTGCTTTTTGACATAGGGAGGCCAGTGGCATACTGGAGACCTTGTCAGTATCAATATGAGAATGCATCAATAAGAAAATTGTAGGGATGATTTTATTTTGAAAAGTAGATTTCCAAAGATTGCTACTGTACCTCTCATTACAGAATACTGCAAAGTCAGGTGCTTCAGTTATTCCAGTAATTTTCTGTTTTACTCATTCTTGCACAATAAGCAATTAGAAACACTGCTGTATCTAATCCTTTAAACGTGTTTCATTTCGAACACAAATAATCAAAGATGCTCCAGGTTCTCCTCTCTGGTCTCTCAGGCTTCGATATTCTTTTCTAAAACCTTTCTTTCTTAATAAGAGTTACATTTCAGAAAGCAGTTAACAAAAAATGTAGCCTGAGATGCTAAAAGTGACATGCTGCTCCAGCACTGATATTTTTGGAAAGGAGAGAGCAGGGCTGAAACTGTTCTCTTTTGTAGGATTGCCATTTTCAGTCTGTCCACTTGCCCTAAAATGACACATTTAAAACTGAAGAATTTATCAAAACTTTGTTGAGATTTTTTGCACATTGCTTAAGAATTGAATCTATCTCAGCAGAAAACTTGCAGCCTATCCCTTTCACCGAAGGAGGTGAAAATGTTTAGCAATTATTCACTGAAAACATAGGATGAAAATGTTGCAACTACAAATGCACCTCCAGGTGGTCCTGGAGGTATTTGGTATTCCTCTATTTCTTTTTAATTTCAGGGACAGCTGACCTACCACTGTTTTTAACGTCTGTAAAGTGTCAGAACTTTATTGGTATCAGTTCCCGGTGGCTTCTTCATTTTCACTTTTCTGTGTGGTTGTGCTGCTTCATTTCTGCCTTGTTTCCATGTTAAACTGAGTTTTTGCTGAAGCAATGAATTTATCCTATTCTTGACTCACTAGAATGACGCAAGCTCTGTTTTACTTCAGTGTATTGTACAACACAGGTTGATTGAATGACACAGTTCCTTGGGGAAGCAAAAACATTGTGTTTCAACCTCGTTTAAGGAAAATCTTTTATTTTTCACATTCTTTTTCAAAAACAAGTTGTTCTGTGAAATGAAACCTGTTTTTCAATGCCTTTGTGACCCAGCCTTTGTATCTTATAGTCACATTCTCTGATGTCTAATAAAATTAAAGCTTCTATTTAGAGTTTTCACTGTATCGGGCACTCCTAATGTCTATTTTCAGTGCAGAACCTTTTGTGCTTAGGAAGGAGTGTTCTTGAATTTTAGCCTTTGAAAGGAGATTTATATAATTTCCTCTCCTCTACCTGGCTACCTGTTTTAATAAATCATGAGGAGGTTAGTAGCTTTAGGAGTAATATTGCTATACTAAACTCAATTGAAAACAGCTAACAGGATCATAAAGGTGCATCTAATGGAGACACAGAGACAATATGATGACACAAGCCTTGTGGGCTTAGAACAGTAGGTAAGAAATGCTTTTCAGAGGAAGGAAGATTTGTAATGCCTGGTCTTTCAGCCATCAACAGATAATTTATCCACACAGTACTATTAATACCAGCCAAAGGGGAAAAGAAAAGAATTGTGTTAAAATATGGAGTTTAGAAGTGGCAGCAAATCTTTAAAACTATGATTTTACATATTGAAGTTCTTTGGAGCTGTATCTATTGTGTGGGTGGACTCAGTCTCTACAGAAGTCTGTGAGCAGGAATCCTAGGAGATCAAGTTTTCAGGAGTCTTACAGTACAGTGATTTTTACAGATGAGTACTTCTGAAAGTGCTTTGTAGGAAAAAGGAATTGCTTTAAAAAGAGAAAAGTATATAAGCTATATATAAATGTCTGTGTATTGAAAGAGAAATGGGTGCATCTGGAGTGTTTTGGGACTTAGTTTTGGTTCTGAAAAGGTCTGGATACTGGTTTAAATCTTTAACAACCTTTGGGGATCTCAGAGAATTAGCCTTTGCTTTCCATTGTGTGGTCAACAGAAGAAGGAGAAAGAGGAAAAAAAAGCAAAGGAATGATGCACAGAAGTTTAGCTCGTTAGACTTTTCTTGTGTGTCTTTCTTTCAGGTAGTTTTCTCAGGTGGAATAAATATTGTTATTTGCATTTTAAACGTAGAAAAACTGAGTTACAGAGTAAAACAACAGCAGAGCTGGGGATAAAACAAAGATCTGGTTTCTTGGATAACGTCCTATCCATTAGCCATCACTATCCACACAATATCTGACTACCATATGCTATTAAATGTAAGAAAACAAATGATAAAAAGAGGCACATGTTGTAAATTGCTAATAAAATTTAGCTGTAATGTGAAGACGTTTAGAAAGGATTAGTCTGAAATCAGACAGATTACTTGACAGTAAGAGAACCCAAACACATTTTTTTCCCCTCAGTAAAATCCTAAATGTTCTATGTGAAAATACTACCACGCTTCTCTAGAGTAGCTGCTTTTCATATGCATCAAGTTCCCTTTCTGTCCTAAGAACCACTTCCATCATGTATTGCCTCCCTTTACCAAGAATGCAGATGTCTTGATCTGCATTCAGTCATCACAGCTGTTTTAGAGCAAGCATTGACTATACACTCTTTTGCTCCTCAGCCTATTTTCTCATTGTCATTATTACTGTCTCCAATTTATGCTACTAAAATTATATTTAAAATTGTTTTGCACTAGTAGTACCGAGTTTCAGAAGTGACCTTTAAGACCATTAAAAATACTCAAGCAATGAATTACTCATAATGTCCTAAGGAACAAGAAAAAGACAAATTATTAGAGCAAGAACAAGGAAAAAGCAAATTATTAGAAAGTTAGGGACTTTTCAGAGGGAACAACAACAAAACAGTTATGTTATCAGCATGAAAGCAGGAGACGGCTTGCTCTTCTGTGGTATCAGCTCTGTGAACCAAATAGTAACAACTACAGAATATTTTCTGGTCATTCAGTCCAAAAAGCCTATGAAGACACCAACTAATTAGTTGTTCTGTGGGTTTTCTTTTAAATAAAAACCCTAAATAATCCTTTGCTAATATCTTTGAGTCTCTAGAACAATTCCAAATTTATTTGGTTTTTAAGTATTTCAGATTTAACTCAGCTAAGCATTCATGAGGGACTTTTCAATACTTAAATAATTCATAAGTAGTTACAAAATGTTGTTAATTAATTCAGTTCTAAGTGGAAGAGGAAATATTCAAAATTAGTTAGTAGATAACTCAATTCTAGGAGAACTGTGTTTTACCCTTTTTTAAAAAAAGGAATGGCGGGTTGCTGAAGTTGTAGTTCTAGTAACCATTACAGTGCTTTTGAGTTTTATGCTGTGTACATGCCAGACCCATATGAAAACCATTTCTCTGTTTACACAGCTGTTGTCAAACTCAGTAACCACTATTCTGCCGCAAATTGTGTTGGAGAAAACAGAAGATAGCATTCATGAAGAACAGATAAAATACAATGAATTGTGTCAACATTCAGAAAACCAACAGCAAACACAGGCTGCATACAGTCAGTATGCAGTTGTCTTCTAATAACTGTTGGAAATGTTGGCTGTTTACAACTCTGATTTATAAAGCTTTAACTGAATGAACTGTTGTCTATTAGAGATGGAGCAAGCCCTTTGCATGGGATGGAAAAGCTGCTGAATCCAAAAATACCCTTATAACCTGTCCCAGCATTGCATCCTGCTAATCCAGAATGAATCCGTAGCAATTCCCCAAACTTTTGTCCATAACCTTTGTTAATCCAGAGTTTGCTCAAATTAAGGTAAACTCACACTCTTTTAGTCATCTGTAGCTAACCTTTGCAGGCACCAAGGCAGAATTTACTAAACTGTGTCAGTCAGTAAAATGGAAGTTAGTGTGCACCTAGGAGGTTTTAAGAATGAAAACTTTGAATTGCTGGTGTAGTCAGTGAAAACAGCACTGTCTCTCAACAAGGTTCAAAGAGCCATTTTTCTAAAAATAACGAAGGTAAAAGTGAAGTGTTTATTTTGTTGTGTTAATGTCTGCCTTACGCTGTTTAGAGGCCTGGGAAAGTCCACTGCAAAAGGGTCAAACGGAGGCAATGATGGGGGCAGAGAGTGGAAGACAAAGAAAGATGTGAAACAGAGATGGCAAATGGGCATTACTGAGATGAGCTGTTTGGCTCCTTATGGCTAATAGGAATTGTAGCTTAAAGTTAAGCAGCATCAGTCTTGCTGTAATTTCACGGTTACTCCTCACAGAGCCTCCCATTGACCCCATGAAGAAGAGCTTCCCTCTGCCTCGTTTGCTGGCTGCCTTTCGTGCCCTCAGTAATGGATTAACTCTAATATATATAGTGCACAGCTGAATATTCAAAATTGAGAATAATTTAGTGGGTTTTCCTCCTTTCCTTTCAAATGTAGCTGAATGACTGTATTTTTCACAAAATCCCTCCAAGGATCTCTGGCAGAGATGTAACCTTTTCTAGCCAGCACCTCCACTCCTGATTGTCTTTTTCTCCGATAATTCTAGCTAAGAACACTTGCAATGTCTGTTAGACACCACTGCAGCCAAGTGCAATAACTCTTCCCATTTGGCCAGTAGGACTATTTTAGTTGTGTTTCTAGTAGTCTGCTGTTTGGCAGTCTGGTGACATATTGCAGGAGTCAGCATGAGGAAAAACAGACATAAATCTTTCACATTTACCACTAAGCGTGCGCTTGGTTTTTAGCAATCTCTTCTTGAGAAACCTATTGCACTTGGCAGCTTGGTTGATTTACTCCATGTTATGAATGGAAATAGTCACAGCATCACCCATGCTTTGAAACCTATTGGTTTATGTTACAGGGTTTGCAGAGTTACATGTAATCGTAGTACTAGATGTTACAGAGTGACGATTTGCATCTAGAATCTCACTCTCTGGGAGCAGAAAGAATTTTTTGAAAAACAAAATGCCGTGGTTGTATTTAGTTGCTAGTGTTAGAGGAAGGTGGCAGCTTCTTCTCCAACAGATGTCCTGTATCATGGCATTTAGTACTATGGTCTTTTTCAAGACTTCCATTAGTTGCCTTTTGCATATATACATAAACGTTTTAAAATTGTAAAACAGACCAGTTTGCACTGTTTCTCTCCATTTTTTTCTCCATTTATTTAGGTATCCTTTTTCTACCATTGTTTTAACCTTTTGACAAGATGGTTTTCCGTTTAAATTTTAAAGTTCCCAAAGGGAGCAAGTTGGCTTCTATTTTCAGCCTATTAAAAAATTCCAGTGGAAAAGCAAATAATGTAAAACAGTCTAAAACAATAATGTGGCCCTATAATAGCGCAAAACCAAGTGCCACTGTCCCAGAGATAGCATACCTGAAATGGTGTTTGTGGCAGACACTGCTAGCACTGAAGATGGCTCCTGACTCCTGTGAGACTCCCTCCTAAGAGACATGTCCTTTCTGCCACTTCTGGCATGAAAAGTCTCTGTTACATGCAGCACCTCTGAACCAAATAGGCAGATCTGAGCCTCTTTAGTAACAAGGTGAAATCAAATATCTGAGTACAGGCTTATTAACAACTAAAGCTAAAGATACTAGAAACTTGCTTCACCTGTCATTGCTAGCTATTGTGAAAGTGTTCGATATAGAAAACACCTTAAAAAGAAGGAATGTTTGTGTGAGATAGAATATAATTTTTAAAAAAAGTGATAACTACTGGAATCATCCTGGATTCACGCTAAGAAAAAAGGAGCATATGAATATAAGACTTTTTCTGTTTTCATGTTTGTGTGTTGAACATCTAGAAATTTAACTAGATATTTTGGTTCTGAATGAACAAATTCTGCCTGCACTTTCTCTTGGTTTCATTATATACTTCCAAGACATAATCTGCACGCCTTTATGTGCCATGCCATTCTCAACACTGTGGTCAGCCAGTTGCTGTTGTTCCTCCGGGTCCTGCTGAGGCCATTTCTATTCACTGGAAAGCCTTGATCATTTTTGCTGTTACTTCTTCTCATGGCTTTCATTGTCGTTCATTATTAATTTATATTTATGGCACGAGAAATAAATATAAAACTTACCAGGCAAATACAAGAAGCAGCTATTGCTGCTGAGGCATCTTGCCCTAAAATCAGATGCAACTTGAAAAATTAGTAATATAAACAGTAGGGGAAACAAAGGCAGTGTCTCAAAACCAGGAGTGTGAATCCTGAGAGGAACTGCCTTTACTGTATGATAGTAAAATAATATGAAAATACAGAGAATGTATTTGGTGATTTCTATTTGTCAAACAACCTCACCCACCCACCTTGGAATTTTCTATTTTCATGTCTAAGTTAATCAAAACCCCTGAAAAGCCATTCAAGAGCAGTATCACATCAGCTTTTATTTTAGGTCAATTATCATGTGTTAATTTGTAATGAAGTTATGTACTCCTGAAAAACTTTCTGTTTTTTATGAGCATGTTAGGAGACAGTCCAGCAGCTCAGTGCTACAAGGGAAACATTTACATCCAGGCAGCTTTATACTGCTCTGTCCATCCCATTAGCTCCCCTTCTCTTCCACACATAAATACACTTATTACTCTGCTGGACCTCTCTCTACACCATTATAGGACTTAATTACAGCCAGTGGGTCAGTGTAGTGTACTGAGTGTTAACGGTTACTAACAGCTGAAAGATAACCACTTGATAAGGATCCTGCATTACTGAGACTGATGAATGCCTACGTGACTTACATAGAGATACGATAATGTCCTACCTTTAGACCTGTATGCTATGTGGAAGTAGATCCTTGCAAACCAAAAGAACTCAATCCTTTTCCTCCTGCTGTTGATTTATGCATTTGTGACTGTTATGTGCCTTACCTTTGAGACTATTGTATGCTAATTCACTGGAGAAAACAGATTTCTAGTCTCAAGTCTTTTGCTGTAGAAATTTAGGGAGTTTGCTGATAGTTTCAAATCATGCAGTCGCAAAGTGGATCCCCTTCTCACACAGGAATGGGATGTGGTTCTAGCTGTTGGGGAAGGGAAATGTAATCTAACTTTAACACTGATGTATATTTCCAAAGAACATAGAACTAAATTATAAGCTCCCTCACAGTTTATGGGGATGATAATATGTGACAGGCAGGATCAAGCATAACACTGAAATAGCAAGACAAAGAGATTAGAAACCCAAAGAAATGTTAACAGCAAACCATTCATTAACAATTCTTTTTGTTAGCTGCAATCAGTGTGCCATCTAATTCACCCACTATTTTTCTGTACGGTGTTTGGAGGGTCTACCCTGACAGATAATTCTAGACTAATCTCAGGGAATTGTCTCTTCATAGAATTAATTATCTAGAAAATAAGATAGATCAGATTTAGCTGCACTCCTGCATTAGATTAAATGGAGACTTTGGGGATAAACAGCAGTATTTGTGAGATGGATACAGAGCTAGCTTGACCAAGTGTTGTGTCAAAAGGAAAACCCAAGGCTGAGCTACTGGAGCTCTTCAGGAATTGGTGTGGGAACAATCGTGTAATGTTTTTAGTTGTAATTGTGCTAGAAAAAGGAGGAGTGGTCTCCTGAAGTTTGGTGACGGCACATATATATCAGGCACTGCCACCCCATAAGAGGCCTGCCTGGAATATCACACACAGCGAGCTTTGCCTGACTTTCACCTGCTCTACTAGATATAAGGCAGAAACACATTCGTTCATTTCACCACCTGAGAAGGCAATAGAAGCTTGATCACTCTGAACAATTTCATACTAAATGGGGGGTTTGTTAGTCCTGTAATAAACTAGACAAAGAGATATAACTACCAGATTCTCCAATACTTTTAAACAATCAGGCAGGAGTAATTAGAAAAGTTAGAGATGACTGTAAAATGTTTGGTGTCCATATTCATATGTTGCTTATCCTGTAAAACTTTATCAGCCAGAATAAATGAGTATTTTCCTATGATAGAAAAATTATGTTGTTAAAAATCTAAATATGAATATAAAAATCTGTTCACCTCAAAATGTCTCTGGTTTCAGAGTGGATTTTCATTCATCCTCTCTGTCCCATGTATTTTGATGCATATAGAAATTTCTTTATCAACTTTCTGGTTTTGCTTTACATCAACATATACAAGAGAGTAATTGAGTGTTGTTTAGTCCAGAGTTTGATATCAACCAAAACAAAAGAGAGGAGAATACAAAGAATGAGGAAGAGAATAAGTGAAAGAGACTGGTTAAGTTAAACAGAAATAACTGAAGAAAGAAATACAATTGCACTGCATGCATAATCAGATGGCATATAGTAACCAGTTAAGATTTTCTTTTCTGTATTTTAAACTCCTTGGTGATATTGTTTTAGAATTGGGGTTTTATTCTGATTCCACACCAATGTATGTATGGGTAAAACAATTACATGTTCATGTCTGAAGTAAATTAATGATAGAAGGGTATTGGTGAAGTTAGTTCATCTCCTAGGACCTCCTAGTTAATGTCTGATTTCTTGAATTTTCAAGCACCAGACACTTTTTCTTTTTCCTTTCCCAGTTCATTCTTCTCTAATTTATAGCACCTGGGGCAGATCCATCTGTCATTCTGTTCAAACATATAAAACTCAGATATATTTCCCATGTTGAAGTTCTGAGACTATGTGTTCAATTTTAGTATGTAACTTAACCAAGGGTTTCAGAATGCAGAGTCTGTATCCTATGCAGCATCCTATGTAAAATATAGCCCACTGAGCTGAAAACTGAGAAACAAATTCATAGTTATTCCTCTATCTTCACCTCACATATTTTAGCTAACCTTATCAGACTTCAGTTCAATTTCCAGCAATAATGCTTTCTGTATGTGCTTGTACTTACTAATGCTGTTTTTTACATCAAAATGCCAGTCTACCATATCTTGATGTATCTGTTGAGGTTATTTATATTCATTTGCTGTACCATTTTGGGTCTGACTAGGTTGGCTTTGATTTTCTTCTGATATATATATTGAAATTTAGAAGCCATTTATTTATTAGCAAGCTTTGCAAATTATTTCAGTACTGTGCAGTTCTTACTTGAGAACAAGCACGTATGGAAGTAGACTAGAATAACAGGTTAAAATATAGACATTATGTGGTTTTAACCATACAATGAATTCAGGTCATTTACTTTTAATATTGGAAATCAATGCTTAGCATTTACTCTTGAAAAGGATTAATGTACTTTCCTGAAGAAAGATCTGGAGACTACTAACATGTTCCGAAAATTTAACAGTGCTTACTTTTAAGGTTGATTTCCAGGTATTGTAACATTAATCTTTAAGCCATAGAACAACTCTATTTGTATTTCACAACTCTTTGAATGTCTAGCTGTTGTCACTGAAAAACCTTGGGTTTAAATAGAAGTGGACACGTTGGCATGCTCAGAGGCAGATGTGGCTTCTTTGCCTATTGAACATTGGTGTTAAGGAAACCAAAGCTTATAGTAATCCTGTTAGGGGGCTAAAAAAGCATTTCTGAGCGCTGGCAGTCTGGGTATGCTTTTAAGAATTCATCAGTTTGGTTTTTTGGACATCTTGGAGCTCATGCATGAAAGTGAATTTGTGCAGCTAGATAAAGAGATGGCAGCAAAGGTCACCCATAACATTAAGATATGTTTTTGAAAGCAGCTTTAAACTATAAAAAGAAAGGGATGAGAAAGAGAAATCACTTCTGGGGAAAAAAAAAAAAAAGAGTTGTTTAGAAAAAGGCGGCCTCATCGTTGAAAGGAACTTCATTTCTACAGAACATGTTGTAGTCTTCTGTAGACACTGCTCTTTTTCTCAAATTGGATAGTGACTATGCTGGTTTTTGCACTTTCTCTCAGCTTTACTCCTTTGCACATACATTTTTCAACCATGTCTGAAGCTATGGGGTCAATTAACTATGAGCTGCAGATAGATTAGAATAAGTAACATCAGTCAGATGTAACTGGAAGGTGGTTTTCCTCCCAGTGAGAAACTTTCTAAGCTAAGAGATGTTTGACACAAATGTTTCATTTTTTCATAAAGGTGAGAAATTTAAGTAAAAAGATCCATCTGTTTAATTCTGGGAGGTTTTTATTTAAAGAAAAGCTATACTTAAAGTGCTCATTATTCTCAAAATATATTAAGTAATCAAAGAGTTTTGAGGGAAGTTTACATCTTCCTTAAATATAAAATAAATATACGGTTGGATATGACATTTAGGGAGAAAAACATTAAAAAACACTAACCAACATTTAATTCTCATTGCACTGGAACTTTGACCTTCTGGGGGAACGGTCTCTTAAGAATTTGACATGGTAGACATAAAATGAAAGAAAATGTTTTATAATTCCTTTGTCAGCTCTGAAAATATGAGAGTTTTGTTGGTAGTGATTGTTCAATGGGTGAAGCAGGCTCCGTGAAGTGTGAAGTTTATTATTCTCCTAGTAATCAAGGATAGAAGATGACCATTCATCTATTATTTCATTTAAGAGCTGCTTCTCAGCTGTTACAGGACTCAGAATTATTTTATAGACCGGCAGATCTCTGGGTTGCACTGTTTGATGAAGAGCTTACTAGTGTCAGTATTAATTTCATTATAAACTCCTGTTGAGTTTATTAATTTATTTATGAATTTCTGCTACTTGAGAACAGTAGGATAGTGCAGGCTATATGTATTATACATCATTTCTTTTGCTATCTATTCTTAATCCTCTATAAAGTCCTGCAAAACAAAAAGAGCTAAAAAAGCAACTAGCGCTTGCCAAAACTACCAGGGGTTTTAATTCACTAGTGATATATATGCTTAATTTTGTTTTAGCCTAAAAGAATCAAATTCTTTAAAATTTATGGAAAAAATCCCAACCTCTCTCAGCCTGTTGTTGCAATATCCTTCCCAGCTTGGCTCCAGTAGTCTCCGATAAAGTCCCAGCAATCCAGGACTCCCCCTCAGGCTCAGCAAAATTCCCCTGCACGGGCAACCTTTGGAATGAAGCAGTGTTCAGCAGACAGCTAAAGCAGTGGCAGACATTTTTCGATAATGTATCATTTTGTCACAAATATTTCTGCTTTCCTGTTTGCTTCCTGCTTCCAGCACACTTTTGCAATGTGGAAAGCTCAGCCCATCTCTCAATGTTAATTTCCTGTTTGCCTTGAGCCGTTGCTTTCTTGTTTACTGCTCTCATGGCTACATAAACAATTTCACTTAATCCTTCACCTGAATCTGAAAGAGTGGGATACACCCTGGACTTCAACACCACTTATATTTGCCTGTTGGCAAATACGCTATTTAATGTCTACTATTAGCACCTCCCACTATAAGAGATGACCGGCCCTGGGAGATTATTAAAAATGTTGTAGTAAAATTTTGCACTTAGTATCACAGTCTTGGCAGTAGTTACATGAGTTTATCACTATATTCATGTTTATTGGAAAACTGTCTTAGCAGAAGTACAGTTCTCTATTGGCAAAAAGTTCTTTTGATAAGAAAACTGACAGTAACTCTTCAAGCTGACTAAGTTAAATTAGCAAAAGGACTTCTGCTGCAAAAGAGCTACAGAAATATTAATAACAGGAATTCTGGTGACAGAATCATTGATAGCAGAATTCTGGTGACTCAATTAGGAGCATCAAGTCATTTTTCGCCCTGCTACTATGTCACTAAAATTTTCTAAAGTGGAGCATAGCACTGGCATTATACACCATATTTCTATAATGATGATACACACCCACTCTAGTAGAGGCAAAGTTTTATTTAGTTCAAGGAAATCCTTAGAAAACTGAGTATGCATGGCTCTTCTTTCTGGTCACATGAGATAACATGGAGCCTGACAATACAAAATGAGCTCATAGTACATGAGTGTTCAGATTCCGGATGACCTCCATTTGCAGAAGTAATCATTCACTAACTTGTGTTACTAATTTTTTTCCCCTGGGTATGGACGCTTAGCAGACGATGTTAGACTTAGATGTTAACTGGCAATGTAACCTGCTGATTTGGAGACTCTTAGTGTTTGCTGAACATGGAACAAACCCTCAAGGGTTTCTTTAACTGTTTCAAAAAATCTCTTTGTATTCCTGTCTATTGCAGAGTCTGCAAATTGATCAGTGGAAAATGTTCCATTAAAAATTACTTATAAAATGACCCACTGTTTCTCTTTTTCCCCATGTTTAGACTCTGAATTTTAGTTTCATAGAAGGTCAGTGACATTTTAAAGCTTGTTGCCATTAACTGCCTGAAGCTTGCATCCCAGCCCTTGTGGAAGTCAGGGCTCTAGACTTCTGCCCATTTAGAGACCTTTGTGAGAACAAGAATTAGACACAAGTATTGTTTATACAATGTTCCTGGTTTTCAAAATACTCTACCAGCAGGTAGAACAGTGTCAGTAGTAGACATAATCCCTTTCCTTTGCCCTTTCACCCCTGCACAAAACAACGTGTTCTTTTGAGGGAGGCACAGACCACAACTCCCTGCAGAGGGAGTCTGAGTCTCAGCCACAAAACTGCCGGTTTGCAATGAGGATGTAAACGCTTCCTGAAGGAAGAGGTTTTACTTTGGCCTGCATTTTGAAAATGTGTTACACATGCATTTAATCTCTTTGCTGCTAGTTCTGAGCATAGTAGCTGTGTGGTCTTAAAACTACATTTAGTGATATTTAATTCATTGCCATAAAATTCGAAGTGATTATATTGTTCATATTAAATTACGACCTCTGTCCAAAATACTATAAAAATATAGGTCTAGTAGCCATCTCAAAAAGAATACCCAGTCCTGAGCCCTGCTCTGAGTGCAAGTACCTAGATCATAACTTATAATCTAGTTTAAAAATCTCCACAGTCTAGGCTAAAATATATAATGAACTTTTCGTAATGATCCTTAATGAGTATATTCTAAGTCTTCACTCTAAGTGTACCTCATACTTTCCCCTATTGAATTTCATCATTTTGAAATCTGATCTTGTCTTGCAAAGTACTTTCAACCCCTCTCATTTTAGTATATATAACCTGCACATTCCTTATGTGTGGTCTTTTATAAATATATCTGCATCAAAGTCTAAGAGGGAACGTTCAACAGAATTGGTCTTGGGACAGACACTGCGAGACTCTACCTGAAATGTCCAGTTTGCTAGCAAATAATTGATAATTGTTCTTTAAGTGCTGCTTTGCATTCAGTTAAGTATCTGTATTATAGTGAGTTCTTCTAGCCTTTTTTTACTAATGTGCTTATTAGATGTATTAGACTGTGCCTAGTATCATATCAACATATAAAACATCTAACTTTTCCCTTTTTCAGTAGACCAGTTACCCCAAAGACAATTAAATCTATTTGATATAGTTTGTCCATGTCAAATTCATGTCAGCTGCATTTTTTATTCCCTCATTATTTCTCTTTGCCTCAGAAATTATTATTATATTTGCTAGTACCTTTCATAAATTGCAGCTGGAGTAACTGATCACTAATTTCCAGGGGCCTCTATTTTCCTTCTCAGGATAAACATTATATCTGACATTCTGTGGCCTTCTGGGCCATCCCACATTCCAGATACATCCTCTTGGATGGTACAGAGATTGTTTTGCTAGTCCCTTATGTAGTCTATACTGAAATCCATGCCATGCTGCCAAGGTGAATATTTCTACATTTTATAAATATTCTTTAACTCGTTCTTTCCCTGTTTTAGGCTAACGTCTTGTTAAATTAGGTTGTATTTATGATCACTAAGTAGGTTTTTGGGAAAACTGAGGTAAATAAGGCATAGATTACATCAGCTTTCCCTGTGTGATCCCTGATTTCCTCTACTTCTCTGTTAGGTAACATCCATACTTTCTTTTAACCTTTCCTTATAATGTGTTGTAGGGCTTAGCCTTGCTACTTTCTGTCCCTTGGTGATTGGTACTTATTTTACATCTTAAAGTTACTGATGTTGCCATACATCTGGGTGCTGGTTTCTTAAATTTGTCTTTAATCATGAGTTTGCTTTCCATTTTTGTACCCTTCCTTCACGGTTTTCAACTCACCAAGAGGCGTCCAGTGCTGCCTTCCCAGTCTGTTGCAATACCTCATTGGTATGTTCCTGCCAGTGCAACTGTGCAACCCTGACTCAAGATCAATCACTTGGTCATTGCTCCTTCATCCCAACTGTTTCTAGCAAGTCAAAACTAGGACATTGGTAGAGGTGTCTGTGTTCAGGGTCCTTTTTCTGCCCGATCTTCTCAATTCCTCCAAAAAATAGGCAGAAAAAAAGCAGTAAGAAAACATGGAAATGTTTTCTTTTCCATTTCTGATAAGTGTTTTTGAGGTCCTCGGAACAGTAGAAGAATAACCAGTGCCTGCATGCTACACATTGCTGAAAAATTCTTCTATTTCCTGTCTTAAAACTCATGTTACCTTGGTCTCCTCAACTACAAGTTAACTGTGTGAACAGAGAAATGAAGCACCTTTTATGTTATGAATTAGTGAGCTGGTAGAAAAAAACCACATTGCTCTCATTTTTTGGCAATGCAGACAAGATATAAAATGCTTTATATCTGTGCATAAAATATGTAAAATAAATACATACTCTGCTACAAAATAGATTAACACACATTGGCATGTATGTCTTCGTCTGCACCAGTGTATAAGACCTTGTTGTTCCACAAATATCCCGACCTAACCTATTTGCCAAAAATTGTACTAGAAGAACTAATCAACAAAAGATTCCTGCATCATGAGTAATGAGAACACTTTCACATCTCAGATCAGTGAGCACCACTTAGGTGCACTTTATGCGCTACACTGTACTGACAGATAAAGTTTAAGGTATTAAAACACTTGAGTATTACTGAGGAGTCTGCGTTATCTAGTTGAGACAAAGTTTCTAGGCCTTTTGTGGTTTACATGATCCTTTGTACTTAAAATTTTAGTTTAGTTAAACATTTGGTAAATGGTCTGTTATTTTGTGAGCAGCGATTGTTATGTCTTGGCATCATGACATTCGTATGGGGATACTACTGCTTTTCCTGCCCTGTGTGTGTGCAACTCACACACAGTTGACAACTTCTGTTACAAACCACTGTTAGTAAACAACTCAAAAAGGCAGAGGGAAGAGATTATATTGATAATATGCAATTAAAATGAAAAAACAGTACCATTTATGTATCTCCAAGAGCTGCCTCCTACAGTTAGGAGTTTGTATGCTACCTACAGCAGCTACGTCTTGAGATTTCTCAAATAATTTTGCATATATTTTCTGATAGTTTATGCATTTTCCAAGACATAAAAACACTGAACATTGACTCCTTAGCATAACAGACACTTAGCAGACACATATTTTTTCTACACATTTGTTTTCTGCAGTGCAGTCTATTTTGGGGGTGATATATGAAGCATTCAGGAAGACAGATTATTTTTTATGAATTTTACTGTCTCAACAATGCAAAAAAGAGAAGAAAATGAGTCTTTCTTCCCACAAATAAGCTGAAGACATATGTCATCAATACCATAAAGAGAATAAGTGAACTCAGAACATCATTCATCATTATTGTTTTGTTTTGTTTACCTAAAATACTAATTTAGAACTTGTAGACTAAAGAGATTTTTTTTACAACTATTTCCCAGTCTAATATTTTAAAAAATTTTTGCATAGACTGTTAGAATTCAGGCTTCAAAACATTTTTATTTAATTCTGGTTTTCACATATTTTTAGTGAGCACAAAATGTATTCTGGCCTAAAGGGTTTTTTCTATTTTTTTTGTTTGATGTTGAGACTCTTGGAATACTTTGATCAAACTTCTCTAGCTATTTTTGAGTTCCAAGAAGGTTAAAACATATTTTATTTCTTTAGAAGATTCTTTTCCACTTTTTTCTCTTTTACTTAGACGACTCTTGAATACTTCAATTTCAGTGGAACAGCTGGTCCAACCATTGGCTGGATAAAGCTGAGAGTACTTGTAATTGGCTCTACACATGCTGTGGATGTCGCCAAGAAAGGAAGTTTGCCTCTGAGAACATCTAGTGCCTTTGAAATGCAAGTTTGTTAAGGCTCTCCTTCCTTTTTTCATGGGCACATATTAAGCCTACACTTTTGAATATAGGTATTGTGATCAAGAATCAGTTTTAAGAACAACATGGGGAATTTCTACCACCCCCTTAGGGCTCTTAGGTCATACAGGTGATGGAGGGAGATCTTGTATGAGAAATATAGGCTAGTCAGGGCCACATGAAGTTCTTAATTTTCTTTGATAAATGAGGTATGAGCTGTATATGGGTTGTACCACGGTGGAACAAGGGATGCCAATGTGGACGCACACACTAGGCTTTTTTTTTACGGCTGGCACAGGCAGCTGTGGTTGAGAATATGACAGTAATTGTGAGATTACAAGCAGACTCAGGTCTGCTGGAATAAATGTGTAGTGTTAGTAGATTGTCCTTTACCAGGTACAGCACTGGGATTTATTCCTTTGTGCAGCTATCATTGTTTTGTTTGGTTGGAGTCTTTTGCCCCTTTGCTTTCAAGCAAATGTACTCTTTAATGTATCTTACAGCTACTACATGGTGTCTACTGTAAGGTAGCTTAAGTGCTTAGGCTGCATTAAGGCCCAAATTTGGATCTCTCTCACATTTGAGCAAAAGAGTTCCAGAAAAGTAGATGGAATAATACCATGAAAATAGTTACAGAAAGCAGAATCAGCAATAATCAGCTAAAGTGCATTAAAAGATTATGGGTCAGTACTTCAAGTGTGGATCAGCAGCATTTCGTTGAAGATAATGAATCTACTGTGAGTTGGCTGAAGATTTGGCCCTAGGTCACACAAAAATTTGATATATGCGTATTCTGCCTGAAGAATTTACAGTGCTTTGAAGCTTTGTACTATGAAGGGTTTTAGGTGGTTTATCAGTAAGTACTTTTTCACCATGAATATCTGCAGTGGTTTGAAAGTTCATGACTTCTTCAAGTATCTAAACTTGCTTTAATACGCTCCATGTTTCAGAAAATTCTTTTTACTTACTTTACTTTAAAAAAAAATATTTTCTGTTCAGAATAATGTGAATGAGAGGAAACTTATCTCATAATTGTCAAGATTATGACAATCTTGACATGTCTCAAATCCAATCAGGAAGTTAACAAGTCAAGGTTTCAATAGCTGTGGTAGTCTGGCAATATTGCACAATATTCTTCTCTATTCTTGTTTTTCTTGTCAATTGTGACACTGTAATGTGAAATATACTATGCAAGTCATGCTATACAAAATTAAATAGCATCTAATAGCATCATTTGGTTAATAATTCCTTTATTCAGGAAAAAATATGGGAGAATTCTGTTAAACCTCATAATTTATTGATCTCATAGCCATAGTAGGATTTTAAATACTACTATACTATTCCCTGTGCGCATGTTTTTGGAAAGCATAGATTCACCAAATAGTTCATTTCAGTATATATAATTTACTATAATTAGAAGTATATATAATTTACTATAATTAGACAAAGTCTTTTATGAATATATTTCGAAAGAGAATTTAGACCATGTTTTATAACTGGCAAAACTGGACATAACTGGTTGTGTTTCTGTAGTTTTCTCAGAATGTGACAGAAATCAATACAATCGCTTACAGTGGGGCCAGTGCAAGTCTTTGAGAACATGGGGGATCTGTTTAACATTGGCAGCCTTTACTATAGGCTATATTCATGTTATTTTCACTTACAGCTTGATCCACTCATCTGCTAAACCTCTGTGGAAAGTGTGAGCAGAAGAGAGGGGGAGGCAGAAGGGACTCCCTTCATCTTAGTCAGGAAATGTTATTCATTGAGCCAACCCTGGCAGCTATAAAACCTTCTGAGATGGAGATATAGACAAATGATGGTCTGAATGTTATATAAACAATGATATAAGGAAACGTTTCCTACTTCTGTCCCTAGTGTTTATTAATGTACTTTCTGGAGTACCGTCTAGTGAAGACAATGTTTATAGACCAAAAAGGAAAGCAAATGCAAACTAATGCATACCAACAAATGAATCACAATAAGTATATTCAAATTATAGTATACACACTATAACATAAGCAGAGGATTTGGCTCAATCCCAAACACTGATGCATGGAATATGTGCTTAATACTGAAGGGCAACTGGTTATACCCCTGCTTCCATGTGCTAGGGGGAGCAGTGCCACCATGAAGAGCCGATGTCCCACTCCTTGCAGGACTGGGTATGTTCAAACTGGCCATATATTACATGTGAAGTCATAGCCAGGGAGGTGAACTACCCTCAGGAAAGTCTCTAGTGCTCTTTCAGTCAAAATCAGCCATGTGATGTCATTAGGTGGAATCGTAGACCCGTGGGTTGTATCTTACTTTTGTTTTCCATGATGGCTAAATTTCTGATCACTGTCTTTATGGTAACAGAGCTACCTGAGTCATTTCATACAGATTTATTCCAGAGATGTTACGTTTGGGAACGGAGATTGAATATTCTCACAGAACTCAGTGTCTGCTTGCTCTCCTACCTTACCTAAATAAGAAAACACTTACTCCAGGGGACTGACTATCACAGAGCAGTCTATAAAGCAGAACACTTTGTGCAGGGCTGTTAATGATAGCTGTACATATTTTATTTAAATCTTGTATGGAACCATTTTCTTGAGATAAAACTCAGGCTGGAATTTGAATGTCTTGTCTGAAGAACTACTAGCATTCAATTTTGAAACTAAAATCTATAATACAGTTGGTATCAGAAGGCTAATTGCAATGAAATGTATGAAGCCGTGTTTTGCAGAGAGTATCATGGAACAATTTCTCCATTGTGTAGAGAGAACAGATTTCTGCCATCCTGCTTGCTAGCCATTTCTAATTGTATTCATTTCATTGAAATGAATATTAATGGTTCCACTGTATTTAATAAAGTTTTTTCCTGATTAATTTTTCCCTTCAGATTAATTTCTCTTTTCATTTAATTAATTTATAGAGATTTTACTTCATGTAAGTTAATTACAATTTTTTCCTTTTAGAGGGAAAAATGCTCAGACGATAAATGTTATTATTTTAACAAGTATAATGAGGGCACACAGCAGCTTGAAGATGAGTTTCTTTATCCTTTTCTGTAAGAATTGTGGGCAAGCCTCTTTTATATTGTAATACTCCAAATTTTCCATCAGCTAAGGTATGAGTTATTAACATATCCAATAAATTTACATATCCTGATCTGATATGTCATGCACAGCTAATGCAATAATGTCTGCATTAGAGACAAATATAACTTCTTTCCTAGGCTAAGTGTTTTTAGTTATTAAGTTCAATGAGAAAATGTTTATAAGTACTAAGATAAGAAGTATAATCACTCTGAATGTCAGGGGTGTGAACTGTATTAAATATATTCCACAAATATTTTCTTCATCTGTAGGAGATGAGATACTTAAAAATGACATAAATACATTTCAGCAACAATATGAAATAAAGGTCTGAATATGTGAGTTTATAATCCTACAGAGGTCAAACTGAATTTTAAAGGCAGTTTCAACCACTGATATAGAAATGCTAAATGCACGCTAATGGTGCGAATGGTGACTTCATGGAAGACACATCTGTTTATCACAAGAATACTATGGACCTATAAAACAACAATATATTAATACAAATGACATGGGTGGTTAATAAGAAAGTCCTTTGAAATTGTCCTAAAAAGTTCTGCTCAAGAAAAGGGCTACTGTGGAAAACAGTCTTTTCCATTTCTGTATTACATGATTACTGACATCTTTTCCAAGTATTTACTCTTCCCAATAATTACAGTACCAACAAAGACAAAATCAATAGCTTAAAACTGGCAAAACCTTGGAATTGGCAAAATCTTGGAACTGGTTGTTCTCTGATTTACACCAGTGCAAATCAGGAATAGCTATTCTACTGTTACTGAGGCTGAACTTAATCTTATGTAACTTCAGAACTGATTATCTACAGAACGATGCAGGAGTTTTTGTTGCTTAGTAAGGATAAATCTTCTGAAGTTATTTTACCTGCATACAGTTGTTGGTAAATAGAAAGAGATATAGACAAAGAGAAAAAAAAAAGTAGCATTTAATAGCTGTTTTATACTACAGGTATTAAAACCCATTTACTCTTCTCTCTGGTGATAACCTTATTCCCGTGTTTTTCCTACAGTAACTAGGACATGTACATTGTGACTTTGTCCCAGTTTAAGGAACAATGACCTATCAAAAGGTGGTTATGTCAGGACAAATTCAAGTGTAGAGAGGGATGATTTGCATTTGTGCCAATAGAACTAACCTCAGCTGTGGGTGAGTGTAAGCTCCACAAATATAAATGCTGGCTTTTCCTTGGGGTTTTCACTAGTGTAGCTACATCAATACCCGACTCTGACAAATTCAGAATGAGAAGCAAGACCTGTGGTCTCAATCAATAAAATGCAAACTTTTGTTGAAGATTAGAATGTTGTGAACAATGAAAGTATCCCCTCAAAACAAATAAAACTCAGAACACAGAAAAGTTTATTTTTAAGAAAATGTAATGGTCTAGGTATTTCCAAAGGCATCTTTACTTTTTTCTATGGAACTGAGAGTTTTTATAACACAACGATTTTCTCCTTCTTTGAGAGATTGATTCTTCCTGGAATTTATAATACGTCACATCCTATCATCATAGCTGTTATTTTTCTCCCTTTTTTCCTTCAGCTGTAGAAAATGATACCTTTTTTTGTTAAATAGCTGCTTTGTAGTTACATACTGGAAAATGATTTTTTTCTGCAAAGAACTACAAGGCAGTACACAGTTGAAATAAGTATTCTCCCCCCCTCTAGTTTCACTATGCTCATGGTTCTATTCATGCTATAAAAGATGATATCTAGACAGCTGCTGTTTACAATTACCTATTAACTTGGAAACCAATATCTACTTATTTAGCAGAAAATAGCTTTCTTCTTTATGTACACACATTAGTTTATTTGTTAAACACAATGTGAAGGCTGCGTTAGTGACAGTTAAATTAAAGAGGATTTAAGATTTTGCTTTATCATAAGTCATGGGAATGGATTGCTGCTAAGTTCCCAAATTCTGCTGGTACTTTAGAAGAGACATTTTGCAGTACCAGCAGATAGTGTGTTCCCTCCAGCCCCACTGCTTTTTTTTGTTCTTTTTAAATTTTTTTTAAGATGCTTTTATATAGCCAAATTATGCTGTAGAAAGAGAAGACAGAAAAGATCCTGTGTGCACAGATCAGCTGATATGATGCATTGCTGATGGGCTCCTGCTGCTGGTGCTGCTGGGAGGGTGGCAGGGTCAAGCCCTGACCCCCGGGCTAGACCTAACAGAGCCCGCAGCCCTGTCCTGACTCAAATGCAGAAAAACTCCCTCTCTTCAGCTCCCTGACCCTAACACACATGGAGCAAATAATCTTATTTTCCCAGAAGTACTTTTAAATATTTGGGAAGCCAAGTGTTGAAGGCCATGACCCTGAGGTTGCTGCACAACCGGCAGATGTTTTTGTAAACCTGGAAATGGACAACTATTTTCCTATATGGATTATTTGCATATTTAGAAATTATGAGTAATCAGATAAATTACATGCTAAAATCTGTAAGAAGTAAAGGCAAGATAAACTACCTGCATAAATAAGTCCACTCGCTCAAAGAAGAAGGGCTATGTTTGAAGAGAAATTTAGGCCCAATCTGAAAAAGGGGCCCTGGACACTGTGACTGAGTTTTGCAGTAGGGCTAAATCCTGGCTTCACGTTG
>NW_008824283.1:3943852-3946702 GCF_000699105.1 Pygoscelis adeliae | reverse complement strand
GCCCCTGACTGCTAAACCCAAACCCCAACATACTGACTGGGGCACTGCCTAAAACCAGCATGGAGAACAGTTTAAAGTGGTTTGGGGAGCTCATTACAGGGAGGAGGTCTTGTTAGCTCCCCGTCAAGGCTCTGGCTCCTCCAATTCTCATCACAGCCAGCCACAGGGAAAGGCTGGGTTCAAAGGTAGAGCTCAAATCCATTCCTCACCCTGTGACGCTCACCTCTGAGCTGCAAGGAGAAATTACTTTTTTGTTTTGGGCCGCTCTGTCATTTTGAACTTTGGGGGCTGGTGAGTGTGACTGGGGAGAGGCTGTGAAATGACCTTGCAAATGACTAGTGTTGGCCTAGGTCTTTCAATTAACTTCGCCTTTTTTCAAAACAAATCAAACCCCACTGTTGTCTTTTAAATAAGGCTTGAAAAGGGAGCTTTGGGGAGATAGTCCTCCCATAGCATTTATCAGGAGGCAATATTGGGATTCACTTCCTTCCTCTGTATCTGTACTGAATATAGATTAAAATCTCTCTTTCTCAGATAATATCCTATATCCAGGATACTACAGTTACCTTTAATGTACTTTAGACATTATTAAAGCAGCAGAAGGTATAGTGACCTACAGGTTAGGAAGAACCCAGACTTGACGGATTCAGGCACCTATTTTCTTTGCAATAATGGTGGCAGAATAAATTGCTTTAGTACCACAAATCTCCAGCACATTCTATACATTTCTCCCCACAGTATTTCCATATTCCTAGTATAGCTGTATGCTGCAGGGCTGGACTTAAAGATGTGACAGCACGTCTCTCAAATCAGACACCATACACTAGCTTCTATCACACACTCAGCAGTACTTTCTCACATTTATGGAGCTGTACCATGACTTTTTTCCTGCTCCAAATCCAACATTGCAGACCATGCGGTCAGGCTGGTCTGTGAATGAAGTTGAAAAAGTGATAACATGTTGCAGCTGATGTAGACATAATTCTAACTAAAGGAACATCACTAAAATTTGCATTCCTCCCACAGATCTGATCCAAGGTGTAAAGTTTCTTTCAGACAAAGAGAAGCAACTTCAGAGATCTGCATTGTACAGCCTAGGACCTAGATGGCACATAGAACCATGTAGTTAAGACAAACAGCCATTCCTCTACCTCAGACTGTAATTGTATGTCTTCTTCCAGTACCAAGAGCATTCATAGCCAAACAGTGCTACTTCTGTCAGAGTGGGTGGCCTAGGTACCCCACTCAAACCCATGTGACAGGTTACATGGTCAGGATACCTGGTCAAGTGCTGTGGAATTTCAGGGGGGATGGGAAATGTGATCAAGGTATAAGTATGCTTGATTAGCATAGATAAGCCTTGAATTATTTCAGTGCAGAACAGGAGAAGGCAGAGACCAAATATGCATATGCCACAGAGGCAGATATGGGAAGGCATCTGAGAACCAACAGTACCTCTGTTATTTATTCTCCAGTCACATGGTAAAGTGGGCAGGTTATCTGTATGACTAAAGGCTGCTCCTGGGCTTTTGCCTATAACCTCAGGCAGCCTCCAGTAGCCAAGGTTAACAGCAGAATTATGTTCAGATCAGAGGTATCAGGTGAGAACAGCTGATGAGAGAGTGTCAGGACCTGAATGAAATCCTGGGTTATCTCTGACTTCAAGATGTGTATATGCAGGGAAGAAGCTGAAGATCTCACAGACTCACTTCTTTGTTTTTTATTGATGGGGCAAGAGAGAGGCCAGGGAAGACTCTCTGTTTGCCAAGCAAATTAATGCTTTAATTGTCAAGAGGACTAGGGGGCAGAGGGCTGAGAAACCTCATGAAAAGTTTAGTGCAGTCGATCCCATGGGCTTTCATCTGCTGATCTTTCAAAGAAAAGAAATGTGGGAGACAGAAAACAAGAGCAGACAAAATCAGTGATAAGGTTTTGTGAGCAGGTATGATGGGTTAATGTGATTTCAAATCATTGAGGGATGATGAAGAAATGCATCAAATTCACTGTGAAGAAAATTGTCACCAGGAGCTCCAGCACTGACAAAGGTCAATACAGCTAGTATAAGATCAGTTCTGGTTTTAACATCTTTCTGTTCTTGTCTGCAATAAACAGTGCTGAACTGCAGCAATAGTGCTAGCTACACCAGCTTTTGGTAAAAGAACTGGTCTCTAAATTTTGCTAACCACTATCTTGCAGGATTAGACTAGTTATGTTGTTACAGACCTTCAAAGATTAAATAAAAAGGTCTGAGAATCCTCCATACCAGCATAACTCTATGGTTTTTGTGGGGGAAGAGGGGAGAGTGAAAGAGAGAAAGAAAAATGCTATTTCACTTCTCTACAATTTTTGTAATGTTTCCTGGCATTCCAGTGGTTTATAGAAACAGCAACAGTCATCAGAAATTGGCAAGAGTACAGGGAGAATAAGCCGATGAAAGATGAAATTAATAGCAGTTGTATATGCTTAAGGGATCAATGATGTATTGGTGCTACATCTTTTTCAATGTCACATGCTGTGCTAGTGCAGTAGGCCAGATGATATCTAAAGCCACTGACCTATAATCTGCTCTGTTCCCTCAATGCCTTGCTAATATTTTACTGAAGGTTTGACTATGCTGCAGCTTAAAACAGAACTTTGCTGACTGCAGGAAAAAGATACAAAAGACAATTTCTGGTGCTTTGTACAGAGAAAAAGAGGCTGCTGGATTTAATCATTACACATAATCCTATCAAACCAGTGGAGCTCAAAACAGCAGTGAGAGAAAATGACAGAGACCTTGCCTTGGTAAAGGATTATAGCCATCACATTGTAGTGTATGCACCCAGAGATCCAGCCCCTTCCCTTCATTCC
>NW_008824283.1:3912698-3943836 GCF_000699105.1 Pygoscelis adeliae | reverse complement strand
TGCAACCTGCAGGAGGTAGGGAGCCTGTACCATGACAGAGGAAGGTGCAACAGGTTCCAGGTAAGGGTCTGTATTAGGGCAGCTTAATACTAAATGCTTGCTCTGCTCTGCTCCATAGTGGCATGCATTTCCAGACCATTTTTAGTGCAGGAGACTCCACTCATCTTGTCAAATCTGATGAATTGCTTCTGTTGGGTTACTGTGCTTCTCGCCAAAGAACTGTTTCTGGTTTTGGATCCTTTTCCTGCCTGATGGGCTCCATATGCTGTCTGATCCCAGCCCTATCCAGTCAGCTACTCTCACTGATCCCACACTGCCCAGACCCGCTGCTGTCAGATCCTGTTGTTTTTATAATCAATTGCTTTCTTCTCCATTCTGTTTATCATACGCTATTTTCTATTTGTATTGCCTGGTCCTGGGGCTCTCATATAATTTCTTGCTGCCTAATTTTCATGTTGCTTAATACTGCAGCTGCCCCATAGTTATGCTTGCTGAGTTCTTACTGTCATACTGTCTAAGCAAACAGCTGGATGGCTTCCTGTTTCTAAGTTCCAGCTGTCTGATCAGCTGTTTTTGCAAAGTTATCCTTTCCATGGTCTAATCCTATTGTCTGGCTCAGTAGCTGTAGGATCAGTTCCTTTTGCACAGATCTTCTGGTTGTGTAATTATATATTTCATATATCATCTAGTTAATACTTTATTTTGAGATTGTTCCAAATATCTGAATAACTTCCTCTCCTTTCTTGCCTTTCTCATGTTTAATTTCAGTGTGCCCTGATCACACTCCTTTTATCCAATGAATTCCTCTTTCCTTTCTGATTTCTTATCAGCTGCTCTTTAGCATCTATTTTTACTTTCACAGCTTCTGCTAGTCAAAGATTCTGATGTGTGAGCTGCTATTCCTGCAGCCCCGTGTCTACCACCATCCGTTTAATCATCTCTATTGTCTGCTGCTTCTGCTGTTCAATCACCAGTGATTTTTTTTCTTTTGTGCAGGCCTGCAATGGTCTGATCAGTACTTTCTGTCATATGATTGCCCCTGGTTATCATTCCTACTGGCTAATCATCACAAGGAACTCTGTTCTTGCACAGTGTTGGATAATTATCTGCTCTTGCTGGTTTTGGTGACTTTCTTGAGCCCACAGAGTGGAGTTACACAATTCTTAGAAGCACATGCTTGGACTATATACTGCAATAATGATATTGCTGGACTTTGTGGGATTAGAATCCCGGAGTTAAATATCTAAATGGGCATTGTTAGCTAAAAGTTTTCCAAATAGCTAAATTTCACTGTGCAGTAGTCAATAAAAAGTTCCCAACCTCTCCCTTCTGTCTGTCATATTGTTCCCTTTCACATATTCCTCTATTTACGTGGTAAACATGTAATGGTTTTTCATTAACCAAGAACATGTACATCAAGGCTATGATGTTCATCTTTCAACTCATGTTTCCTTCTAGGTACTTATCCACCCAGCACAGCTAGACTGATCCCTGTTTCACTGCTGTATTATAATATAAAATAAAAGGAAAGTACTTGGCTGATGTAAATTATCATAGATTATTGACCTCAGTGGACCCCAATAATTAAGACAGTCAGCTCAAAGTCTCTGGAGAAGAAGAATGCTGTGACTAAAGAGCACCTGTCTCCTGTTGCTGGCTGAGAAAAGTAGATTAATTATCTTTCCTTTCCAGAAGAGGCTTAGGAATTAGTTGAGAAGAGCAAAAGCACATTATAGTCTTACTAAGATCTTTAAAAGATATCGGACAGGGAGATGCATTTTTCACAGCCATACAAAAATCTGTGAAGTTCTATATAGGCGCAATCTACCTTTCCTTCCTTAATTTTTTTTTCCCTGCATAGAACTTAGGAGAATAGCCAAGGTTGCATTTGGTGCTTTACCTCTCAAGCTGTGACTGTCTATTTTACAATGCTGATTTATTCTTGGAAAGTTTAAATCAACTTGAATTGCTAAATTTGCCCTCTGCTTGTCCCACATAAAACTGGTGTGCCATAACCTGTCTCATCTTGCAGCTCCTTGTGGGGGAAGAAGTCAGAACTTTTCTGAATCTGGACAAATTTTCAAAGGTATCTGTGCAGAAGCAAAAAGTATTCTGTCTGACTATTTCCTTAACAGTTTCAATACTTGGGGCAAAGGAAACTAGGATTAAGAGACCTACACCTGTTGAAATGAATTCATCTGTTGAAATAACTTGGAGGGATGCAAAAATTGGAGTTAGCAAGTTTTGCAGTAGAAGGGTGGATGAGACAGTCTCCTAAAGTACCTTCCAGTCCCATTTTTTATGATTGCCTTCAAACTGAGTAAACTGTGATTTATGAAGCTTTCTAGAAAGCTATCCATTTTTCAGGTAGCCTCCCACATGCTTATATATTTACCCAAATCTTTCAGATTTATAAATTCTGAAAGATTAGAATGTAAAAACAGGTAGAAAGTTACTTTATGCCATATATTTCAGAATCTGGAGAAATGTTTGAACTTAGGTGTTTTTTTTCCTAAATGCTTGTATAGTTACAATAAAACCATTAATTTTAGAATTTAGAAAAACATAATTTTAGAATCTGGATCTGCACAGCACTGTGAGATTTTTTAAAGGAAAAAAGGGATTTGTAAATATAAAGTACAAGTTTGTGTGATCAGTATCTTTTCATATTGAAGCAGTAGATAAACTAATTATTCTAATATCATTCATAGAAACCTTCATGGCATCAAAGAATGTCACCCCATGCTGTTTTATCATTCAATAGCACCGACTTTGGCTATGACAACTACTTACACAGATAGGCTTCAAATATATGTCTCAGATTCCAAAGTGTACTACAGCAGGAAATCTCCATCCTCTCCATCCGTTCTTCTTATGCAGTCTCAGTAGGTTATAGATGCTTCTTGGATACTTCTGAGTGCTGTTTTCTTATCATTTCAGCTCTATTTAATACAATGTCTTAAACATACGCTTAAGTGCTCTGACAGTAGGTTATTAAGAATTCTTGTAGCCTGTTTGTGTAAGGTATAAATCAAGATTTTTTCAAGTTCAACACTTAATGCCATTGGATGTTAACTTCTCATTGCAAAAAACCTTAGAAGTGTTTTGATTTTACTTATACTCAGCATGATTCTAAGGCAAAAACCTACAAACCCAATTGATAACATGGAGCTCTCTTTCCTGCTCAGCTTGCTGACGTTCAAAAATCTTTTTACTTTACACCCTTAATTTTACAGTTGTGATTTTTCTGGCTCTTTAGGTAAAGATAAATGTATCTTATGTTAAATTAGATCCAGCTAAGGATGACAGTTCATACTGTCCATGTAGAATCTGGTAAAATATACCTGGTGTTGCAGTCTGACAAAGGATGCAGATAATGCGCTGAACTGAACCCTGTAGTTTCTTGAGATACCAAAACTAAATGAAGAACCATCTTCTACAGATTTCTTCAAACACGTTAAAGGCATTTAGACAGGTGTACTCTGCGCTGGGTCAAAAACTGGCTGGACGGCCGGGCCCAGAGAGTTGTGGTGAATGGAGTTCAATCCAGTTGGCGGCCGGTCACGAGCGGTGTTCCCCAGGACTCAGTTTTGGGGCCGGTCTTGTTCAATATCTTTATCAATGATCTGGATGAGGGGATCGAGTGCACCCTCAGTAAGTTTGCAGACGACACCAAGTTGGGCGGGAGTGTTGATCTGCTCGGGGGTAGGAAGGCTCTGCAGAGGGACCTGGACAGGCTGGATCGATGGGCCGAGGCCAACTGTATGAGGTTCAACAAGGCCAAGTGCCGGGTCCTGCACTTTGGCCACAACAACCCCATGCAGCGCTACAGGCCTGGGGAAGAGTGGCTGGAAAGCTGCCTGGTGGAAAAGGATCTGGGGGTGCTGGTCGACAGCCGGCTGAACATGAGCCGGCAGTGTGCCCAGGCGGCCAAGAAGGCCAATGGCATCCTGGCCTGTGTCAGAAATAGTGTGGCCAGCAGGAGCAGGGAAGTGATCGTGCCCCTGTACTCGGCACTGGTGCGGCCGCACCTCGAATACTCTTCAGTTTTGGGCCCCTCACTACAAGAAGGACGTTGAGATGTTGGAACGTGTCCAGAGAAGGGCAACGAGGCTGGTGAAGGGTCTGAAGAACAAGTCTTATGAGGAGCGGCTGAGGGAGCTGGGGTTGTTTAGCCTGGAGAAAAGGAGGCTGAGGGGAGACCTCATCGCTCTCTACAACTGCCTGAAAGGAGGTTGTAGCGAGGTGGGTGTTGGTCTCTTCTCCCAAGTAACTGGCGATAGGACGAGAGGAAATGGCCTCAAGTTGCCCCAGGGGAGGTTTAGATTGGATGTGAGGAAAAATGTCTTTACTGAAAGAGTAGTTAAACATTGGAACAGGCTGCCCAGGGAAGTGGTTGAGTCACCATCCCTGGAAGTATTTAAAAGACGGGTAGATGAGGGGCTTAGGGACATGATTTAGTGGGCATCGTGTTGTTGGGTTGACGGTTGGACTCCATGATCTTGGAGGTCTCTTCCAACCTTAATGATTCTATGATTCTATGAAAATTCCAAAGAGAATTACAAAAGCATTTCAGATCTGACTGTGCCTGTAAGTCTCTGTATGTTTCATTGTGTCTTTCAATTCTTGTTAGCCCACGTGGTAGCATGGGGAGCATTCTCAGCAGGATGCTGCTGTCTGCTCATACTGCAGATAGCCATGAACGTTGAACACATTTGTGGAAGATTTCAGTTTTTCACTGAACAGCACTATACTTAATTATTATAAATACAGGATTCTGAACAAATCCACTTCTCTTTTTTTTCAGGGAGGGGGGTGGGGTGGTGGTGGTGGTGCTACCTGGGATCTATTCATTTTTCATTAGATTAAAAACTAGTGAAAGTAATGTAGTATAATGATAATGTTAAGCCTTCAAGTTGCTTCATAAGCCTGATCCAAAACTCTAAGCCGATCATGAACACGGTGGATTTTTCCTTTGACTTCACTGAAGTCTTTGAAAGATTGATGGACCACCATAGAGCTGGCACTATCTTTTCCCACACATGCTTAGATATTAATTAAGCAGAAGAGGAGAGCAATTTTTATCTGCTTATAAGAATATTTTGAAGAAAGTATTCTCTAATATAGAAGCCATTTACTAGTATAAAGAAGAACAACATGTTATTTATATTTAATAATCAATTTACAATTGAATAAAACCAATGAGCCAAATAGTGATCTCATTTACTCCATATGAATTAAGAATGGATACAGTTAAGTCAATATAATAATCCAGGAAAAATTGTTCCTCATGCATTTTGGGGGAAACATTTGCTGGAATGTACCTTTAAATTTGTAAAGCAGTTTCTGATAGGCTTACTATGTCTGTGTTAGACCTAAATCTTTGCTTAATGCCCACAGAAGTCACAATAGAAAGTAGTGGGGAGGATTTATAGAGCTCATTAATAATTATAAATACTTAGCAGGATAAGAAGATGAAAAGAAATCCACAGGTTTCTTTTGAGACTCTTCATGCTAAGTTCCTTATTAAAAACAGGAAAAAAAAGAAATAACAAACTTATATTTTCTCCTCTCTCTCTCTCTGTGTCTCAGCTAATTCAAAAGTGAGGCTGCTAATTAACACCCAGAGTACAATCTTTAGTTACTGGATTAATTACAGAAGACTTGCTGTGGGTTTTAAATTCTCTTGGGATATTTTTAAATCTGGTGGGCAGTAATACTGCCATCTGTTTTGTGAGCCGATGGTTAGTTCTTACTGAAATCATTAAAATCTTGAAAACTACATTGCCTGCTATCAAGGTTCATAAATAAGTGGTTTTTTAATAGTAAAATCTGCTTATGCTCTACTGTTCACATCTGAAACAACATTCAGTGTACCTCCCACATGTCATGGGAAAACAGCTGGTCTGGGAAAGCAAAATGAACAACCTGCCTATCCAGATCATACAAATTTTTCAGATAGCTAAAGGAAAGTTACAGCTGTAGATCATCACGTTACAGAAACTTTCCAGCAAATAAAAGTCTTTAAATAACACTGTTCTAAAAAAGTCATCAATTTTCATCTGATGCTGGAAAAATAATTGATCAGAACTTGCTGCTGCTGTTAACTCAGCATTCTCTGTAGCCTGAGAGGCTCATCTGTATTCAACTCTCTATGTAAATAAAACCTGATTTTACTGGGAATATTGTTGAACACATACTTACCAAGAATTGCCCTAAGGGGAAAGAATACCAAAACGTGGACTAATTGTAAATTACTCAGTCCTCTCTTATTCTGAAATAGATGTCTTGTCTTTTCTTTTAAAATCCTATTGGATGAGGTCATTTTCCATTTGTATTGCTGGCAGCAGTTTGACAGACTTGCAGAGATCTGAATCATTTCCAGACAGATTTGCATGCAGTATTTAATTTAGTATTTGCAATCAATAGAATTGTCAAGATCTGGCTGATGGTCCCTTTAAGTACAATTAGTTCAAACCATGTGCTTGTTGGCTTGGGATTCTTCATCTATTTCATTTCACGTACTTTTCAATGATCTCAATACTCTCCTATTTTTTCATCTTAGGACTCATGCCTCAGCTGCTGGCTCTGTTAAACATTTTGGCATATATCAGTTTAGAGTAGATAATTGTATAATAATTATCTACTATGCCACGAAGGTATTGTTTCTTTACTTCCTCCAAATTCCAATTTGGTTTATGCCCAAAGAATAAATTATCTTGTTTTTTAAGAAACAAAATCTTTTGAAGGTCCCCTAAAGTTAAAAAGTATTATGTTTCACAGTTGATTCATCTCTGTTACCTACTGCATCAGTGTCCGTCAGTCAGAAAAATAAATTGATATTTCACCCATAGAGAAGCAGAAAAGGCAAAAAGACAAAAGATTATTCTATAGTCCCAAGGAGGGATGATCTTTTTTTATGATAATGAGCAATTGTGAGGAAAACTGCCTGACTTCTTATGGACTGAGCAAATCGAGAGAACTGACTGAAGGGGTAAAGACATGCAGGAATTACAGGAATTTAATATTTTTAACATGCAGGAATTTAACATTTTTAGCCTGGTTGGAAGATTCAGTATTTCATGAGATAACAGAGTGATCTCTAGGAATCAATATAGGCTAAGAAAAATAATAAGAGACGCTGAGAAAAGCATAATATTCAGTTCTCTAATCATACAGATTTTTAATATATCTGTTACTTAAAATATGGAGTTTTTATTTGCATCACACTTGAAAAAATACACCTTATGTCCTGTTAAATTAGAGGAGGAAGATCAATCATGAACTGCTCAGTACTGTAGCAGATACTAAATGGCTGTCTTAGATCTTCAGCCCAATATGTTGTTTTCAGATTTCACTTGCAGGAACAACTCAGGATGAAATGTATCTTTTCTGGTGCATTACATTTCAGTACCACTGCTGCAGTGTGAACATACTTTCCCACCCTCACTAGAGAAAGATCTCTGAAGCTGTGTTATACCAGCTGGTGTGCTCAGTGCCCACTGACATGACTGAGAGAACTGCTGGTGAAAACAATTTGACTGCATATGAAGAAAAGAGAAAGGAAAGTGGTTTTTTGTCTCTCTTTACTCTCTCACTGTTTCAAGATTACTTTTGGATCTGACCTTCAAAAGCTTAGATATCAAAGGCGTATGTATTTTAGCTTTCATTTGCGCAGAGTAGGAAAGTTGCTCTCAGTTCATTTCCACTCGGGAGAGATTTGCAATTTCCCTGATATCAAATCCCTGAATATATTGATTACCACTGAATCTGGTCCTTCTCATCTTCTGGGTAAAAAGCCAACCTTATTTTTCCTAAGGCAGTTTCACCTAGTATATGGATATGTGCCAGTAATATCAGCAGCTCATGAGTGTATTCTCATGCGACTACACTATTGACTAGTAGGTAAAGATAAAGACAGACCAGCTAAATACATATTCTTTAATGAGGTTTTTTTCTAATCTGTCAGGTAGAAGTTGTGCAAGTTAATACCTGTGCAGCAAGAGTTAAGATATCAATTTAACACACTTTAGTTCAAATACAGTACAAGAATTCTTATAGCTGTTAGTTTGTTATACTCGCATACACGATGAATACTAGACATGTCTTCTCAGGAAGACAAATTTTGTAACTAAAGTCTTATGCTTATTGTTTCCATCCTGAAACCATGAAGTTTACATCTGCATTTATAGCCTTGTCCTGGTTTTGGCTGGGACAGAGTTAATTTTCTTCCTAGTAGCTGGTGTAGTGCTGTGTGGTGCTCAGTTGCCGGCTGAGGTGAAACCACAACAGTATCCATTGTCTGTGTGTCTTACAAAACACTTGATATACCTTACTCCGTTGGTTACCATTACATGCATTGCTCGCACATTGTAATCACCCCCATAACACTTCTTCAACCTCTGACTTTGAAGGGCCTTAAAAATACTGCTTAACTGCACTGAAGTCATGAAAGAAATATTGTTGCAAAACCAACTTTTTGCCTGGTTTACAGACTTCCAGGATCTAACATGTAACACACACACATCCTATCATTACAAAAAACATCCACCTTTTCCTCATGCTTACTTCAATGGTAGTACACTAATTTCACTATTATTTCCAGAATCCAAATACTTATCTAATAAATATTTGTCTATGTCTTCTCAAATCTTATTTGACTTAAGTGTTGATAACCCACTAAATGTCTCAGTAGAGAGAACAAGAACTTTAACACGGCAACGCACGTCTTTGCTCTCCCTCTCCCAGAGTTGCTCAGACAGGAAGCCATATGCTCCATAAGGCTGTGCATGACAGCGTATATTCTCAAGGCAGTTTCATTATACTAGAGTCAGTTCTCCAAACAACAGTGAACTCGGAGATCCAAGCAATTATTTAAGATTCCTTTTCTTTTAGTTATTGTATTGCCCTTTATTTTATTTTTTTAAAGTGTTTTACCCTATGTATTCAGTGATTTCCTTTCATTTTTACCCCTGAAGTACAAATCACTGACAAGCTGGATGGAGTAGGAAGAGAAGAACTTGGAAGATGTCTTGACTTTCGAGTATTGTAGGGAAGATGACTACCAAATGTTAGTTCTGTCCTGATGAGATCTTTGAAAATTTTTTTAGTACCCTAAATGTCAGACTGGAGAATGTTAGATAATCTCTTCCTGTGAAAACTTTTATTTAAAATCAACACATACCTATGACACATTTTCTCTGTAACTTAATTAAACTTTTGCAACCAATTCTACTTTTAAAAAATTGCATGTGTTTCTTCTTTTCCTCATGTCTTCTCCCAGCCCACTTGTTACATCCCTGCTTTGTTGATCTTTTCTTTTTAAATGTTTCAGCTGGGATGGGCAGCAACATTACTAAGGTTTCTTCAAATTTTAACCTTTGGAGTTATTGCTGCCCTTTGCCAAAGTATCCTTAGACTAGATAATATCACTTTGAGCTTTCTTTTGAGAGGCTGCCAGTGTTGGAAGGGAGGCATTTTATGGGATTAAATAGAAAATCAATAGGACAAACAACCCTTTAGCTAGCATGTTTATTTTTATTTCCTGATTGTATATCTCTGAGAATTGCCTGTGGTAGAAAATGTGAAGCTCTAAGATTAATGTTCCAGCTGTACTATAAAGATTTTGCTAGGCCAAATTATAAATTAGTATAGAATTCACTGTCCCATTCTTGTAATCTCAAAGTAACCTCCATGTTTGCTACGGTTACTTTGTAATTCAATGGTATAAAGTCTAGCTATGAAAAAAGCCCCAAATAATGTAACTTATTTGAAAATTACACTGAAATTAGGGTTTTTTTAGGTTTTGAATATAAACCATTCTGAATAAATCTGAGCAGCTGGATTACATTTAGTTGGCTGTTTTGATAGGTGGATGACTTCCTTTCAGCACAAGTTAGAGTTGGGAAAATTTTCTCTGAGGCCTTTGGGAGTCACTTTGAGTAGGAAAGAAGTAAAAGGTAAATCCTTCATTGTCCTCCCCTGCAGAGATACAAAAGTAAATAGTGTGTCTTTCTTTTAAACCCAGTTTTCTATCAGTGGGTTTTCTCCGCAACAGAAATTTAACCCAAAGGAAATCGTGTCTTCCCTTACCTGTATCTCTAAATCCCTAATTATTTTCCTAAAATGTTATTCTGGAGTCGTGGGCCTGATTTTTCCCCTAAAGGAACTATTCAGGAATTTCAGAAAAACTGCAGAATAGCTAGAGAATAATAATGGCAAAGTCAGCTCCTCCACATAGCCAAGACTGCATGGACTTTTAAAGAAATATTGAAGTACCTATTTACATTAGAGAAAACCAGTTAGGTTGTGACTGCATTTCAGCTAAGAGTTTCTTTTAATGTTTTCTGTAACTTTTGTTGAAGGTCATAAAGATTAGGGTCTGGAGGTTTAAACTTCTTTGAAGCTCTCATATTTGGTCCAAAAGTCAGAATAAACCCATGTGAAAATATCAGTATTTATCATAAATGATATTAAATAATAATGTTTAAATAAATATTTATTGTAAATGTTTTTCTATAGTGTTACATAACATCACAAAAAAATAAATATAAAAAGATGGGTTGTTGTGGAAAGTGGTTAACATAGATAAAGATGCTAAGCCTCAGCTATCCACACACCACAACAATACACAAGTAAAGCAATAAATCCAAAATTTGGGCTCATTCTTTTGTCTAGATGAGTATTTTTCATGCTGCAAAGAGTAATGGTATTTTAAGAACAACTCTACAGACTCCATCTGTGGATCTGCATTGTATCCACACATACGATGTGTGTCTTGAAGATTAGAATTCTTGTGAAAAATCTCTGGAAGACCAAAAGCTGAGCATTTATGGGGCAGAAACATAAATCTTGAATATCAAGTCTGAATCTGGTAAGCTATGTAGATACTATTCATATTTAGGGTGTGTGTGGAGCCCAAAGACAAGGGACTGATTTAAGTTTTAGTTTTGAGAAGTCAGAAAGATTCTGGAACCAAAGGCTGAGCAGGAAGAAATTGTCCAGATGTGTATTTCCTCTCTGCAGCTTTAACACAATGCTCTCAGAGGTACAAAACTCATCATGGACTTGACAGCTGCTGCAATAACTGCTAATTTCTTACTGTGTGTTACAGAACCACAGTAAGAAATTTTAATTCAAGCTTTTTCTTAGAGGCCTTTTCAAGATTCCTTATGAATTGAAATGGGGGGCGGGGGGTGTTGTCTCAGCGTTTTTATTGTTTGACTTTTTTTCCACCATGCGCAGAATATTTCTTTTTCTTCTGTCAAGCCACGACTAAGTCCTTTTCTTGCTTACAAATGTTTTGTGCTAGAGAAGCCAAATCATTCAAAATAAATAATTTGTTAGGCAATGCTTGGCTTGCTTTATTTGCCCTATACGTAAAAAGCTTTCACACTGTTTATATTTCTTCAATGAAAAATTCTGCATGAGGCAGACTGAGCCAGTTGGTTACTCACAAATTCAGCATATTCATTATGTGTGACCTTATACTCAAGCTGTTGTAATGGGTCACCTGAGTCACATTGTTCCACTTTTATTGTTTCAGTTCCATGATTGGATGCCATAAACCGTATATGTTGCTTTTCCAAAAATGAGTTTTGTTTGGGGACTCATTCTATTATCCATACTCAGTAAAATCAGCTACTCCAACTGCACTAGTGGGGGGCTGTACCTGTGCCAGGGACTCCGTCAGGGACTCAAGACTTATTAGTTCAGGTAGAGAAATGCACTAATATCTAATCAGCTTTGAGCCTAAATCTGGTTCTTGTGCTTCAGCTAAAGCACTGTGGAGAAACACCAGCAAGGAATGACTTGAAAGTAATCAGATCCATATCACCAAGTCTCCTCACAGCAAACTATCACAGGGTGTCAGCAGCACTGCTACAGTCAGAACCATGCTGGCCCCCCAGGAGTCAATGGGACTTGCACACATTTTCAGGATGGAGACTTAGTGACCACTTTTCGTACATGGCCGTGGCTATTGCTTGGATTTGGCTATTGTGTTTCCTCATAAAAGGAAAACAATGCGTTGCTTTTACTTTTTGTCCCAAAATTTGATCAGAAATGTTTGGTAGCATTTGCAAATGTCTCATGAGTCAGAATGAACCCTGAGTCAAACCATGACTTTTTAAAAGTTATAGAATCCATTTGGGAAACGTTAGTCCACTTCATTCCATTACCTAAGGGAAACACCCCACTTTTCGATATATAAGAAGAAATTGTCTATTCTTTGCTTAAAATCCATTAAACATAGAGTTTATTTCTTATTCTTCATGTCAAATTTCTAAAGACTGAGCTCTTCCATTTCATCTTATATTTATCGCTCAGTCTGAACTTACAGCAGGCAACTGCTCTTGGATTTTGTTGAGGTACTGACAAAAAACTCATTCCTTTCCAAAGTTAACAACAATGAATTTTGCTTGATGCAGTAACTTGGGCAATTAGAATTCTAAATTATTACTAACACTTAATAAGAGTGAATGCTAAAATCCAAATATGTGAGAGGGCTACTGAAAAAAAAAAAAGGAAATATAATACATTGTCAAAACACATTGATAGTGTAAGAGCTTACAGTCTGGGGATCCTACTTACTTCAAGAAATAATCTATGTATGCCTTCTTTAAAAGTGGTTTCGTACCTGACCTGGAACAAATCTCTTTTAGCTTCTTTCTTTATAGACTGTTTATTGTCTTAATAGGCTGGACCTGAATTCAGGAAACCTAATTTCTACCTCTGTCTCTTTCACCAGCCTTCAAGTTTCATTGAAATTATTGAAAACCAGAGAAACATGCACTAATACTCTTTCTATTGACTATTCTTTTCTTACAGACACAGGATATAGCAGTTGGATAGGATTTTGGAGAGAATCAATACAATATTTTTATGATAGCAGATAATCTTCCCCTTCTGCCTCTGCTCTCCCATTTGTCAAAAAAACAATATTATCAAGATCTCTGTTGTAAAGTGCTTTGATATATATGAACAAAGGGCGGTTACAAGAGTATCAGAATTTTTTATTACTTGTTTTAAAAAGAAAGAGATATCTAGAGTAAGAATACAAATAACTTACCTATAGAAAGATCTTATACAATGCTTCTAGCCCTAATCAAACTAAATCTTTCTGTATTAGTCTTCATATAACCAATTATTTTCTATTTAATCATGATTGTCCTATTTAGTTTTCTTTTAAGCTTATTTTTCTAACGATATAATCCCAAGGTATTTCCTCCAAATACTACTTAATATTTAGTAATCTCATTTTTTCCTTTACAGTCTGCATTCTCTAAAATTCTTGCTTAGTAGTGGCCAAATCTTTTATACTTTTGTCACATACATCTGATAGCTAGAGGAAAGGTGTTAAGTGTTGTTATCATTTATGAAAAAACTCTATCATTTCATTTTGATGTACTTCAGGAAGTTTTATTCCTTTTGGAATACAGCAGTAATATTCCCTGTGGATGATACAATGAAGCAGGTAGTTAATTTTCTTACTTCTTTAAATCTGTGTTGACATGGGATCTACATCTCCATTAGTCCTCCATATTTTGTATTTAAAGAAAAGGTTTGTAATCGTAACATCCTTTGAAAATGAAATTTGTTTCTATTTAGAAGTGAATCCTTAAAAATGTTTGAGGAAGTAAAAAACACTGGAGTTGTTTTGTACAGTTGTGTGTAATGGACCAATATTTGCCTTAAACTGAGTTTTAGTCAATGACATTGCACCAACTTTAAAAGATGTACAATAAGTGCTAATACTGAGAATAGATAAGAGAGAATGAAACTATTCATATGGTGAATTATACACAAGCTTTTGTGAACTTGGAACAGGCAATCCAAAGACACTATAGAATAGTATATCTTCGATGAATTACTTTTATTTCGATTTTAAATAGATTTTATAGATGATATAAAATATTGTCCTGGTTTCGGCAGGGATAGAGTTAATTTCCTTCCTAGTAGCTGGTACAGTGCTGTGTTTTGGATTTAGGATGAGAACAAAGTTGATAACACACCTATGTTTTAGTTGTTGCTAGGTAATGCTTACACTAGTCAAGGACATTTTAGTTTCCCATGCTCTACCGACTGAGAAGGCTGGAGGTGCACAAGAAGCTGGGAGGGGGCACAGCCAAACTGGCCAAAGGGACATTCCATACCATGGGACGTCATGCTCAGTACATAAACTGGGGAAAGCTGGCCGGGGGGGCCACTGCTCGGGGACTGGCTGGGCATCGGTCGGCGGGTGGTGAGCAATTGTGCTGTGCATCACTTGCTTTGGGTATTTTATTATTATTATTATTATTATTATTATTATTATTATTATTATTATTTTATTTCAATTATTAAACTGTTTTTATCTCAACCCACGAGTTTTCTCACTTGTGCTCTTCCAATTCTCTCCCCCATCCCACCGGGGGCTGGGGGGAGTGAGCGAGCAGCTGCGTGGCACTCATTTGCCAACTGAGGTTAAACCACGACAAATATGGAATAAATAAATAGAAATTTTCCAAATTGTTTTTTGAGGCTAATCACTGAAAAATGTATTGTCCCAATATTTACTTAAAATACATTACCAAATAGGTTGTATTTATCCACATTTCAATTAAGGATTCAATTCTTGAGGTCTTACATTATGAACATGGAAGATTAATAGCCTTCTGAATTGATATATTGATTTTTATTAGGTATAGTCTTTTTGTGCTTCATACATGCTTCAGAGGGATCATGCACATTTGTTTTTTCATGAACTTTGAAACATTAATGGACGTCTTCTGTCTGAAAAACATGATAAGTAAGCTGAATTATAATAGCGATGAAAAGATCAGTTCCTAAATGACGTAATAAATTATATGCTAATTATAGATGCCTATATATGTATAAAGATATTGACTGGTCAATACATAATTTGATATCTAATCTTTTATATTGGGAAGTGTCTCTGAACCTTTGCCTTAGGTAGAAAAAGTAGTGCTGTAAAGCTGTTCATGGCAGACGGCAACACTGAACCAGTGAACAGAGAATATAGAGATGAGCAGGCACGGTAATAGCATTATTCATAGCATTCATTCAATGCAGTATGATGCGTTGTCTTTTTAGCATCTTTCATGAAATATTTATTTGCTGTAATGTTTCTCCAGAGAACAGTATACTCTAGAGTAACTGCAAGGATAACCTCAAGTTTTTGTGTGAATATTTTTTTCCATTTTTTCCAGTTCTTACACGTTTTTTTCCATGACGGCCTTATGACATTTATGCACTCAGTATTCTTTCTCATAAACGATGTAAGTGCAATACTATATTTACAGTAGGTTTAGTCAGATACAGATGAATGGACATGTGGGATAGAAAGTATCTTATATCTGATGTAGTTAAACACAAATAGTTGCACTATGCTAAAATTCGTCAGTGTAAGGAGAGTGCATAACATCTTTCTGCCTTCCCTAGAACAGGGAGCAAAAAATGTCCAGAAGATGAAACATGGAATGTTTGCAAATGTTACAATAACAAAGAAATTAGTACATGCATTCATGAGAGACAGCCTCTATTTCTCATTAAAAATCAACTCAAGATATAGAAGTGGAGTTTAGATTCTGAACCCCATCCTCTTCAATTTAGGATTCTTAGTAATTAATGCTTAGAAGGTCTATAATTTAGGAAAC
Source organism: Pygoscelis adeliae (assembly GCF_000699105.1). Taxonomy (NCBI): domain Eukaryota; kingdom Metazoa; phylum Chordata; class Aves; order Sphenisciformes; family Spheniscidae; genus Pygoscelis; species Pygoscelis adeliae. Next base: position 3,928,180 of record NW_008824283.1, on the reverse strand, counting down.
TACTCTCCATGTTTCCTCTGTCATCAGCGAAAAGCGAAAATCACTTCCAGATTCAGGTCTCAGGTGGGCTTTTCCTCTTGGGGCGCTAATTGTCTATAGTGATGACAGAAGGAGTCTGTGATAACTTGGTTCTGAATTTAGCATGCATCCTAGCTAAATTTAGTCCTATTTTAAATTTGCTTTGCAAACTAGGTGTGCAGACAACTGTTCAGGTCAATAGCACAGATCTAGTTTACATCTCACACATTTAGCATGGGTGCTGTTCATTACATCAGTCAACTCAACTGTTCTGCTTTGGGGGCTTAAGCTGCTATCTCACTTGGAACTAGAGGAAGACCTCTAACATGGTACCATTTTGATCTCGGTTGGGTTTCTTGGTTCTCTGCTTACCCATTAGTTCAAACTGGGTTTCCCAACAGGAGCAGGCTAGTGCAGGCTACTCACCACAGTCTTTCAACCCTTTGTCTAAGAAGTGTTACATGTGAGGAAGACAGATCTGGCTCTAAATCAAATGGTTATTCAAGAATATTTACAGTGTTATCCTCCTTTATCATGATTCTTGTTCCAATCAAAACACATAAATTAATAAATAAAACAGAAACTGAGCATGTAAGTATAAGATATAAATTAATAAATGGCTGGAAAGCTGCCTGGCGGAAAAGGACCTGGGGGTGCTGGTCGACAGCCGGCTGAACATGAGCCGGCAGTGTGCCCAGGCGGCCAAGAAGGCCAACGGCATCCTGGCCTGTATCAGAAATAGTGTGGCCAGCAGGAGCAGGGAAGTGATCGTGCCCCTGTACTCGGCACTGGTGAGGCCGCACCTTGAATACTCTTCAGTTTTGGGCCCCTCACTACAAGAAGGACGTTGAGATGTTGGAACGTGTCCAGAGAAGGGCAACGAGGCTGGTGAGGGGTCTGGAGAACAAGTCTTATGAGGAGCGGCTGAGGGAGCTGGGGTTGTTTAGCCTGGAGAAAAGGAGGCTGAGGGGAGACCTCATTGCTCTCTACAACTACCTGAAAGGAGGTTGTAGCGAGGTGGGTGTTGGTCTCTTCTCCCAAGTAACTGGCGAAAGGACGAGAGGAAATGGCCTCAAGTTGCACCAGGGGAGGTTTAGATTGGATGTGAGGAAAAACGTCTTTACTGAAAGAGTAGTTAAACATTGGAACAGGCTGCCCAGGGAAGTGGTTGAGTCACCATCCCTGGAAGTATTTAAAAGACGGGTAGATGAGGCGCTTAGGGACATGATTTAGTGGGCATGGTGTTGTTGGGTTGACGGTTGGACTCGATGATCTTGGAGGTCTCTTCCAACCTTAATGATTCTATGATTCTATGATTCTATGAAATGCTTGAAAATATGAATTTGACAGTGCAGTGTCCTTTGGAAGGATCGATTTTATTAGAACATCAGAGTTATAATGCATAAAAAGCATCTTGAAAATGTATTTATTGCATTGCCTTTTATGATGTTTAATTTGTTAAAGACACAGGTATGGAAAGCTGGGTCCTTCAGGAATAGGACAATGTTGTTGGGTCCGACAGTTTGTACTTCACAAAGCTATGATACAGATTGGCTTGTTTGGCAGTTTTTATGCAGGAAAAGGACACAGGAAAATTAATGGGACTGTTACAAGAAAACTGAAAAAGCTATGAAATACGAACAACGGTATGATAGTTGCCTACCTTTTATCTGGGCTTAAAACTAGAGTATATCTATCTGTTCCATTAGTATTAAACTCCTTCATGTGTTTCAAGAGTAAATTAGGTGCAAGGAAGATAAGATAAACTTAACATACATTGCCCTTATTTGTTATATTTGAAACCCACACACAATTCCACTATGATACATTTTCAAAGACCTATAGAAAGAAATTTTTGAGTGCTTTTCCCCTCTGAATGCATAGAAATACTTTATCAGCACTTTCTGGCCATGCATAAAGCATTGACATGAAAACACTGTAGGATACTCACTTATTCTAGCCAAGAAATATCTTTGTACCACAAGGGATTAAAAAACAAACAAACAAACAAACCTTCCTTTTTTGTTGCCAGAATTCAATTCTGTAAACATTGATCTGTTAGGCTGGATGGAATCTGAGGTACCGCTGGGCTCGGAATTGTAGAAAGATGCAACCCTTATAAACAGTAAGCATCCTCTGTAGTTCTGGAGAGCTGTTGTTATTCACTCTAAATGTACCAATAGCTGGTTCAAGTTGAATAGTAAATATGTGATATATAGAAAGAGAAAAGCTGCACTTGTTGGAAGTGATGCTCTGAATTATAGCTGCTGCTGCTGATTTTACAAGTTCATTAAGAATTTACTAGAAAACCAGAAAAATTCTCATGAAGATTCATCTTTTTTTGCTTTTTCTATATGTTTTATTTCTGGATGTGCTGGCTGAAATTTTTAAGAAGTCTGTAATTGTCCTAGTTAGGTAGCTAAAAAGGATACAATTTGACAAGATTCTGAGGTCTATTATGTTTTGTTAATGTCCAAATCACTGGATTTCAATATAAAAACTTTGGGAAGTATAGAGTTTACAAACAGCTGTAGATAAGACCAGAGTAGCAGCACTGATGATATGATTAAGTTCCAACAACTTAAACCTTGCACAACATAGTCACACTAATTTAAAAGAAAGAAAACAATTTAGAATATTTACAGATGCCTTTCAAAAAATGACTTAGCCTTGGCAATTATACAGGTTTACAGAAAGTCTAGGAAGTTATATAAATTGCTCTCAGAGTAGGCTGGCTCTGACAGAAACTAATAATAAAAGAATACGCTCATATGAAACCAGATCTTCAACTGAATCAACTCATCCCACAACTCAAATTATCTTTCTGAACTTCGGTGAGACAAACAAACAAATACAAAAAGTAGTTTTGCTCTTTTAAAAAATATTTTGCGTTAATTTTTGCATGTAAAATTGCTTGCATTGTTTTTTTTTGAAATTGCCAAAAAATTTTTGAAAGAGAAAGCTGATTCAAGGCTAAACCTAGAAGTCAGGCAGAGTTCATTCCATGAAGTATATGAATAGACTCTAACATTTCTTTAGGTTCCTAAAATTCAGGATTTGATATTAGGATTTGAGGTAATACTAATCTGAAATCTTTGTCTTTCTGTTGTATTCTTCTATCATCACCTCTAATTGAGCTTTTCATAGCTGTTCACATGACATTCAAAGAGTTCTTCAATTTTAAAATTCCCACAGAACTGTAAATCATTCCAAATGAAAAAGAACTAAATATTGTACATTCTTGTGTGACTACTACTATATAATTGCAAAGTATTCATCTATTAGTTCTCATTATGACTTCTCCACAAAAAGGCAGAATGCCAAATCTGAAGAAAGTCATATAGTCTCAAATTTTGGCCTTCTGGCATAATAAAAACTTCATTCTTTAGAGTCTGACCTCTAAAATATAATGTATCTTTAAATCAAACCTGCATTTAACCTTTTATACCTTGGTTAGACACACTTCCTTTTTACATGTTTTGTTCTTTCATGGCTGCAAGGATTTAAATTGCTCTTTTTAAGCTTTGGGGACAGGAGTTATACAGGGCTTTTTTGTTATTGCATTTCTTGGCACTTGGGAAAATGTGTTGAGACTTCAGAAATGTGTGTCCTATGGGACTGAACTTACTAAAGAGCAGCAAGTCACTTATTAGAAAATGTCTGCTAGTCCCTGAGGATTTTTTCCTATTACCTCCCTCTAAATGAATAACATAATGGATTAGTCTTTTCACCCTTGATACATGACTAGAAGACTTTATAAACGAGCAATAACGTATTTTGATTTCACTCGTGTCCTTCCCCATCACTGCTGTTGAATTTCCAAATGCTTTTGATACTCACCAGAATCCATCCAGAATGAGAATTCTCTGAATTGTGAGAGACTAACACTGTTGTTCTGATTCTCTTTTTGCTTAACCTCCATGTGTGCCCTGCATAAGCCTACCTTTTCCCAGCATCAAATCTGTGACAAGATCAAAAATGGATCTAGTCAGATAGCAAAGGTGTTCTCAGATCAAAAGTATAACTAGAATTTTAACAAGAAAATTCAAAGCAAAAATTCTAAACATGTATATGCCTAAATGAAGATAAATGTATTGGGTTTTCTTAAGGTTTACCATAAGCCTGGATGTATTGATCTTTGTGAGGCTCCTTTACCCTGACTTTGAAAAACTGACCATGCAAGCAGTGTGTATGGAGAATATCTTTCAGAGAGCCCATTTTTAGGAGGTACGACTTGCAGGGATCCATCTGAATATACCCAACAATCTTTTTGTTTGCATGTTATGTTTAATGCCATCAGTTACCGTTCAAAGTCAAAAGTTTGGATTTTTACTTCATTATTATGATCTCAGAGACTTAGTTATGATTAAGTTCATTTAATTAAAGCTATAAAATAGCAATAGATGTATTTAAAATTATATACAGATTCCAGTTCAGTACTGTGCTTCTGATGAGATTTGTTTGGCACAGAAACTGGGGATTTGAGGTAGTTTGGGGTAGCTGAATTTTCAGATCTCCTCTGTATTGTCTGTAGTGCAGGTTAGAGTAACCTGTCGTCTCACTTGCAACATTTTGTAGCATGTTCTCTGTAGTCAGTTCTGAAATAACATCTCTGAAACTTTTTTCATAACAACTTATATACTGAGCCAAGGCTGGTGGAAGCCTGTTATGGTCAATTCTGTATTAACTGAGCATTTTGACTACCCACAGAATTGTCAGCTAGCCACATCTGACTGCATTTTTGTTAGCTCAAATTAGCCAACACATGATTTGATAGGTTACTGAAGGGTACTCAATTTCCTCAGAAAATGGCTGGTTTCAAGAACATATGAGGCTTTTGAAGCCTTTAGACAAGCTTCCTGGAGGACTGGCTATAGACATAGAAAAGCAAAAGCATTATTATCTGTCTCCCTGTGTTGTAAGTGGATGCTGCCTATGTCCACCTATTTCTCCATGCCATACCTGACCAAATAGGCTTTATTAGTTACTGACCTCCATCCCAAAGCAGGTTTCTAAGATGTTAGGCTTCTGGCTAAATATTTTCTGTTACCTTTCTGTGAAAAATAGCTCTGGTCATCAGGTCCACTCTGTCAGGTGCCAAAAATGTTTTCCACTGCTTTGTCTGCCCTCCAAAGAAAGAAGCCTCTGTCCCAGCTACTTTTCAAACACTCTGGTCCTGCCAATTCTTTGCACATTGCTTGCAGCGGGGCTTCTGTCTGTTTCTGCTCCTTTTCTGAGAGTATAAACCAGTAATGGTATTAATTACTCCATTTCTCAAAGCTGTGGAAAATACCAGGTTTGTAATGCATCACAATCCTTTTTCTCACTCCAGTGTGGCACTGGCAGGAGTTAAATATACTATAATGAACAAGTGTCTTCACAGGCAAGAATGTGCTTCGCCAGTTGCTGGATACCAAGCACAGTGTTATTCTTTCTCTTAGGTATGCAGCTTTTTAACAGAAAACTAAATTATAAAGATGAGAAAATTGCTAAATGCAACAATACATGTCTGCTTTTATAAGAAAATAAATGCCACTGGGAGTTTTGGTAATGAACAGTTTCTATGAGAATTGCCTACTTCTTAATTAATTGGTATGTAAACTGTATGATAATCCCCATTAAAAGCCATAGCATATGCTGTGGAACTGTCTTTCGCAGCCTCTAAACGAAGTCTGAGGGGAAATGAATCAGAGGTTAGCTGAAGCGTGCTCTAGTCACTAAACAAACACTCTGCAATTAGAGGTTCAGACGTTGACTTTAAAAAGACACCAAAGAGGTGATCTGACATTCAGACTGTACAATAGAAAGAAATGCAGATGCCATCTTTAGAAACAAGACAAATCATAGTCCGATAGTTGCAGGGGAACTTTACACTATGCTATGTTATTGCTCAGCAGAGATAAGTAAACTGAACTAAATAAATTGCAGCCAGTGTGAGTTATGCTTCACAAAGAGGGAACAAAGAGAACACCAGAAGGCATGGGACTCTGCAAGATTAAAACAACTGAAATTGTTCTCTTTCTTCTCACAGTATCAGCTTTGCTTCACGCGGCACTGAGCAAGATCTGGGCAGTGCTTTTTGGGCAGAGTGTCTCTTTTGAGACAGTGCTCTCATTATCAAATACTGGAGTCCGTTGTTCTTTAAAATGTCTATACAAAAACTAACAGGAGTCTTGAATGTACAGGGTGCATATGAGTATATGCATATGTGTATATGCATACATTCCTATAGCATATGCTCGTAATTACATAATATGCTGTATTACCAGCATAGGGGGGTAATTAAAAAATGTTGGTTTAAAACAGAGAGGAACAGCACTAAAATAATACAGCTTTTGGTTTTGCCTGAAATAGCTTTTTTCCTGTTGATTCTCCCCCTCCCCCATCAAAAGTATTGTTGACCACACTAAAATTACCTTTTTTTCCAAGAAAAACAGGACTCAAGAAAAACACAAGTCTTCTAGTCCTTTTATCCAGTTAAGTTACTTTAAACCTAATTGTTGATTTACCATCATTCATTTTATTGCAAACTGACAAATATTACTGTGGTTAAATGTCCAGTGTACCAGAATATCTATGTAATTTAATCTCCTTGCAAGCAGAGCACCTCCTTATGACTTCTAAACTCACAGCTCTATTCTCAGAAGGGAACTCACACATAGAGCTGTCTCACTGCAGTTTTATTGAACAGAGTAACTGACTTCCATAATGGAAATGCTGAATTGAAAGGTGTTGGGTTTTAGTTCAAAACTATTAGATATTTCAGAATGGAATTTACTGGTTGGGTGCTTGAGTTTCTTGTCTTGAAAAAGCAGGATTTCCAGAGGGTGAGCACTGTTCATGAAAACCTCATCTTGTTAAGAACCTGGTATGCTTATGTTTGATTAGAAAAAACAGTCGTCTTCTCCTTGTATATATCCTAGCACCATGAGATCCTGGTAAGATACTGAGAATCCTATTGAGAATTCTACTTCCAGTTTAAGAACGTAACAGAAAAAAGAAAATAAAACAAAATTATTTTTTGCAAGTCACTGTACCTTCTTTCAGTCTGTTTTCCATAGATACATGAAAGAAGTGTCAGTAGATGAGTTTGTTGTGCTAGAGGACTGGAACTGTCATGTAGTAAAACTATGACTTGCGTGAGTATTATACACTTTCAGTACAAAGTCAAAAAGTGTAATTCCACTCAAGTCTGCAGAGATGTAAAAGGGATCAATACAGGCCAATAAAGAGCAGCACTTGTATTATCAACATATTATTTTAAATACTTGACTATGATCAGTAGGAATCATAATGGATCAACATATCTGAAAATCATGTACTTTTATTTATGTGCTTAAATATAACAACAAGGGCATCTCTCATTATATTGAAAGAACTTAAGCACCTGAATTTGCAGATAGACTTTCAGTGCGATTTTTAGGTGTGCTTACGTAGCATTTATCTGCATCTTTAAATGCCTAATACTTTTAAAAATCTAGCCTTTAATGTGTAACTTCAGGGATCTTAGCAAATCTCTAGGAGAAAATCTCTGCTCTTTCTGCAGTCTCTCCCCTGTAGTTCCTCCTTTTAACCTGTATCTCTTCGAACAGAAATTATTTCAATTATTTAAAAGATAACAGGTTGCTGTACTAACAAATGATCACAAGGTTTGACCATGGTGTTCCTTGGAATCAGCACATGATTGTGTAGATGTGGACACAGATTTTATTAAATTCAGTATTAAAGGCAGAGAGGAAAGATTTTACCCCAGACTGACATACTCAGTTTCCAGAAATAGGGCATTTCTTTAAGGGTCTGGAATTCTTTTGACTCTGACTAGATACCATAGAGCACATTTGACTGAAGTGATACAAGCAGCTAGCTGCAGAGTGACTTGGCAAAATAAAGGGATTGCTAAGCTGCTTCAGAGCCTTGTCCCATCTGACCATTACAACCACTGAAGTGGATCAACTGGTTACATAAAACAGTAGAACTAATGGAGTGATTTTATTTTTACTAAAGCAAGTCCACCATTGCATGCTCATTGACTGATAGGATAAGACATTTTCTAGCCCTAAAGACATCATCAAGTGTATCTCTCTTTTTTTTTACATTTTAATATCCAGGTTAATTCTTGTTTCTTATGCTTAATTTTATCTTTTGAGCAACTGGAAAGATAGCTGTTCCTAAATTCCTTAAGTTCTAGTGAGTAGGGAAGAGACACTTGCAAAGGCAGCCTGAGAGATTGTATTTTCATTTTCCAGAAATAGGCATGGGGCTGGCACTCAAGACAGAATTCTGTGTATTTCTGAAACAAGTAGCACATTGGACCTTGGCAGAATGATAAGCAGGTGGCAGAAGGACACCCACTCTAAATCCAAAATGATATAGGAAGGGATATCAATGCTGTTCTTTTTTTATTTACAGTTCTTTTCAAACTTTGCAGTCACCCACTAACTTCAGAAATGAGTTTTCCATGATATTGTTATAATGATTATGACTCTATAAAAACTCTGAAACCCCAAAAGATCTACTGTGAAACCTTCTTTGGATCGTGATGTTTCTGACAATCAAGATACACAACTACCTAATGGGAGGGTAGACAAGAGATGGAGCTAGACTTTTCTTAAAGGGGATACAGGGATAAGACAAGGGTAATGGACACATGCTGGAAAATAGTAAATTGCAAACAAATGTAAGAAAAGACTTTTTTACCATAACGGTGGTCAAATATTGGAACAGGAGCTGACAGAAGTAGTGGAATCTCCACCCTGGGATGTATTCATAGCTTGACTGGACATGGCCCTGAGGAACCTGAACTAACAGGACCTGCTTCAGGCAGGAGATTGGACTAGAGACCTCCAGGGGTCCCTTATAACCTAAGTGGTTCAGGGACAACCATTCCAGTTGAAGTAGACCCTCTGAGCCACATGTTGAAGTTAGGCTGAATATTTTACTGGCTCTAGAGAGGAATAAAGAAGGAGATAGAGCTGGCAGTGACAAAAAACTTAGCTTAGAACTTCTGGGCCTGAAGTCCAGGCTTTGATGTAAAATATTCCCTTGGATTTGGCATATACTGAGACAGATTCCAATTATTAAACCCTAAACACCCTGACATATTATAAAAAACATAGCAGATGTACTGATTTTCTCCAGACACCAACAAGAGTAAGGGGATTTGTGCAGTGTAAGTATATCCTTTGAGTTTTGTTTGTTTTCAACAAGGTCAACCATGCAGTCTCCATTGCTAAACTCTGCAATTGATGCAGGTTATAGTACGTAACAAGCACAGGAAAATCTGACTCTCACAATAAGAGTTGTAAGCTGCTCTTGTGTTAAATGATCAACAGCTCTTGAGCTAAAAAATACAGTGAAAAAACCCCAACCTCCAATTCCAGAGGGCAATAGGTACAATCAATTTTCGTGAGCAGTGAAAAGTTATTTTTCTTCTCTGAAAGTCCTGCCTGGAATGCCCTCCAGCACTCAGAGCTCTGGACTCTGAGGCCACCATCCCATACTTTCCCTCTAGAGGGATGATGCCAGCTACTCTATCTCACTATAGTCACATTGTAGAAATCACCTGTACACCTTCCAGATGGAAGTCTGCAATGCTAATCACTTGAAAGAATCGTAAGTCTATGAATATTTAGAGCCTGATCCTCTTTCCATTTAAGTAAGTTATTTGAAATTTTGGTCATTGGAGCAGGTCTGGGTTCTTAAAGGGGCATGGTCAGGCTTCAGAGACCTGGAATTTACCTTGTAAAGGCAAATTCTTAGTCCTAGCTAAGATGTGGATGCTCATGGCAGATTGCTCTTCCTGGTTATCATTGTGTCGGGAACTATTTTTTCCAGGATATTCTCTGGACAATGTCTGACCTCTTGAGGGGATAGTGATATGGGTGACTTTAAAAATTATTTTTCCTTATGGGATGTCTCTGATGCATACAGGTATTCTCCAGTTTTTAAGGTGGGGCAATGTTAGAGAAATACCTGTGTAAGGAAATTTAAAGTGTGGGTTTTTAGTATCCAGAATCCAAGATGATAATTGAACGATATTTATTACTGAGAAAAATAGTGGGTAGATTCCATACTGATTTTTATGTAGGACAATGTAGTTATATATAGAGTATGTATATAATACACAAATATTCCCTCTCTCTTTCTCTTATTATTTAATTACATTATTGATTTTTTTGGCATTAGTAGGTTTGATTGTTCTTTCTAAATGTTCCTTTTAACTGTTCTTGTCAATGTCTGTGGAACAGTGTCTCTTTTGTGGTATTGAGGAGTATTGTTACTTTATTCTGTAATATTAAATACTTTTGGAGACATAACTTATTTTTTGTCACAGGTTTTTGGGAAATCATACTGTAGATGGATGAGTTTGCTTTTGGTTGTTATAAAAATTTCTGTGCTACAGTCTTTGAATGTTAACCCATAAATATTAAGGGCAGAATTTGTATTAATTTCTAAGCTCTGTAAAGTGATTGGGAAAAAATATAGTAAACATTCTTGGAAGCAAAGCTTGTTGACATCTCATTAGAATGAAAAATGTAACTTTTGGCTGGGAAGGTTTACCTAACATACATGCCCTGGTGTTTTGAAGCTTAATTTGGACCATAAGCCTAGTTCTGAATTTTGATATTGAAATTCAGAGGAACGCTTACTAAATAGCAGGCTTATTAATGTCTAACAGCATGCACTGAAAAAGGCTTTATTTGCCTAACTCCCTTCCAAATGCACTGCAGAAAAAGTTTGCCTACAAGTCAAGCATGTGGATATCTGTACAGGTGACAAATACTTTGGAAAACCACATTAATCAGCTGAAATTTAAGAGACATTTGCTTCTGTCCTTAAACTCCTTGGCCTGCAACAGACTGCACTGGAAATCACTCAGACTGAAGTCTTGAACTGATAGGGAGTTTGTGTGAACAGTTACTGTACTGTGCAAATCTGTTTCAAGACCCATCATTTAAAGGATCAGCATAAATTTAATTTCTCTCAAGCTACTCTTGTGTTAAATAGTGACCAGTTCATAAAGTGATTTTAGAAAGCAAGACTGCTGATGAATATGCATTTTTAAAAGCTTCCAGGCAGTGTCAAACATAATAAGAACTACAGCTAATCCTTTTTGTCACAAGGGTAACTTCCAAGATTGATATTCTTTATTTGACACAGTGTAATCTGCACATACACCCAGAGGAGAGTTGAATTCTTAAAATCAGTTGTTTCTTCTTTGTATTTAAGTATATTAGTGATGTTGATTAGATGCCAAAGCTTGGACAGTTTGTTCTCTGATTCTATGAACTTGGCAACATTTCTAGCAGAGAGTGGCATTTCAGCTTACTCCGTTATTTAGACAGGGAAAGCAGAAGAAAAATCTTAACCTTTTAAAAATAAATTTTAATAACATTCTGAAATTTGCAAAAGGCCATCAGACCCAACACCTGTTGTGTTGACCTCTGCTGACCCCTTCTGACAGAGGAAAATGCACTTGGGTTACAAAAAATAGTGTAGAGCAGTAAATTTGTCCTGCACCTGGGTCGGGGCAATCCCCGGTATCACTACAGGCTGGGGGATGAAGGGATTGAGAGCAGCCCTGCCGAGAAGGACTTGGGGGTACTGGTGGATGAAAAGCTGGACATGAGCCAGCAACGTGTGCTCGCAGCCCAGAAGGCCAACTGAATCCTGGGCTGCATCCAAAGCAGCGTGGCCAGCAGGTCGAGGGAGGGGATTCTGCCCCTCTACTCTGCTCTGCTGAGACCCCACCTGGAGTACTGTGTCCAGCTCTGGAGCCCTCAGCACAGGAAAGACACGGACCTGTTGGAGCGGGTCCAGAAGAGGGCCACGACAATGATCAGGGGGATGGAACACCTCTCCTATGAAGAAAGGCTGAGAGAGTTGGGGTTGTTCAACCTGGAGAAGAGAAGGCTTCGGGGAGACCTTCTTGCAGCCTATCAGTACTTAAAGGGGGCTGAGAAGCAAGGTGGGGACAAACTTTTTAGCAGGGCCTGTACTGACAGGACAAGGGGTAATAGTTATAAACTAAAAGAGGGTAGATTCAGACTAGATATAAGGAAGAAATTTTTTACACTGAGGGTGGTGAAGCACTGGCCCAGGTTGCCCAGAGAGGTGGTGGATGCCCCATCCCTGGCAACATTCAAAGTCGGGTTGGATGGGGCTCTGAGCAACCTGATCTAGTTGAAGATGTCTCTGCCCACAGGAGGGGGTTTGGACTAGATGACCTTTAGAGGTCCCTTCCAACCCAAACTATTCTATCATTCTATGATTCTATAAATAATTTAAGTGGGCAAGTTTACTATTCTAAAAAAAGCCAGCTTCTGCACTTTCTCCCTAAAAGAAACCAAAGCAGCAAATCTTATAGCATAACTGAAAGTAATAGTAAAGGAAAATGAAGATAATTTTCTTACTAGAAGGTAGCAAGCCTTCTCCTTGTTGCTGTGTACTGGCAAAGCTTTACCAACTGGGACAGTGCTATGCCAGTTTTTTACCATCTGAGAAGCTGGTTTGGCAATGGAATACAATGAATCATCATCAAGGCACTCCCATCAACATCGGGAGATTCCTTAAAATGCCTAAATACACAGAGACTTCCTTTACTATACACACCTAAGTAGTAGTTTATATTTAGGTTCACATTCGGGGCTTGACGATCTTACTCCCTTCTTGGACAACTGGATTATTTTTCCTATGAACTGTAGTAGGCTTTGTCTCTGTATCCATGAAATAGCCAAATTGGACTGAGGAGAATGCTGAATAAGGCTAAATGATGTAGAAATTGACTGTTGTATTTTGCACTTTTCTTATAATCTAATATGTTAAATTGTTAAGCCATTAGACTAAGACCACTTCAAAACTTCTGTCTAATTAAATTATTTTGATTTACATACCAACTGTCTCTGTCTGAGAGCAGTAGTTGTGCATTTACCAGTGTGATAATCTAATTCTTCTGGCTGAAACATAATTTTTTGTCATATTTGTACGTTATGTTTGCTTTTCATCCAAATATGTGAAAATAAGCGATTAAGTGGAGAACAGAACTACCCAGAGATAATAGTCTGTAGACAGCAGAACATAGCTTAAGCAGCAAGTTAACTTCTTGAATCATTTAACACAGATTTCATATATAAAGATGTTCATTTATTTTATTCTATTTCAGACACAAAAAGTAGGAATAAAGATTTCGAAGTTGTGTATGACTTAGCTCACAGATGCAGATGGTTTGTAACTAAATTAAGGCTGCATTTTCCATTCAGATTAACAGATTCTAATGTTAGAATCTTCATGATACATGAAGAGTTGTCTTGAGAAGCAAAAGTTATTTATAAAGATGTCGGTCTGCTTTGGATGGAAAACTGCAGATGCATTATCTTTTCTCCATACCGGTACCAACATACTATGAAACAAGATGTTTCAATACCGATGCCGCTGATCTGTATGTCATGGAACACCTGTTTTTTACATGGTCTATCTGAAGATTAATTGCCTATTTTGCAGCAAAAGCTTCTTGTTGGGAAAACCCAGTTATGAACACTGCTTTTCTAGATCATTACCCTTAATGTAACCACATACACAACACAATGATTATTGAGTAACCACATTTAAATACTGCCATTTCCAAGTAAAAGAAAAAAAAACCCTACAAGTGTTCTATATTCAGTCATGGCTACAGTTGACTGCTAAGGAAGTGTCTTTGCCTTTAATCCACCCCAGTTAGAGCTGAGGTACAAATTTTAAGAAAGATGCAATGTCAGCTAAACACAAAGATCATTAACAACTCCAAAACATTTTACCCAAAATATACCAACATCTAGGAGGAAAACCAGGTAAATGATTATTTTCTTTTTTTGCATTTTGCAGATGCAGCATATGTGTAAGTGGTATCTTGGTTGCAGTACTCTTCATCACTCAAAAAGATTTTTCAGTGCCAGAAGTCTGAGAAGATGATGGGATTGAGATAAGAACTGAAGATATGTTTGATCAGAAAAAATTGTGAAGATTTCAGAGCTTACAAAGCAAATGTAATTATTTTCTTGGCCCTCTCCTCTAAACATTTTCCCACAGGAGAACTTTTGCAGCCTCAACCAAATCCACAAGCAGCAGGTGTCTGTGCATGTACAAAAATCTTAACGTGAGCAACTTAGCAGAATGTAGTCTCCACCTGAATGCTGGGAACCGTACAGTTTTGCAAAGTACAGCAGCACCGAATGGGAGAAGAGCACATGAAGCATTTTTATTTGTGTATGCTTAACTGAAACTTTTATTTTTACTTAGTTTTGTATCTAGGCCAAGAGAAGAAAGCCTATCTTACCTTCAATGTACTACATTAGTGTGATCACTGTGCCAGAAAATGACTGATTTTTCTTTTACAATCTTACTCCTACAAGTTGGCTGCCAAAAATGTTAAAATTTTGCCAAATCTTCTGCTCAAATTTGTGTAAAATCTATGTTGCATGTATGTACCAGCTTAGATTAACACCACTGTGTACAGTGGTGACAATGTTTTTTTGTGTGATGCTATATATGTTAAACATCTTTGATAAATAGGCTGTTGTCCTCTACATTTAAGAACGACATGAAAATACTGAAGTTCCTTGTTTGTCCTTTTCTTCCCAGTGTTCAGGTCTAGAAAGTTATACAACGTTGTATAATCTCCATTAAAGCACTTCATCAATGGCCAGAACTCAGTCAAATGGACCCTCATTTAAAAAGATACATATTTTCCCCTACTGGTAAAACAACAGGTTCAGTACAGCTTGTGTTTTTACTGTGTGGTGGGTTAAGCTTGGCCTATACTATCCTGAGAATGGCCAGCTGGTTCAGTTGTAGAGCATAAAACTCTTATTAATTTCAGGGTTGTGGGTTGGACCCAGTATTGGGTGCCAAATAAATGACCGTGGTGAGGTGACCTTGGCCGACTGCCAGATGCTTACCCAGCCACTCTCACTCTCCCTTCTCAACATGATGGGGGGAGAAAGCAAGATGGAAAAGCTTGTGGGTCAAGACAAAGACAGGAGACGACTTACCAATTACCATCACAGGAAAACAGACTTGATTTGGGGAAAACTAATTTAATTTATAATAGAGTTGGATGGCAAGAAACAGAGACAAAATTAAAACAACAGTTTTCCCCAGCCTTTTTCCCAGGCTGAATTTCACTCCATTCCCAACTCCTATACCCCCTTCCAAGAGCAGGGCAGGGGGACAGGGAATGGGGAATGGGGGGCTGCGGTCAGTCCATAACAGCTCCTCTCTGCTGCTCCCTCTTCCTCACACTTTTCCCTGCTCCTCTGCGGGGACTCTCCACTCTCCACGGGCTGCAGTTCCTCCAGGGCATACCCACCCACCGCACCACGGTCTCTCCACACACTACAGGGGAATATCTACGGCGGTGCCTGGAGCACCTCCCCCCCCCCCTCCTTCTCTCACCTTGGTGCCCTCAGGGTTGTTTCTCACACTTT